>NC_136909.1:40221872-40446762 GCF_949606895.1 Notothenia rossii | reverse complement strand
TTCACATTCAGGGACCACCAACAGCCTATCAAAGCCTGGTCCCGAGGTGGGCATCCATCATGGGTTTCCGGCTGTGCTGCCCCCTGTGCTCCAGCAGAGGAAAGGCTCTGACAGGGGCCCATTATTCAGCAGCTCATCTCTGTCGCTTCACAAGTCAGCTGTCAGCCCGCCGCTCGGCCCCGTGCCCAGAGGTCAGCGCCAGTCATCAGTCTCATCAGCGACATCATTACAGCCGGCTCTGGACTGTGTTTCCATCTGTTTAACGGGGTGCTCAGATGTCACTCAGGACAGTAAGAGAGGATCAGTTACCAGCAGAGACAAGGGTGGAAAGCCTGAAGCTCCTCATATGATTACGATTTATATTCATGTATATAAGACGTCCGCATGATTAACTCCTACCGGGCGCAGGTTTCAATATTAAAGAGACAACGTTATTACCTGCATGCTGGGTAATGTTTCTGTATCAAGTTATGGTCTTTATTCAAGTAAAATTGAAAATATAATTGAATATAATGCAAGGCTCACCCATGCACATCATGGTGGACTCCTCTTTTGTGACTTTTCTCCAGGGATGTTACCTCTTTAAATGTGCATGTGGAACCTCTTAACCTCAAATGACATGATTCAATTTAAATTCTTTTTTTTTTGTAAAACTACTTTAGCAGCTCATATTTATCCAAGCAATATTTTTAGCTCATGCTGGAAACGTTTGCGCCTGTGTTATCTGAGATGTTTTGAAAAAGGTACTTTACCAGGACCATAGATAGTTGTGTTTGTATCAGTAGGCACCATTTGATTTTCTATGAGAAGAAAGCAGGTCCATGAGTCCAAATTAAATAGCATCTGAGACCAGTCATGAGGATTTATGCAACACCTTTATTCTTTAAATGAGTGACTGATTATATATAAAAGTGTGATGTAAAGAGGCCCTATTCTGCTTTTAGGGGTTTTATCTTTCCTGTAGTGTGTTATATAGGATTGTGTGCATGTAAATAGTCTACAAAGGCTACATTCCTGTGTTCTCTCCCTAAACACATAAAGTGTGTTCGGCCATCATACTAAAATAATGAAACAGGACATTTGCGACTGAGCTAGCCATATGGCCATCAAGTTTTGAGATGTTTGTGGTGTGGAATGGTTGTATTCAAGCATCGGAAAGTCTTTGGCCAAAAAAACTGTACACACATCAGTTTACCGTCAAACAGAAAGCACTGGAGAACAATCATATTGGTGTTGTACAGCATTGGGAGGGTTACTTTAAAAAGTTTCCATTACGATTACTAGTTACCTCACTCTAAAAACAAATGCCTTGGCTCAACAAAGAAAATCAACGCATCAGTTTGCATCAATGTTTATTGAGTTAAGACAACTTCTAATGAGATTGTCTTAAATCGGGGGTGGGGAACCTTTTTCCTCTCAAGGGCCATTTCAATTTTTTCAACATCCTCCGAGGGCCGTACAAATTATTGACCTCTTCTTAAAAGAACTAAAATCACAGCCCATTCATTGGGCCTTTCTTTCACGCTGTGCAAAGAAAAAGCAACCTCTTAATCCAGATATCGTACCATGACTCGCGCATGCATGCACGTGCACGGTGTGGCATGACCACCAAAACAGAAAGATATGGACACAAGATATGTGAAAATGTATTTAGTTTCATATCCATGTGGACATGATTTAAGTGGGGGGGTACCTCACACCCTCTAGGGGGGTCCGGTGGGCATGCTCCCCCGGGAAGATTTGTTTTTAAATGTTGAAGTTAAAAGCATCAATCTGGTGCACTTTGAGAGCAACATGAAGAGATCTATGGATACATCTCTCAACATCCATATGAAACAGAACTGTAAGCAGATTTTATTTTTCTTTATGGATATTTTACAAATCACTTCCCTTTCAAACTGTATTCTTCTTTATTAATAACAACTTTGTTTTACTGTCATACAGTATTTTATACCTGTTTACTTTATTGTCTTATTTTTTTATAACTATAATGATCATATCAATAATAATTATAATAATAATAATAATACATTACATTTATAAAGCGCTTTTCCTGGTGCTCAAAGCGCTTACAAGCAAGTAAAACAAAATAACAACAGATAAATAAAGAAAAAATAAATAAAGATGATGATAAAGATGTGCCTTTACCTACTGGTTGGAGAAAAAGCTTCTTATATTCGTTAGCATAGCTAGCTAACCAGATGCTAATAACAACAAAGTTATTGACTGTATGATCAGTATGACAGATGAACAGATCGTCCACTGGGCTTTCAACTAAAGACACAGCCACGCAAAAACTGCGGCATGTGTACGGCTCCTTATGGGTACTGCAATTTCTCAAGTGCTGGAGCGGCGTTCTGGCGTTCTGGTGCTCTCTGTCAAAACTGCACCCCTGTCAGACACGTTAGGCTCGTGTTGTGTTCAAGGACCCTCGCTTTTTTTATTTTTTTGCGGTCTATATTTCTTTAATTTTTTTCTTTTTTGCGTGTTTTTATAAATTACCTCGAGGGCCGTACCAAATGGTCTCGCGGGCCGTATACGGCCCGGAGGCCGGAGGTTCCCCACCCCTGTCTTAAAGCAACAAAGTTATTTCAGTTAAGGGAGAAGGCTTTTCCTCTACAATCAGAGGTGTTCTTAATTACCACTTACTTAATAATTGGTGGCATAAACACAAGTTTTTAAGTTGATTACTCAAAAGATTAAGTTGTTCCGACTAGTTTTACCACATGATTTAAAAGGAATTTTAAGTTGTAGGCCTATGTACTTAATTACCATCATTGTGAACACACGTTTTTAAGTTGACAAACATTTATAAACAAAAATATTAGGCAATTCACTTTTTATTTTGAACTGCAGTTGTTTATTTCAACACATGATGTTTCAATCAGGAGAGAATTCATTTTTGTTTGAACATTTATTGACACATGCCATATGATAAGGTGCATGAACACCTGAAATCACAGCTGACTGCAGGAGAGAGGAGAACCATTTTATAGTTTGGCTGCAGCATGTTGATTGGCTGCTGGACAATGAGGTGAAATGTAATAGGTTAAAGAGAACGCCTGTGATGAGCTGATTATATGCAGCTGCGGAGTGAATGTATATACACCCAGTCTTCCTGAAAGAACTTGCGCTGAGCTTCATTTAAATCTTGAAAAAAATGATAAATAACACAAATTTAAATTGCCCCACAAATAATAAATAAACACATTAGCCATATTACAATGGGAAATGGGGACACAGCAAATAAATGCTGCCATCACAACGAAGTTAGAGGCTTTTGCATATTTAAAACCAGTGCCAAATATGTAAAATCTGTAAAGTTTTTGTAAAAGTACAGAAACAAACTCTCAATGGCCACCAATCTGCAGATCACACACATCAATTGGACAACAGATGTAACAAAGATGTTTACTCTGCCGACAGTCATTATTTCAAAAAGTATGAACACATTTAACGCAGAATGCTTGCTCATTCATTTGTTTCCCTCGACCACGATGGTTGCCATCGTATGGTCAGATCCTGGGGTGGACTGGTCACTGATGAAGGCGATATTCATGTCATTTTGAAGCACATTAAATAACAGGTTAGCGCATAAGAGATAATGACTTAGGTAACTGCATACTTTTTAAACTGTCACTCTTAGGGAATTCAGAGCCATTATTACCAGCTGCTAAAGCAACACTGGTATTGTTTTCACCTATTGAGTCTACATGTGTGTGTCACCATAGCAATGTGGTCCTGAAGACACACAGAGGTGCTTTTGAGTACTTTGCCTAGTCTTTAAATGCATGTGGACAGATTTTGTCAATCACAACCATGCAAGTTTTAGTGTATCTTCTCATCTTTTTTGCAGGTTCCATACAATATTTGAACTGGTTAAGTGAAGAGCAGAAGCCACTTTTCACATTTGACACAATCCTTTTCCCATGCCATTGCTGTCAACACCTATCCATGCTGAACGTTGCTAAGATATTATTGATTGGGGTGTGGCCAAAAGTGCAATATGCTTCAAAATGTAACTGACAGAGAGCAGTACTTTTTGTCCTGTGTTTTTACACTCTGCCCATGGATTTTATTTTATTTCAAGATTTTTAAATAGTCGCTAAACTCCTTGAAAAGGTCCTCTTCCTTTTCTCCAAGGTACACGACAAGGCAGCGGATGGCTCTCTGCGTACTTCAATTGTATTGTGCTATTTTTGAAAAAAGAAAAAAAGAGAAATTACCTAAATGAATATATTCTGAATGGGTGACTGCCAACAACTTGCATTTCAATGACAACTCTAAATAACGATCCTACCTCAAGAAGCATGTCCTTGATCTGCTTCACTGAGATTCATTTTTAATAAAAAGCGATATCACAATATTAACCAAAGTATTTTTACTCTCACAGTAGCCTCTACTACTTTGTACCCTCTCACAGAACTATTCAGTTCAAAGGCTGCTAATTTTGGTCAAACAGCAATTTGCCTATACAGTGTAACTACAAGGCTATCTACTGTATTTGAATGACAAAAGATGACACTCACCTTAAAATGTCCTTTGTATATTTCTATTTGTCTTAACTGTCGGAACTTGTCCAGGCATGTTAAGTGGGAGTGGACTTGAAATCCTTAACTAAGGTGTAGAACAATGAAGTTATCAAGCTAATTGTATTACTTACTACAACTTGAATTTTGTTTTAAGTCAATTAACGCAGAAATCAGAGTTTAAATTACACACAATATTAAGTTGATGTAATTACCAACATTATTACGTCAACACAACTTATAAATTAATGTTGGCAACTTAAAATGTTTATCTAAATCAATTAACTCACATTTTTATTTTGCAACCATGCATTTAATTAAGTGGAGCTGAAAGGTCGCCTGAATTCGTTTTTAGAGTGCTGTTAAAATCAGTAACCAGTAACCTAATATTTGTATCAAAATAAAAAATGATGTAGCCTGATTTCTCAGTGTTACTTTTGGAATACTTCAATATAAAATGCAATGCAAATACATCAAAGAGAAAAGATATAGAAAAACATTTGTTTTACCTCAGTGTTATGAAAGACAACAGAACACTGTAACCGAAAAGAAGAAATCAAGATATGGTTTCGTCTGGTTTATAGATTCACTCTCAAAGTATTAGCCTACAGAACAGTACGGTTTACAGAGAAGAGATCACATCTGATCCTTTACCACAAACACTATATGATCTTTTTAGGTTTTAGTAACATTGTAATCCTGATAGTAATCCCCATATCTTTTTTAAATGTAACAGAAATCTGATTAGAATTTGTTTTATGTAACTGTATTGGGATACAGTTACTTTTTTTGTATCCTGATTATGTAATCCCTTTACATGTAATCTGTTACTCACCAAGTCGGTTCTTGTGTTTATGGCATTCAGTTTAAAAGGTACTATATTGGCAGTTAGTCAGTTAGGATCCAGAGACAGTGATCTTGGGACTACAAGTTAGCTTTTCTCAGCCTCTGTTACTTAAGTCTTGACCAAACTTCCTTAAATTGGTCATTTGTGAATTCCCTGACTTGATAATGTAACAATAAACACTGCGGTACATCCTGAGCTACGGCTCAGCACATAAACAAATGGCTGATGCTGTAATAATTCTCACATTCTGAATTCTACTGAAATGAATATGACAAAATGAATTTAAACGTCATTAAAATACAAGTAAAAGGCAACCTAAAAAGCCAGCGTCATTTAGATGAATCCATGACATCCTCATATGATCATGGAAGCTTTACCATTTGATATGTGTATGAATTGGGGGTATGGATGAAAAAAAGTACTTATTCTCCTTCTTGTTTCTATGATCAGCCACTGCTCATACTGAGGTGTGTGGTGTAGCTGGCTCTCTGTGAGACTGTCTGTGGGGTTAATAGGCTGCAGCAGACAAGAAGAACCACAAGGGAGTGAGGGGGAATGACATGAGGACCCAGAGCAGTATGTGTGTGCACAAAGAAATGTATTTCACAAAAAAGAACGTGTGAAGCAGCAAAGGCAGTGGAAGTGTGGAATGAAAATGGCATTTGTGATAAGGTGACATTTAGAGAAATCTCAGCTCCATCTCCTTTTAAACAAACTGGCCTATCTTGATAGCAGGAAAAAAAAGGCCTGATGGTTGCTCAAGTAGTTGGGGAAAAGGTCTGTTTCACAAACACATTTATTAAGAACTGATAAACTGCCACTGTACTGAAAAAGCTGAAACGTTGACTTTAACTAAATGTATTATGTCAACAGATTTCACATAACTGTATTAGGTTAGTTGAAAGCAATAATATTAAGTTGAACCCACTATATTAACTTAAGAGTGAAGCCACCTAAATTAAGTTGACACATTTGTTGTTTTGGAATGATTCACATGGTAGTGATTGTAAGGATATAGGACATTAGCATGTTAAAAAGGCGTCCAAGGTCGTAGTTCACCAGCCTTGTTCAGACTACATCATTGATCAGGGCTCACAGTTACCATGGAGAAACATGCAATCAGCTGGTGTTCCTCTCCCTTTCACCACCCATATAGACGGCCTGTTGTTGTCAGATAGTGACGGAGCATGTGCAGTGTGGGAAGGAGTATCTCAGCTGTTCATGTCCCCTCCCGTTCCGGTCCTAGGTGAGCCTCAATACTTCCCCAGACCTCCCTTTCCTTTTGGCTGCCATTACCCAAACTAAGCTCATTTGTCCCCCCCAATAGACCCATGATCTGCCCTTTGTTCAGGCCCCAACCTCCCATTCATGTCCCCCAGGAGAGCAGACAAAAGAGGAAAGACACAGGCCTGAACCCTTTTCCCAGACAGACTGTAGTAAAGCAGCCATAAAGAGATGCTTGAATGGAGCTGCTCTGTGATGGGGGGCTCTGTGAGGATGTCCCCCCTGCTCCATATCTGTAATGTTAGTCATCCTCCCTTCACATATAACACAAACTGCACCATCCATGCGAGCCTGACACACTGCTATAAGGATAACAAATACACAAAACTATTAGGATTAGGAACACTTCATCAATTTGACAACCATGCACACAAAGAACACTGAAACATTGACTTTAATTAAATGTATTATGTCAACAGATTTCACATTACTGTATTAGGTTAGTTGAAAGCAATACTATTAAGTTTAAATACAACATATTTGGTTAAACTAAATACATTAGTTGACTCACAACTTTGATTAATAAAATATACTCTGGTCCACTGCATTCGTTCTGCAGCGACAGCAACTTAAAATGGGGGCAGCACTGATCGATGTTTTCTGTAATTGTCCAGAATGTTCCCATTTTTTCCCAACAACCAGTCTTTACACACCATAGCCAATACCGTAGTCCTTTCTCATTTCTGAAATGTCTGCCTCCTCGACTCCTCTGTAGTGACCCGGAAATCGATGTCAGCGTGCCATGTCGAAGGACATCTAATTTATCTAAAGGCACGGGTGGACTTATCTCAACCAATGACAGCTCTGCGAACTGTTCCCGTTGTGATTATAAGTCATTTATGACGATCAAATGTACCGTTTGTTTACTCACCCCGTCGAGGAGGTGAAAACTGGGAATTAAGAAAGGGCTCGTGTTCCTGTTAGTGTACTTCCTGTCTGTCTTCTTCTGCTGTTCCATTTATTGTTAATGTTTACTTCCTGTACTGCAGGGGTACTCAAACTTTTTTATTAAAGGTCCACTTGTGAATTTTATACAAGGTCAATGGTCCGGATCAAAACAGGGACTTTGCCATGGGAGCCTGCCTGCAGGCAGCAGTCTCAGGACACCTGCACTCTGAGGACACCTCCAGTCTCAGGACAGGATGTGCACGCTAATAATTCCAAAATAAAATCGCCACTATCAGTACAGCGCCACTTTCCAAACAGGAAATGCACGCAAATACAAAATAAAATCGTATCGTGACACTTATTATCTATTTATATATAGGCTATAGATATATATTTATTTATATATATAAATACGACATCTTGTATTTTAGTTACACCCGCTAGACAACAGTGGAGGGTTCGAGAAACAACCGTGTTTACCGGGTGCACCGCGGCGGAGGTGGGGAGGTTCCAGCTGGGAACCTCCACCCCGCTGCGGGACCCGTGGGACCCCTGAGTCAGACGGTGCGTCTTGGTCACGCTTCATATCGGCCGGCCCGGGAAGGAAGAGACAAACAGAGTGGGGGAAGTCCCCCACCCAAAAGCAGCATACCCCCCCGGCCATCAGAGTCGAACCCGCAGTTCGGAGGAACCGACCGCCAGAACACCGGCACTAGGCCGGGCCGGCGCGGAGGCCCTCCGACAGTGGGTCGCGTTTGCCATTCGATCAGTGAGAGGAGAGGAGAAAAATGCAACAAAAATGGTCAAAATCAGTTAATATATGGATGAGTGGGAGGGGGCTGGACACAGGCCGTGGGGGGACGCCCGAGACCGGGCAGTGGCCCCGGTAGAAACCGGGTGAAATAGCCAAAAAATTACAAAAATAAAACCGGGGAAAATAGGGGGAAAAGTGAAAAAAAGTGTCCAAAAATAGGCACTCGTGAGGCGGGCAGAGTCCCCTGTCAACTCCCGTTACATTCCTCCATGGTGTCATTTGAGCGAAAAATGGCTAATACCTCATTCACACCAACGGTGTTTCAGGACCGGTTCGGAGCTGGAGCCTCTTAACTCCGGAATCCGGTTCGTTTCAAGCACCAACAAATTGTCCGGCCAGAGCAAAGGCACCGCATACGTCACGCTTACGTCGAGGCGGGGGCAGGGGCAGGATCAACTCCTGAACAATAACAAAAAGCCCGCGTTTTATCCAGTTTGTACACAACGATGGAGAAAATGAACAAGAGTTTCAGAGTCTCAGTGTTTCTGCCATAGACTCTCTATATAAAGGTTTCTGCTCATGGTGAAGCAACGTGTCTGCGTGTTAAGGTGGAACCTGAGCATTCACGTTGATCACCTCTCATTATAACTCATTATAAATCTATAAAACTATAAATATTAAACTTTACTTCACGTGTTCATTTGAAAACAGCTGTTACATACCTGGGTGAAGGTTACAGTTCATTTAAATGAAAGATACAACGTTACTCCACACTCATGGTTCAGTCCACCTTAAGAAATAAGATCGACCTCGGAAGCAGTTGTGTTTTAAAAAAAACTTTATTGACACGAATACACTTTTTTATAGTCTAAACAACAGAAATGACTCCGGAAAATCTGCAGATAGAGCCATATGAAATGAATGAAACTGATTTCATCCGCGCGGTTTGGCTTTATGAAGCAGGCACGCAAATGGTTACATCATGACGCAAACGATGAGGCAATGACGCATTACCAGTCGGACTCTGGGCGGTGTGAAAAGAGCCAGAGCTAAACCGAAGAACCGGTTCTGAACCTTAAAAGCTCTAACACGGAGCTTGAACCGGAGTTGCGTTGGTGTGAATGAGGTATAAGTCAACTTTTACGAGAACCAGGCTGGGGGGGTCAAAAGGGCTTGACCAAGGCCGACCCAAAGTGCACGGTGGGCGGACTCATCACTTCCATCAAACGAGTCTTTCGGGGGGCGGGGAAAAAACGTGTTCGTCAGAATCGTCACTTCCTGTACTGACAGTTCAGGTGTCCTGAGAGTGCAGCCTACACCGGAACTGTTCTGAGATTGCAGGCCTGCAGGCAGACCCCTCTCGACTTTACTGGCATTGATAATTTCAGTTGAACGAAACTGAAATTAAGAAGCAGTTTCTTACGGCGCGCTATGCATGGGGCCCCCTTGAGGGGGTTTCCTGACGTATTGTTGCAGTAAATTAAAGGGTGTTTCTTGTTGTCGTTGCTGTGGACCTTCTTAATCTACCTTCTTTGGGGGCCCCCTTCTGGTCCAAGCACTTGCCTGCCTTGCCTGTAGGCGCAAGGCACAGGCAGGCAGGCAGGCAGTCTGTATACACACACACATTCAATACATACATACAGTATGGTGGCTTGAACTAGTGGGAGAAATTGAACTATTTGTCTGTAGCCAATGCCTTGAACCTCGGCAAAAAAGGCATTAGAAGCATTAGAAAGTCAAGGTAAACTTGCGGTCAACTTGCGGTCTGCAATGCGTGTCACGCTCGTGCACACAAGTAAATATATATGCACGTTCATTCTCACAACGCGTCAGACACAAGAAAATATACATTAATTTACATCAGAATCAGAAAGTTGTCATTTTTTTATTTTGCATAATCTCTATTTTTTTTATAATGGGACACAGGGTTCGGTCCGGATTGATTTGCAGTTCGGTCCTGATCCGGACCTTGGTCCGGAGTTTGAAAAGCCCTGCTGTATGTCTTCTTCTGCTGTTCCATTTATTGTTTGTTTTCGTCCTCACAATTATAAAAATGAATATTAAAAAATATTTTTTCTGATGGATGAAAACAACTGTTTGTTGTAAACTGACCAGAGGCCTGTACTACGAAGTTGGTTCAACCTAACCTGGATATGTTTGAGTTAACCGGTTGGCCTAATCCAAAACATACGCGCTCTCGCTAAACAGTACTACGACGCGGGTTATCAAGTGGATCGCTCAAGCCAGCCGTGCCCTATCTAGTTAGGTGCGCGTTCACATGAAAATGGTGGTATTGGGAGCATTCGACCAATCACAAACATGGAGAAGCATACTGACAGCGCAGCGTCATACTTCCTGAATGAAAAGTCGACTATAATATTAGACATATGAAGAAGTTAAACTTTAAACATCCATGATTTAAACACTTTATCCAGGATAAAAGCCACATAGTTGCACCTGCAAGGTGAATACAGCTGGTAAAAGAAAAAGTGTTTGAATGCGTAGGCTACATTAACAGGTTTATGATATCACTGCCCCGTCTAAGACACGAGTGGATCTGACTTTAATTACATTTGTCTCGAGTGTTTCGTCAACTTAATGTGTTGCTTAAAATAATACTTCTGCATACAGTATGTGACACTGTGAGTGTTGCACGGCCAGATACGGCTCAGCTGACTCAGATAAGGATTACATTATGATGTGATATGCCGCGGATTGTACTTAATGTTACTCTGATCCGGTTACTTATGTTGTGGCAGATATTTAAGTAAGCTTTCTTAACGCTAATGTTATAATAGTCAGATTGCTCTGAAGATGGGAGGTGATATTCTATTCATGTTCACGAACTTCACGTTCACACAGTCGGTGATTTTTGCCGGCCGTCTTTCTTGCAACGGCAGTTTTTCTGTATTTCCTTTCTCCTGTAATATGACTTGATCGCTTTAAACTCCGCACACTGAGCTCTGATTGGTCAGCAAGCAGTGCTTTCACTGAGTTGAGCTCTTAGCCTGCAACCTAACCTGGTCCCGACCAGGTTAGCCGCACAGCATAAGTTACCATGGAGATCTAGCCTGCTAAAAAGAGAACCAGCTTCGTAGGACCGGAAACCCTGAGTTTTCACTGAAGTTAGCCGGCTAAGTGAAAATCCTGCTTCGTAGTACAGGCCTCTGATTGCACATTGTCCCTGGATCCTCCTCTGTAACGGTCTGATCTCCTTAACAGCGGCCTGTTAGCAAAATGTACAACCTCTGGAATGTCCAAAATGACCAATAAGAATTAAGCAAAGTCGTAGTATAATGTTCATTTCTGAATGCGGTGCCCTGTTCTACGAATCCAGTTAAACACACCCTGGATATGTTCGAGTTATCTGGCTTAACTAACCCATAACAAACTAGATCTCGCTAAACGGTCCTACGACGCTGGTTAACAACTCGGTAAATCAACCCAGGGTTTCTCTTTCCGGCTGAGAGCGCGTTCACATGGAAGGGGCGGGGTTAGCAACATTTGACCAATCACAAACATGGAGAAGCGTACTGACAGTGCAGCGTCATACTTCATGAATGAAAAGTAAACTATAATATCAGACATATCAAGAAGTTCAACTTTAAACATCCATGACTTAAACAGATAAACGAGGATATTAAAGCCATATAGCTGCAGCTGCAAGGTGAATACAGAACTGCTTGTAAAAAATTAAAATAAACACAGAGTGTTTGAATGCGTACATTAACAGTTTATGATGTCACTAAGACATGAGTTACTCGAATGTTTCGTCAACTTAATTTGTTTCTTAAAATAATAAGTGTTGCAGATACGGCTCGCAAAGTTGACACAGATAGGGAAATGCTATATTATGATGTAATTGATGATGTTATATGAATGATAAGTCCGACACGTCGGCGTCTTTCCTGCATACAATGTGTTTAAACTGTATAAACACATAAAATATGTTTAAACTGTATTTCCTTTATCCTGTAATATGACTTGATGACTTGCTTTACATTCCGCAGTGCACACTGATGTCTGATTGGTCCGCAGGTGGGGCTTTCACTGAGTTGATCTCTTATCTGGAACATAACCTGCTCCGGAGCAGGTTAGGTGTTCAGAAGTGAAGCAGCGTCGTAGGACCGGAAACCCAGAGTTAACCCTGAAGTTACCTCGCTAACCGAAAATCCGGCTTCGTAGTACAGGCCACTGGGATGTAAAATTGATTTGTTCATGAACTATGTATAAATTGCAGTGCATGGATTTCAGGGCTATCACAGCAAACAGTGAGCAGTGTGTTTGTATGCTGAGGATGCACGATAACGGAATTTAAAGCATTTTTGCCACAGTGCAACTTGGTTCTGATACTAAAAGTATCAGCTCTGGATCCTTGTTATCAGATTGAATACTGCAGCTTATGCTTCTGTTAGGGCTTGCGGCACAAATCACATCGTATTTAAACCATAAGTTATATTACTGTAGCTCAGGATTTACAGGCTTGTAGAAATACTCCGAACTCCCCGACATGTTAATCTACAAAGCAATAAAGCCTGACATAAACAGTAGCTGTGTGTGTGGCTCCACCTGTGTGCTGTTAAATATGAGCTGGGGTTCAGCTCGGAGACAACGGGTGGGATCTGCCATACTGTTCTATAGGGGCTGCACGGCTTAAAATAGAAGAGATAAGGACCAAGTCTCGGGAGGCATCCATGCTGTTACATACTGTTACAAAAAATATGGTGTGGGCTGATATGTGTTCCATATAAATGATGCGCGCAGGATTGTAAACTGGAATGAGTGGATTTGAATGAGATATTTATTATAGGCTAGAGATAATGCCTTCTCATAGAACATAATGTTGGTCCTCTTTTATGATACACAGTGTCTTATTGAAGTGATGCAAAAATACAGTATGGTAAAATGACTGCCAAAAGCGTAAGGCTCCAATTTATGGGGCTAATCCTGCGAGCTAGTTCAGGCATTGAACTGGAGCACCAATGATACATTTACAAATAACGCGCCTCGTCCCTCTTACAACCAACCAAACACATTCTGTTAAACCTGCCGCTCTTTTATAATAATAATAATAATAATAATGGCTTTAATTTATAAAGCACTTCATATTTGCATTCAAATCCCGAAGTGCTAACATCGTAAAAAGAATAAAAAGCAATAAATAAAAATAAATAAGTAAAAAGAATAAAATAAGATAAAAGGGTGATAATAAATAAATAAAAGGTCTAGGGAAAGGCTCTATTGAAGAGGTGGGTTTTGAGGCCTTTTTTAAAAACCTCCACGGTCTGTGATGCTCTCATGTGGTCGGGGAGAGCGTTCCACAGACTGGGGGCAGCCGAGCAGAAGGCCCGGTCTCCCATGGTACGGAGCTTAGTCCTCGGGGGTTTGAGGAGGTTTGAGTTGCTGGAGCGGGTGGTCCGCACGGAGGTAAGGGGGGTGAGGAGTTCCTTGAGGTATGGAGGGGCTGTTCCATAGATACACTGGTGTGTGAGGACGGAGACCTTGAATTCGATCCTCAATTCCACGGGGAGCCAGTGTAGTGATTTCAGGATGGGGGTGATATGATCATATTTGCGCACCCTCATCAGGATCCTAGCAGCGCTGTTCTGGATGTACTGGAGCCTCTGGATGCTTTTCTTAGGGATCCCGATGAGGAGTGCATTGCAGTAGTCCAGCCTTGAGGAGACAAAGGCGTGGACTAGCTTTTCCGCGTCAAACAGAGTGAGTGAGGGGCGGAGTTTGGCGATGTTCCTGAGGTGATAGAAGGAGTTTTTGCACAGCTGTTTAATGTGGGCCTCAAAGGTCAGATGGGCGTCCATTTTCACACCCAAGTTGGTGACTGTTGAGGAGAGGGTAATGTCCTGGCCGGAGAAGGTGATGGTCGTGATGGTGGATGACTGAACCTGATGTGGGGTGCCAACTATAATGGCTTCGGTCTTGGAGCTGTTGAGTTTCAGGAAGTTTAGCTTCATCCACGCCTGTATCTCCTCCAGGCAGGTAGTGAGTGTGGGTGAAGGCAGGGCTGCAGAGGAGGTAGGGTTGATCCTGAGGTACAATTGGGTGTCATCAGCGTAACAATGGAATGATACTCCATGTCGGCTGATGATAGAGCCAAGGGGGAGCATATAGAGTGTGAAAAGGGTGGGGCCGAGAACTGATCCTTGAGGGACACCACAGGTGACGTTGTGGGTACCCGACTCTGCCTCACCCAAGGAGACGTACTCTGTTCTCCCGGTGAGGTATGATGTGAACCAGTCAAGGGGAGAGTCAGAGAGTCCGATGGTGGAGTGCAGACGATGGAGGAGGATGCCGTGATCGACGGTGTCGAAAGCTGCAGTGAGATCAAGGAGGATGAGGAGAGAGGGAGAGCCAGCATCAGCCGTCATCAGCAGGTCGTTGGTGACCCTGACCAGGGCAGTTTCTGTGCTGTGGCCTGAGCGGAAACCAGACTGGAACTTCTCAAATAGGTTGTTGGAGTTTAGGTGGTCCTGGAGCTGAGCAGCAACTATTTTTTCCAGCACCTTTGACAGAAATGGAAGGTTGGAAATGGGTCTATAGTTGGCCAGGACTCCCGGGTCAAGGGAGGGTTTTTTAAGACTAGGTTTGATGACAGCGGTTTTTAGGGCAGAGGGGACATGGCCAGACTGGAGAGAGAGGTTTGCGATCTTAGTGATCATGGGGCTCAGGGTGCAGATGTACGATTTCACCAGAGCTGACGGAAGGGGGTCCAGGACACAGGTGGAGGGCTTCATCCTCCTAACGATGCCCTCAACGTCTTGCTGAGAGATGACCGTGAAACAGCGAAGAGGCTGGGTTGTCCCAGGCTGTGGGTCAGCAGTTGGAACTGGAGGTGCAGAGGGGCTAGAGAGGATGGAGCGGATGGTGTCAACTTTATTTTTGAAGAAGGCGGCGAAGTTTCTACACTGCTTCTCAGTGGAGTCAGAGTGTAGAGGACTTTGGGGTTTGAGGAGGTGGTTTATTGTGGAGAAGAGTTGCTTGGAGTTTCCAGTACTGTTGTTGATGATGATGGAGTAGTACTGGGATCGTGCATCTTTGAGGGACTGTGCGTAGGCCTTCTGGTGTTCACGATAGGCTAACAGGTGAACAGTGAGTCCTGAGGCCTTGAGCCACCGCTCAAGGACACGCCCAGCTGTCTTCATTCTCCGCAGCTCGCCGGTGTACCATGGGGCTGAGCGCGAGAAGGTGACCATCCTGGTTTTGAGGGGGGCGTGTAGATCAAGGAGACTGTTAAGGGACTGGTTGTAATATGCCACTGACTCATTTACTGATGAGAAGTTGGCGGAGGAAATATGCTGGAGGTCCAGGGTCATGATGTCCGGGTTGATGATCCTCAGGTTCCTGAAGCGGATTTGGCGTTTGGGCTTGCTGAGTGGAGACTGGAAAAACAGCTCCAAAGAGATGGTCTTGTGGTCAGACACCCCCAGGTCATACACTAGCAGATTGCTGATGGGGGCGGAGTTTGTGATGACCAGGTCCAGCGTATGGCCCTTGGCGTGTGTGGGGACATCAACATGCTGTGTGAGATTGAGACAGTCCAGGAGCAGCAGAAACTCCGTGGCAAAATGGCAGGATGGGGAGTCGACGTGAATATTAAAATCTCCAAGTATGATAATATTGGCAGAGGATGTGCATAGCGTAGTGAGAAGGTCTTGTATCTCTGGAATGAAAGCAGAATTGGGTTTGGGTGGCCGGTAGATCAGAAGTATTGTCAGAGCGAAGGGGGGTTTACATTTAAATGCAAGGCATTCAAAAGAGGACAATACAGGCAGGGGCAGGAGTGACAGTTCCAATTCCTTTCGGTAGATAACAGCTAGGCCTCCACCACGACCAGTGTTGCGGGCTTTCTCCAAGTAGCTGTAGCCAGGAGGGCAGGCTTCATTGAGTGTGGAGTAGGTTTCCGTGAGGCACATGAAGTCCAATTTCTCATCAGTGATGTGGTCTTGAATGAAGGATGCTTTATTGCTGAGAGATTGTGTATTCAAAAGTTCTAGTTTGGCTTTAGAAGATGTGGTGAATCTCTGTAGGGGCCGGAGTAGGCTGTAATCCACTCCACGTTTTCCAGACTCCTTCGTGTGTGGTGGTCTCGCGATGCTCTCCGTGTATTCATGCAGCGGTCTCGCGATGTTTCTGGCGCGATTTGACCCCGCTGTAACCGGGCTCTGATGACGCGTCAGATGTGCGACACGACGGCAGACAGAGGGGATGGATGGAATTTCTGCATCTCCGAGCTGGGAATATACAATTTGTCTTCTTCTTTGGCTTCGGTGGATATAGTGGTGCCGACGAAGATGTCCAAGTTGTTTAATGACTGAGGTGCAGGTTGGAGCGTTGGAGTGGTTGAGACTCAGGAGTTGGGGAATGGAAAACTTCAACATAGCAACAGGTCGGGCGCCGAAGAAGTTTGGTAGCGGTGTTTAGCAGCGAGGGCTAACAGCAACGAGACAGCTAGAAGGCTATCCCGTTGGTATACCTCATGTCCGGGAAAGAAACAGAGGCTTGGGAGTCCGCCTGCTATCACAGTAGTAGCGGGAGAGAGGCAAGAAGTCAGCCGGAGATAGTCAGCGAGTTTGGGCGATACAGCAGGTGAGTTTGGACGGTACAACAGGTGCGTCCCGACAGCCGTCGGGTCCAAAACCGTCAATGATCACGAGGTTTAAGATATAAAAGCACTTGTAAAACAGACTAAAAGTTTAGCCATGTAACTATAGCTTAAAAACAGATAAAATAGCTTAAAAGCAGATAAAATAGCTTAAAAGCAGATAAAAACTCTGAGGCGTAGGAGAAGCGGCGAACATACAAGCGCCAGCGTCCTCTCCCTTTGAACCTGCCAGATTTGCTGCCTCCGCCTCGATAATGCTGCTGCTGCTCGCCTGACCCCCCACCACCCAGCTTCCACCTGTAGGCTTGAGGGGATAATTATTGTATTTAATCATCACTCAACGTTCTATGCAAATCTGTGGAGTGAAGAGGCCCGAGCCTATACGCCAATCTACAACTATATGCTGCTTCTAATAAACATATAAAGAAACACGTGAGTTGTCTGACTATACCAACATCATGTGGAGGCAGGACTTTTAGATGCTGTTTGAAAACCAAACAATCACTCTCTCAATCACCCTGATTTCTTAGAACATGTTGAAGTCACAGTATGTGAGGAAAAGGTATTTTAAAAAGCCAACCTATTAATCTAGGCAAAAGGTGCATGAAAGCGGTCAATTCAGTGATCAAATGACATTGAATGTTCATAATCCAAAGCAATTTACAATACATATTGTTGTTTAAGTAAACATATGTACTGCTTCGCTCTCGTTCTCCATCCATCCATCTTCTCCCGCTTATCCGTGGTCGGGTCGCGGAGGTAGCAGTTCCAGCAGAGAGCCCCAAACTTTCTTTTCCCTGGCCACATCAACCAGCTCTGACTGGGGGATCCCAAGGCGCTCCCAGGCCAGCGAAGAGATATAATCCCTCCACCTGGTCCTAGGTCTACCCCTTGGTCTCTTCCCAGCTGGACGTGCCTGGAACACCTCCCTAGGGAGGCGCCCAGGTGGCATCCTAACTAGGTGCCCGAACCACCTCAACTGGCTCCTTTCGACACGAAGGAGGAGCGGTTCAACTCCGAGTCCCTCCCGGATGACCGAACTTCTCACCTTATCCCTAGGGGAGACACCAGCCACCCTGCGGAGAAAACCCATCTCGGCCGCTTGTACCCGCGATCTCGTTCTTTCGGTCATGACCCATCCTTCATGACCATAGGTGAAGGTAGGAACGAGAATGGCCGGGTAGACAGAGAGCTTTGCCTTCTGGCTCAGCTCCCTTTTCGTCACAACGGTGCGGTAAAGCGACTGCAGTACGCTCCCGCTGCTCCGATTCTCCGACCCATCTCACGCTCCATTGTTCCCTCACTCGAGAACAAGACCCCGAGATACTTGAACTCCTTCACTTGGGGTAAGTACTCATTCCCTACTTGGAGTGGACAGTCCATCGGTTTCCTGCTGAGAACGATGGCCTCAGATTTGGAGGTGCTGATCCTCATCCCAGCCGCTTCACGCTCGGTAGCGAACCGATCCAGTGAGTGCTGAAGGTCGCAGACCGATGAAGCCATCAGAACCACATCATCTGCAAAAAGCAGTGGTGCAATCTTTAGTCCACCGAACTGCAGACCCCCTCCCCCATGACTACGCCTCGAAATCCGATCCATGTATATTACAAACGGGATTGGTGACAAAGCGCAGCCTTGGCGGAGGCCAACCCTCACCTGAAATGGGTCCGACTTACTGCCGAGGACCCGGACACAGCTCTCGCTTTGGGAGTACAGAGATTGGATGGCCCTGAGTAGAGACCCCTCACCCCATACTCCCGCAGCACCTCCCACAGTAACTCCCTGGGAACCCGGTCATACACCTTCTCCAAATCTACAAAACACATGTAGACCGGATAAGCGTACTCCCAGGCCCCCTCCAGGATCCTTGCGAGAGTAAAAAGCTGATCCGTCGTTCCACGACCAGGACGGAATCCGCATTGTTCCTCCTCAATCTGAGGTTCGACAATCGGCCTGACCCTCCTTTCGAGTACCTTAGAGTAAACTTTCCCGGGGAGGCTGAGTAGTGTGATGCCTCTGTAATTGGCACAAACCCTCTGATCCCCCTTTTTAAAAAGGGGAACCACCACCCCGGTCTGCCACTCCTTCGGTACTGTTTCCGACTTCCACGCAACGATGATGAGACGTGTCAAACATGACAGTCCCTCAACACCCAGAGCCTTCAGCATTTCTGGGCGGATCTCATCCACCCCCGGGGCTTTGCCACTGCGAAGTTGTTTGACGACCTCAGTGACCTCCCCCCGGGAGATTGATGTCGATCCCCCGTCATACTCTAGCTCTGCCTCTAACATAGAGTGCGGAGTTGTCGGGTTCAGGAGTTCCTCAAAGTGCTCCTTCCAACGCCCTAACACTCCATCAGTTGAGGTCAACAACGTCCCATCCTTACTGTACACAGCTTGGATGGTTCCCTGCTTCCCCCTCCTGAGGTGTCGGACAGTTTTCCAGAACAACTTTGGTGCCGCCCCGAAAGTCCTTTTCCAAGTCTTTTCCGAAACTTCTCCCACACCCGCTGCTTTGCCTCGGCCACGGCTGAGGCTGCTGCCCTTCGGGCCTGTCGGTACCTTGCAACTGCCTCGGGAGTCCCCCGGGATAACAAATCCCTGAAGTCGGACAGCTTCCCTGACCACCGGTGTCCACCAGGAGGTTCGAGGGTTACCGCCCCTTGAGGCACCTAGGTCCTTGAGACCACAGCTCCCTGCCGCGGCTTCGGCAATAGAGGCTTTGAACACCGACCACTCTGGTTCAATGTCCCCAACCTCCACAGGAATGCCCGAAAAGCTACGCCGGAGGTGTGAGTTGAAGGCCTCCTGAACTTGGGCCTCCTCCAGACGTCCCCAGTTCACCCGAACTACACTTTTGGGCTTACCAGGTCTATTCAGAGGCTTCCCCCGCCACTCGACCAAACTCACCACCAGATGGTGATCAGTTGACAACTCCGCCCCTCTCTTTACCCGAGTGTCCAAAACATACGGCCTCAGGTCCGATGATACGATAACGAAATCGATCATGGACCTTCTGCCTAGGGTGCTCTGGTACCACGTACACTTATGAGCATCCTTATGTTCGAACATGGTGTTTGTTATGGTCAATCCATAACTAGCACAGAAGTCCAGTAACAAACCACCACTCCGGTTTGGATCAGGGGGGCCGTTCCTCCCAATCATTCCCCTCCAAGTGTCTCCATCATTGCCCACATGTGCGTTGAAGTCTCCCAGCAAGATGAAAGAGTCCCCTTCAGGAGCCCCATACAGGACTCTTTCCAGGGTCTCCAAGAAGGCCGTATACTCTGAACTGCTGTTGGGTGCATAAGCACAAACAACAATCAGATTTTTCCCCCCCATAACCCGCAGGCGTAGGGAGGCGACCCTCTCATCCACTGGGGTAAACTCCAACAATGAAGCACCCAACCGGGGACTTGTGAGTATCCCCACACCCGCCCGGCGCCTCACACCTTGAGCAACTCCGGAGAAGAATAGAGTCCAACCCCTATCCAGAAGTAAGGTTCCAGAGCCGACGCTGTGCATAGAGGTGAGCCCAACGAGATCCAACTGGTAATGCTCCACCTCCCGCACAAGCTCCTTCCCCCCCAGAGAGGTGACGTTCCACGTCCCCAAAGCCAGCTTCTGTCGCCCGAGTCTGGTTCGTCGAGACCCTCTGACTTCACTGCCACCCTTCTGGCAGCACACCCGACCCCATCGCTGTTTCCCGTAGGTGGTGGGCCCGCGGCACGGAGAAGCGGAGGTGTTGCCCACGTTGCCTTTTCGGGCTGTCCCCGGCCGGGCTCCGTGGCAAGCCCGGCCACCAGACGCTCGTCGACGAATCCTCCTTCTGTGACTGGCTCCAGAAGGGGACCCCGGGCTTTCTCCGGGCCGGGTATCCTCACTTCGTGTGTCTTCTTTCATGAGGTCTTGTGAACCAATCTTAGTCTGGCCCCTTGCCTGAGACCAATTTGCCATGGGAGACCCTACCAGGAACACAAGGTTCCAGACAACACAGCCCCCAGGTTCATCAGGGCACACAAACCTCTCTACCACGGTAAGGTGCTGGTTCTTCTCGTTCTGTGATATTTTTTAAATAATTCTCTGCAATGGCTAAACACAGTCATACTGTCAGCTGTTCTAAAGATAAGGATGATGTAGTGCAGTCCACCATCTTCTCCACCCTTCAGTTCTCAGCTGTGCTCTACAGGAGGATGGAGGAGTCTAAAGTCTTCTGGCCGGGGTTCAATTAGGGGTCCGCGAGGTTTTGTGATGTATTGCTTTCTCCTCATCACTCCTGGGGGGTCAGGTCTCACGGGGTCAATTCACCTAGGAGGTCCCAGCTCCTCCTGAACACTGTTCTGTCGGGTCACTCTACACTAGCGGTCACTTCCAAACAGATCATCTTTCTTTAATTTACTTTTGTGTGATCGGTTAGGGTTAAGGTTAGGGTTAGGAATGTTGTGAGAATGTCATGAGAACATTGGATATTTAATTTTATTTAAAGTCTCATTTTCATCATTAGTTGAACAGAACTTCAACAATTGTTCAGAGCAAACAGGACGGGATAATGCAACGGTTTACCGATTCCTCTGGCTCAGTCAGGTCTGTGGTAGTAAAAACCCAGCCAGTCAGGAGGAACTGTTCTGTTCCAGCTCTGTTTGTTTATAAAAGGGGGTTGGTGTTCAGTGGTTAAAATGGGCCATTTATAATTAAAATACAAATATGTATAATTGTGTAAAAGTGGAATAAGTGTTCACTGTGTAACATGGCGCCTGTAAATCAGTTTGCCCCCTGGAAGAGTTGCTTACATTCTGTCATGTTGTACTATTAAATGTTGTGTATCAAACAACACAGAGGGTCACAGTATGTGCACTGTCAGCGGGGGTGTCACAGCGCGGAGGGGGGGCTCAGTCAGAGGGAGCAGGGAACCAACTGTAGCAACACAAAAGGTGAACGACGGTTACGAGGTGAAAGGTTAGGGAGCGCAGTGCAGATACAACGACCTGACACTGTGTTGGAAATGTTTATTGGTCGTTTTACAGACGTTTGACTGTGTGTGGCCTTTACCTCAGCCCACAGCATAGAGAAAGCAGTGAAAACACTTTATGGTCACAATTTGCAAAGCATCTCATTAACAATGCAACTAATTTATATTAGCTTTTGTTAATCTTTAAAGGAGCAGTGGTCAGCATTCAGCTTAGTTTACCATAAAAACTGGAGGCAGCTAACTTGTTTAAATTCATGTAGTATTGGGGGAGTTGGTTTTTCATCCATCGCATTGTAAATATTTTTGTTTATACTTTTTCTCCCAGTACGAGGGCTGAGCTGGTACTTAATGCTTCAGGAAGAAGCTACAGCCTTCCAGAGTGTCATGAGTTTGTTGTTCTCTTCTTCTCCTAATTTACTGCTAGCAATCAAAGCCTAGTGTTACAAATCACTCAAGGAGATTTACTCAAACCAGATGTAACATGGCTTCCTGTCTTTCACTTCCTGTACATGTTGAGAGGCTTCCCATTTGCTAAAGGACACAGAAGGTGCAACAGAGCTGCTAGCTTTTTTCAGAGTGAGGAAATACACCCAAAATGTTCCTTACATGGCTGAGCAGTCACCATTGTCATTCAAGAAGCAAGTCCAGCATGTAACACAAACACACATCACAGATGTTTTTCTTTTAGGTTTTACAGTTTCAGAGAGGATTAGTTGGAACGTTTCCACAGGACAGCCAGTTACCTTCCCCCCAGTCGCTATGCTAAGCTTAACCTGACTCCAGCTCTGTGCCGACTCATATCACTCAAAAAGCAAGTAAATATGTTTCAAGTGTCAGCGACCTACAGATCTCAGGTTTATCTGACCTCTAAAATTCAATTTATTTTACAAATCAAATGCAAATAGCTATGCAAACAGCCGCAGGAAAGCAAAACAGAGGCATGTCTGATGAAAGTGATGGTGGCCCATCTTTTCCCCGCGTTATGAATTATGGATCACTGCTAATAGGCTTTCTCTCCCTTGTTTAACCTGTTGTGGCCACAGGCTTGTTGCTGATGGCCGCTTCCTCTTTGACTCTACCTCAGTGCTCTTCACCCACATTATTCTTCCAAACACTGCTATTGTCTCATTATTGCACTACAGAGGCAGGAGCTTCAGGAGCTAAGGGAGGAGGAGGCAGACTGGGTCTCCGTCCAGTGACCCTCCCTGAGGATTTAACCCACACCGTCCCACCTCGCTGCTGCATAATGAATGAAGGACAGACATTGGGAGGGAGGGAGGGAGGGGATGGAATGGGAGTGGGGCCCTTATTACCTTGTTATTCATTTTTAATGAGGTAAACAGGTCTTTCCAGGTCACCTGCAAGCTCACACACCCCCACAGCGGGTGGTGTATCTTCTCCGTCTCTGCTTTATTGCTGACCGCTTTGACATCCTCCATGGCTGCAGGGGCTCCATGGAATAATTAGGTCTCACTGTCATTGACAGAATGTGTCTCACTTCCAACAGAGTCCCTTTCCTTTCCTTCAAGTCAGATGCCACCAATTAAACAAAGGCGTGGAGACCTTATTATAAGTGCTGTAGGCAACCTCTGCCTCACTTTTCCCCTTGCTTCTATTAGAGTCACATTTCCTGTAGCGAATTAGACACTGAATACCACTATTAATTTAATTTGCAAATCATCAATTGAATTTTGGGGGGTGCTACAAATGCCCCAAAGACTTCCACTAGGAGAAAAGCGCTGCACTTTCATCAAGTTGCCGAAGCATGCCCAGCGTTTACTGAAGCACTGCATTAACAAAACGCTGCAGAACCTCAAAACACAACTGAAACCAGGGGACACTAAAAACTGACGCACACAGCTGGGACCGGAGCGTTGTTGAGGTTCGGGAATTAAAAAGTTGGCCAACTGTCACTGGAAACGTACCTAAAATGTATGTTGGGCTTATTTTAACAGTGATTGCATGACTCCTTCAACTATTATTGCAGATCTTCTGTACAACAAGTCCTCCAACTCATACGACCAAATGGGCCGATTGTTCAAGCCCTTATTACGACCAAATGTGTCGTTTGTTCAAGCACTTAATACGACCCATTATTACGTTTTAAAGTTTTCTACCTCTAGTGCTCCCGTTGAATGCAAACGTTACAGATGGTCGCGCTTTGTAAAATCCTAAATTGTAGGATAGTTTGGCCATTAAAACGTTTTTTGATTAGATTTCTAGCGAGAAGTGTAGATTGTACTTTTAGAATCCACGTCCAGTCGATATGTAGGATCTATAGTTTATAGATATTACGAAGATGATTTGAGGTTTCGACAGGAGAACGTGTATATGCGGCAGCCTCCATGTAAAGTTACGGGTTGAAAACAGTATTTCCGGTCTCAACGTTTTCGTAATAAAACCAATGATCAAATGATTTAACAGTGATATCTGCAGTACTCACAACTAAAAAACCTCAGTTTATCCTTGTTAATTATGCAACATTTATTGGTTTAAATTATGTACAATGCACGTCGGGATATGGTGTTTATGTGATATGAAATCCGGAAAACATAAAAAAAAAAAAACTTTATTCCGAGTGTTCTTACTTTTCTCGATCGAAGTCATCACATAACGGCATTGTAATACACGGTTCAGCTGCATAAAATATTATACATCTGCCGTAGTTCTTTATTTATAGAGCCATTATGAGAAAACTTCTGGACAAACTGGAAGAACTGCCACCGAAACTGAATATGTGACGTGAATCATAAATATATCAGCAATTACACAACATCTTACATTTGTTTTCACAAAATACATCTCTTTGCAGTATCAACACTAATTCGGCTGACTTTTATATTTGATCCAATTGGTATATAGGTTATATTTACACCATAACGATGCACAGCTGATAGAAAGGGACACCTAGTGGTTAAAAAACGTTATTGAATCTTTTTGTTGAAATTATGTTATATTCTTTTGAAATGATGTCATATTTTGTTGAAATTATGTTATATTTGATGAAAAAAATATTAAGAGTACATACTTTCATAGGGGGAAAGTAGAAGGTCAATGATAGAAATATAGAATATAAAATATCAAGAAGATAACTAGTGATCTCTACAATAAAACAGTTTAGTGCAGGACGTCCAAAGATATTAATAGGAGGATGTGCAAAACAGACAAACTAATAAGGCTTTATTTAAACATTAAATAATACTTTAAGTTAAGGTCTTCTTTTGAATAAGAAAAAAACGTTGGGGGTATCCACAGATAAATATTAAGTCTGACAAAGTACAATCACCTTCCCTGAATTTGACTCAGGTGTAACTAAAGTCTGATTTAAGGGTTGTTTATATTTCACATCATTAATCAGAATCTGCAGAGTAACTAAAATAAATGTAGTGGAGTAAAAATACCAGGTTAACCTCTGAATTGTAGTGGAGTAGAACAAAGTAGTATGCTGCTGTAACAAAAACATTTCCCAACTTGTGATCAATAAAGTATATCTTATCTTATCTTATCTTAAGATGATCGATGGCTACTGCCATATTTGCAAAAAGGACCTCCGAACCTTGACAAGTGCATGTTTCAGGCTTATCAATTAACAACAGGAGGGGTCACAGGAATAAGACCAGAGGCCTGTACTACGAAGCCGGTTCAACATAACCTGGATATGTTTGAATTAGCCGGTTGGCCTAATCCAAAACATACGCGCTCTCGCTAAGCGGTCCTACGACGCTGGTTATCAAGTGGATCGCTCAAGCCAGCCGTGTCCTATCTAGTCAGGTGCGCGTTCACATGAAAGGGGTGGTATTTGGAGCATTCGACCAATCACAAACATGGAGAAG
Source organism: Notothenia rossii (assembly GCF_949606895.1). NCBI lineage: Eukaryota > Metazoa > Chordata > Actinopteri > Perciformes > Nototheniidae > Notothenia > Notothenia rossii. The sequence goes on along the minus strand of NC_136909.1, from coordinate 40,421,039 downwards.
CGCACTGACAGCGCAGCGTCATACTTCCTGAATGAAAATTCAACTATAATATTAGACATATGAAGAAGTTAAACTTTAAAAATCCATGACTTAAACACTTTATCCAGGATAAAAGCCACATAGCTGCACCTGCAAGGTGAATACAGCTGGTAAAAGAAAAAGTGTTTGAATGCGTACATCAACAGGTTTATGATATCACTGCCCACGATCTCACTTTAATTAAATTTGACTCGAGTGTTTCGTCAACTTAATGTGTTGCTTAAAATAATACTTCTGCATACAGTATGTGTTGTGAGACTGTAAGTGATGCACGGCCAGATACGGCTCAAGAAGCTGACTCAGATAAGGAAATATATGATACATTATGATGTGATATGATATGAATGATAATGGGACACATCGACGTCTGTACTCGCAGTGCCTCGGACTGTACTTAATGTTACTCTGATCCGGTTACTTATGTTGTGGCAGATATTTAAGTAAGCTTTCTTCACGCTAATGTTATAATAGTCAGATTGCTCTGAAGATGGGAGGTGATATTCTATTCATTTTCACGTTCACACAGTCTGTGATTTTTGCCGGCCGTCTTTCCTGCAACGGCAGTTTTTCTGTATTTCCTTTCTCCTGTAATATGACTTGATCGCTTTAAACTCTGCACACTGAGCTCTGATTGGTCAGCAAGCAGTGCTTTTCACTGAGTTGATCTCTTAACCTGCTCCGGAGCAGGTTAGCCGCTCAGCATAAATTACCATGGAGATCTAGCCCGCTAAAAAGAGAACCAGCGTCGTAGGAACGGAAACCCTGAATGTACCCTGAAGCAGAGTCCTGCATCGGGTCGGGTATCCGCGGGTACCCGACGGGTGACCCGCAAAAAAGGTGATTTGCGGGTGGTATTTTTTCAAACGCTTTTTTCCGGGTTCGGTTCTGGGTAAAACAAAGATGATGCGGGTCGGGTTGCGGGTGTTGCATAATAAATATATTTAAATAATAATAATTTAGTTTAATGTTTAAATCCTCAGACCTCTCCCCCGCGGGACCGAGCATATTCATAACCTCTGCAGCGCATCTATCTGCTGCTGAGCGCGCCACATTCTGAATGGCTGAGGTGAAACTCTCTAGCGGAGAATACAGCATTTTCAATAACTCTTCCTCAAGAGCGAAATCCAACGTCTGGGAGGCTTTTGGTGTCATCCTAGATGCAGAAAATAACCAACATCCGAGGCTTTTTGAGCCAAATATGCAACTGCGTGTGTTAATAATTGCACGTTTTCACTGCTTATATATATGCGGGTTCGGGTCGGGTTGCGGATCTTGTGCCGGCGGGTCGGGTCGGGTTGCGGAACTAATTGGCAATATGTGCGGGTAGCGGGGCGGGTTCGGTATTGCACATCGCGGGTGCGGGGCGGGAGCGGGTCTTGAAAATCAGACCCGTGCAGGACTCTGCCCTGAAGTTAGCCCGCTAAGCGAAAATCCGGCTTCGTAGTACGGGCCTCAGCTGTTAAATAAAGCTCTTCTGACCTTAGCTGTCATGTGGGTATATTAATGCTGCCCATTACTGAGAAAAGCAATTTTCACCCATTTATTAATTATATGTTTTAAATTTGATAACACCACTGTGTTTCGTATCCCCTAAACCTCCAGGGTGTACACAGTTTAATACTGGCACCTTTTAATTGTGGGAAATACGAAAACGTCTTATAAAACTATAATTCCCAGTAGAGACGTGCCATAGAACATGTTGCGAAACACACAATAGCCAGCATGTGTAGTTCTGGGTGGGGGGGGGGGGCTGGGCTGGACCCGTCCAATTCCAGTTTTGGATAGTCTGTCGTGGTTCCATTCCATTTCAAAGAGCTGTTGACGCTCGGCGTAACCTTGTCGCACTGCCACTCCAACATCCAATCACAGGGCTTGAGGACTAATCACATGGTTTGTAAAGCAAGGCGGAGGTTGTAGTCCCAAACGATAGCTGGGGATTCTGGGTAGTGTAGTGTCTTCGGAAACTGTAGTGTCTAAACTCCGAAAAAACGTTGTTTCTCCGAATCGAAGGTTAAAAACACAAAAGCATTGTACACAATATAAACCAATCAATATTATGTAATTAACAAGGATAAACTGATGTTTTTTAGTGGATGAGTAATGCAGATATCATAATAATAATAATTTAATGTGTAATCATTTGACAGTGAGGGGAATATATCCGGTTTTAATATGAAAACTTCGAGACCGGAAAAACTGTTTTCACCCCGTGAGGGTTGACGCTAACTTTACATGGAAGCTGCATACACGTTATCCGGGCGAGACCTCAAATTATCTTCGTAATATCTATCAAACTATAGATCCTACACATCGACTGGACGTGGATTCTAAGAGTACAATATACACTTCTCTCTAGAAATCGAATCAAAAAGCATTTTAATGGCCAAACTATTCCACAATTTAGAATTTTCCAGAGAGGGTTATTTGTGAATAAACGTCCCTCCGGAACGTTTGCAATGAACGGGCCGGTTGTTTCTTACACGACCACTAGAGCACCTCCAGTGGTCGTGTAAGAAGCAACATACACTTCAAAACGTGTATGTGGGTCGTAATAAGGGCTTGAACAATCTGCCTATATGGTCGTTTTTTGTAGGAGGACAGGCTGTTTCTGTAAGCTAGCTAGCTAACGTAGCTAACAATTATGAAACAGACTAACTCTGCCGACAGTGAGAGTTGGACATCTTTATAATTACCCAAACAGCTACAAGCACTCCGGTTCCAGCGGTGTGCAATGGCATCACTTTTTAGTGTCCCCATTTCCACTGTGTTTTCTAGCTTCTTGCAGCGTTTTTATATTTGAGAGTATTTTTTATTTGTAGTGTTTTGTTAATGCAGCGCTTTTAGTAAACGCTGTGCATGTTTCGTCAAGTTGGTGAAGACGTTTCTTTATTTGTATGTGTTTGCATCATTCACCTAATGGAAATGTTTTGGGCCGTTGTAAATCGGTTGCACCTGTCCGCCACTGTAGAACCTGATTGGTGTAACATGCAGGGCAGGTAGTTTTTCTCTTTCTTTGCTTGGGATGTTATTGTTCCATTTCCCCGTCTGTATATATGTTAAATGACAGCCGATAAAACTGAACATTGTTGTGCTCTGATGAAAATAAAACGGGTTCCCTCATGCAGACGCCTTGTTCCGGCACGGCAGGAATTGGATGACAGGCGAGGATGCACGTACAAGGTGTCAGCTGGGAAATCAAACCCGCTCAGTTCACTTGCTCTGAAAGTCGGTGAACAGGTACGCCTTGGCAAACAGAGAGGTGGAGAACTCCCACAGCAATTCTATGCGAAGCCTTGTGAAGGAAGGAGAGAGAGTTTGACAGGAAGGTGAGAACAGGAACAGATGGAGAGACGCAGGGAATCTACATTTACAGTCATTTAAAACAGGTGCTATACATAGCCAAGCTTTCAACCCATCATCTCATCTAAATGATATCATTACAGCCAGAAGTCATTAAAAAATATCTATGCCTCCAGACTGTATAGATTTCCTCCCTCTCTCCTGGGAGCGCAGATGAAAATGAATTTAGGGCCCCTCAAGTCATTGAATTTGCTTTTCATCACCCGATAGCCGTGCTACATATGTGCCATTGTGCAGTGTATAGGATTAGAGAGTTTCTTTTCTGCCTGACTGGCTACCGGCTCTCAGCAACAAGATGAGGATAATTTCCCCCGCAGAGAAAAGCTCTGCTCAGCACACATACCCCGACGATGTCTGGGATGGATCTTCACTTACATACCAACATTGATTTGAGCTTCTAAAACCATATTTTTTTCAAAACTTAGATAGATTTATTCCACTTCAAAATGACTTGTTTCCCTGGACCCACGTCATTAGCACCTTTTAAAGTGTGCTCAAGGAAAGATACATCAAGATAAAAGAAATCCTGTTTTTGAGAAAGGATTTTTTATTCCCTACCATAGTGAGCATCAGCAAAGCCCTGTATGATGAGTGAGGGGTCATATTCTGAATTAATGAGTGTCACACCATCCTCCACACTGGCTCTCATCAACATCTATTGAAGAGCATTTCTCAGCTCTTTAAAGTCTTAGTTTTTCCCCTAGAACGAGGGTTTGATAGGATCCTCCTGAGCTTTTGGTTCCTGTTTATTTGATGCCGCTCTGCCTGTTTACATCACCGTCTTGAGCACAGAACGTCTGTTAATTACTACCAGCGTATGTTTGGTACCCCGAGCAAACTGTAATCAAGAGGCGATTACTGACACGACTGTTCCATGTGTCGGGTTTATGCTTGGTGGTCACCGCCTGAGCAGTTGGATCGTGAGCCAGTGGCAAAAAGTGACCTCTCAGGTCAGTGACAGCCAAACAAGAATCAAGGTCAGAGCTCAAACTCAGAAAAATGTAAAGAGGCCCTTTTATGCTTTTTGGGGTTTTCCCTTTCCTGTAGTGTGTAATATGTTTTTTTTATTGCATGGTCTGCAAAGGCTAAAATCCCTGTGTTCCCTCTAGAGGGAGTTTTTCTCCCACACACTCCCCCCCCTGCCTGAAACACCTCCATTGGACTCCTTTGTTTACTTCCATAACATAATGACATCACTATGTAGAACTAGCTCTTAATTTTGCTGGTGCTCCAACACATTGTACGTGATAGGCTAAGGGGCGGGACATCTCTACGCAGTTGACCAATCACAACAGAGCCGGCCAGCTAACCAATCAGAGCAGACTGGGCTCTGGTTTCAGACAGAGGGTGAAAAGAGGTGCTGCAGCACAGGCAGTATGAGAACAATAAAGAGTTTTTTGAACATTAAAGCATGGAGACATGTCACAGAGTAGAGACACTACAAAATGATATACACCTGAACATCAGCAGAATATAGCCTCTTTAATATATCAAATCCCATTTTGGATAGCATTTATGACAGTTTTTTGTCTGCTTTTACTATTCTTTTCATTTGCTTTCTCTTATTGCTATTTCTGTGCAGTAATTTTCATTGTCACCGGTAGAATAATTGCACAAGGAAATCACAGCAAGGCCGTACATTAGAAAAAGTGTGTTGTCCTTGATGACTGTCTACTGTATGAAAGCATTAGTCGGTCAACCTGATGATGGCACCACCAGACCACACGGGAGTTAGGAACACCAATGACTCCTGGGCCCCCAACTGATTGTTTTGGCTTATCAAACGTTTGTATCCATTAAGATTTCGACTAAACTCTCATCACTAATAACTATATTAATTTAATGCACTTGCCAGTGTTAACCAGAAGTATCACCAAATCAATCTTAAAGATTCTTAAGGGTCCCTGATTAAGCGGCTGCCAATTGTTAGAATCCAAAATTCTGTTAAAATATGCAAGCGGCAAAAAGATAGCAACAACATTGACTTCATTTGATTCAGTAATCTCACTATGGAATTGTTCCTGATCTTGATTTTTTCCCCTGATGCTACATTGTGAAAAACACATCCATGGGTGCTACTCAATGTGATAAGGAATGGTCTTTTGATGAGCTCAACCTGGGCACAGGATTTGTAGACTAGAGATGAATGGGGGGTAGGAGGGCCACCGCGACATGGGTGGTTCTGGGGGGGGTCCAGTGTCTCTGTAACACTGAGTTTGGACCCCGCTGTGGCACCCCTATGAAAGAAAATCGATGACAATACACTTAGTGTTGCAGCAAAGACTGTGCAAGGAATATGTTTGGTTTTTAAATAATCACATTTTTATAAAATTGTACTCACTGACAGTAACACCAATCATGGTATTTTCAAGTTTTATTTGAATGGCTTTCTACTGAACTAAAATTGTTGACATTTGAAAACTTTCTTTGTCTCTTTTTGTCCCTTTCAAGTTTGTAAGAAATAACATGATTGGCTGTTGGAGATCTCGGCAAAGTCTAAAGATGAACGCCAAAAATTAGCTTAGTAGAGCCAGTTGGAAGAGAAAATTGAGAATGAATAAACATAAAGGTATATTTATAGAGCTAAACAAATGTAGCTTCTGCTTTCAAGTACGAATGGTTTGACTCCTGAGCACACGGAAGTTTCAGGCATGATTTCTCCTCCTTTCAACCCTGCATCTTCAATAATCTTCAATAAAGGCACTCTGGCCCAAAAGTATCTTTAAAAAAAAGTGTAACTTTAGCAGAAGTTCATTCATTGACCGTGTAGTACACGTGGTACACGTGGAGTACATCGTCAAGCTTCCAGAACCACATTTTTGGTGAAGTCGCGTTTATTTATGTCACAGGGCAACTTGCTAGTGTGAGTGGCGACAAAACAACCAATAATGGCAGCATTTTGTTACACATGCCGTATGTAACAAAACCCATCACAGAAAACGAGCAGAAAGAGACCCTGCCTTCAAGTTCTAATGCTATGTTAATGCCGGCTCTGCATTCACTCATATCAGGCTTTCCCATTGGCTTTGCCCGCTGCAATTTGCTGCTAATGGTCCAACCAACCCCCCCCCCCCCTCCATCACCCCCCCCCTTTTCCTCTCCGACTCTCTTTTCTCTCAGTCACTCTCCCCTCTCTCTTTCCAGCCTCCAGGCGTCCTGTTTCAGCTCCTTCACTTTCAGTCACAATGCCGTGGAGTGGGTGAATGGGTGGGGGGGCATTTAAGAGAGCAGTAGGTGGGAGTGGAGTCTGACTGCAGAGGGGTCTACTGTTTAAGAGAAAGGGAGCTCACTCTCTCTCTCTATCTCTCTCTCTCCTCCTCCTCCCTGGCTCTCTCTCTGTAGGTAGACTGGAGTGAGCACTCAGAGGAAGATGACAGAGCTGTCAGCGCTCTGAGACTCAGTGGTGAGAACATTCTCCCGGGCTGGCTGTGATAAGGCGCTCTTCAGCTTACGTTGTGTAATCAGTGGAGACGCTGTGAGCATTGTGTGAGGTAAGTCACCTTCTTTTACCTGCATGGAGCTGCTGGGTTTGAATGGGAGAAGACGGAATGCTTTAATTAAGATCATTGAAAAAATGTCAAAGCTTGAACATTTTCACACATTCTCTCTGCTTGATTCCTCCTTTAAATAAGTAGATTTTAAAACTTTCTGCAGGATTTTCTTTACAGGTTTTTAGGACTGAGACTGAATGCAAAATTCTCTTGATGTTTAAATTGTTTTAATTCTAATAACGGATGAGTTCAAAGAGTGACATTTTCAACTAATGTGGGGCCAAAAGCACAATTAGTTATTAGGTTCACAATGGTATCAACATGAGAACAATCCTCCCATTGGAACAAGAGATTTATTTGATAAAGGACTCAATTATTAATTGATCCCAATGATGTTCAGTCTAATCATCTGCACATTATTCCCACACTTCGTGGATATAAAATATTCCAACCTACAGGGAAGAATGTGGGGGTCGTGAACAATAAAAAGCTCATTTCCATTCATCAAAGCAGCTTCTGTAATTCATCCTCATCCTCTACAAGCTATAGCTTAAGAGAGTGCTGCGGTGTGCTCTTCAATGGATACAACTGGGCGGTCATTATGTTTTACTGAGGAGGCTTTCCTCCACTGGCTATTTCCTATTCATCACCAGAGCAGGTAAAACAGAGTAATATCTTCAGAGATGTCTAGTGAATTACTTCGCTTACAACAGGGCTGATGCTGATAGGATAGCAGACGGGAGCTAGGGGTTGTGTGTGTGTGTGTGTGTGTGTGTGTGTGTGTGTGTGTGTGTGTGTGTGTGTGTGTGTGTGTTTTAGTTGTACACTTTACGGTTGCCAGCAGACAGTAGGCTTGTGTAACCCAGGAGACAGACAGCTGCTATGTATTAGATGCTGCTGGTTGGTTCCGATCCCAGATCTCAAGCTCAAGCTCACACGCACACACACACACACAAACACACACACACACACACACACACACACACACACACACACACACACACACACACACACACACACACACACACACACACACACACACACACACACACACACACACACACACACACACGCTGTTATTCTCCATGTGCTTCCCAGTCTCAGCCTCATTTGTTTGTCAGTAGTGTCGCACAAACAGATTGCTGAAGAAAAGAGGCGATGTGAACTTGAGGATGTTCGATGGATTAGTTAATAAGCATGTATTCAGGAGAATCTGTAACACAGATATGTCTAAATGAAGTTTCCCAACATTAGAAGATCCTGGTTATACAATATCAAGAAAGGCAGTCATGAATTGAGAAATTATGTGATGGACTGCACAGGATTTAAACTTCTCATTTGTAAGAGATTTATAAGATTTACACAGTCTCACTTTAGACTTTGTTCATGCTATTGTCACAGCAGCATGTTTACAAGCATTACTTTCTTTTGAGACTTTTTAGAGGGAGGATTTTTTCAAAACTCTATCCTAACTGCAGTGGATCCCCAACTGAGAGCTAGTGGGATTCTTTAGCCGTCATTTAAGGAAGAATTTATTGGGTTTTATAAGAGTCGGTTTGGTTCACAGATGTACACTGCATACCCCTAGAGCTGTTTCTTTATGGCGCTGGATGTCAGAACCCTTATGTATATCTATGCAGAGAGGGTAGGAGGGAAGGAGAGAGGTGAACGGGTGAGGGGAGATATAAGGTGTGTGAGGAGACCTACAGGATACCAGGGCTGCGTCTGCTGGATGGGGATTGTGTATGGTGTGGAGCACAATAGTCTACTTGCCAGCACTGCATGTTAATACGTTAATCAGCAATAATAAGCATTAGATCCTATGTAGACAATATTTGATGAAAATGGCTTGGCCGATTTAGACAATTTTGGAGTGGTTTTGGGGGTTATTGAGGAGGCTGAATCCATTTCTGACATTGATGGATAAAACATGGCAATTTTAACCAGAGAGTGGCAATATATTTACTCTTGGTGGGCTGATATTGACTACCATGAGTAGTGTTGCGACCATAGGTAGAGAGCACAAAATGAAAATGATAACCTCTACTGTAGAAATGTGTTTGAACAGCAATCTGTCCATCCCGATAATCCAGAGTCCCCTAAAAACTTCAAATCAACCCAAAATTCATCAAAATCAGCCCACAGAGTACAAATTGGGCCACTTTTTGGTTAAACTGCCATAACCTAATAATGTCAGAATTGTATTAATGAATGCTAATCAAGCAATTTATGCTAATTGTGCAAATTGCCCAACATATGCAAATTGGTTTCCAGCAGTTTCTTTGTGCTGGGGACCCCTTCTATACATTTCTAACATAAAACTTTGGAGTACATTTCCAGGTTCACAATAGAACTCTATGAGCTGGCAACTAGACTATGAAGGAGCCTGGCTTAGATTCAGTAGGTGTGACTTAATCTGAAATATCCCCTAAACATTACATTCCAATGTTGATTCATTTGGCATCTTAAAGATAATGGAACATGAGTTTTAGCTCAAATACTGACTATCTCTCCAACCCTAGCCCTATCCCTTGGTGCATTAATGTTTCATGATGCTTTGGCTACGCATATGAGTAGCCACTGTCAGTGACACTGGGCATAACGATGAGTGGGAAACGGGCCTTTGTTTGGACAGCTGTTAGCTCCAGCGCTCCACGCCGCACAAAGCTCTCTGAGGGGGTGACTGTCTTTAACCCCACTTAGCTCCTCTACTGGTGATTGAATACAAACAGTCATAGTGGGTATTCCAGATGACCCACGCTGGGCAGGACTCAGGAGAGATGCAGAAATGTTCCATCACCATCCTCAATTCAATCTTAACCACACACCCCACCCAGGCCCTTTCCTCTCTTTTTTATTCAGCATTGTTGCTAGGTTCTGGTGAATATCAGTTTGTTTTTATATATCCTGGTGTTCAGTGACATTTAGACATATTTCACATAAAGTACATCTTTAGATAATTACACCTGCACTGTGTGGCCCTGTTTTTACGACCACCTGTGGTCCAGATGGTTCTTAATACCTTGAGTCTAGTAAACTAAAAGACACTTTTAGAACAGTAAAATTAAAGGTTAAGTGTGAAGAGAGGACAGTCAAATAGTCAGAAACCATTGCCACAAGTTTATTTGTATAAAGATTGGTGGTTCTCTGAGGATGTATCCCACTGACTGGTGAGCCTTTTCCTCCGGTGCCATCAGCAGCCATACAAAGTCCAATACTGCATTGTGTCCAAAAACCTCGAAACTAATGCTATTCCAATCAACCTTAGCTGTAGCAGAAAATCGCTCTTTTTTAAAGTTACATTTATTTACATTTTGAATAAGCTTATTTTTTAGGAACATCTGATTCTGTCTTCTAAAAGATTCTTGGCTGAACTTGAGGGATTACTTCAAAGGGCAGTGCACCCTTTTTCCCAACCGGTGGTTATTGTTAAAATAGTGTTTTGAAGACACCAATAAATGTATTACCCCCACACGTTTTTTCCTGTGGCCCAGTCAGATTAGTCATCACCACAGAAGGAAGACCCCCCCTAAAGAAATCCAGTGTTTTAAAGCGTCCCAGATGGTTTAATGTTCCTCCGATGCTAATGTGCAACGGGAAAGGAGTGGCAGTCTTGGAGCTGTGGGATCCGGGATGCCTTTGTATTGCCCGGCCCTCCTTTGGGGGCATCCAATAGATAAACACATGTGGTAGACACTTCGCTCTGACACTTTGCCTTCACCGGTGACCCCGCACGTTGGAATGCATGAGCCATAATGTTCTTGGAACAAAATGGGGCCCTTTTGAGAGGGGCAGACAATTTAAATTGGGGAAAATGGTAAAAAAACGGGGAAGCCAATGAAGAGCCGACCTTGGGGACCGGGGTCATTAGGCTCATACAAGTGTCTGAATGGAAGGCACTCCCAATTTGGACACGCAACACGCTTCAGGCTTTCATCACAGACAAGGACAAACAGATGTCCGGGTATCACAGCCAAAACGCTCGCTTCCATTTATAGCAGAGAGAAAAAAATCCTTTCCATCCTATTTTAATGGAAGTACCCAATAAACCTTGGTGTAAGGTGCTGAAATGTGCAGTCTTTCAAAGGCCTTGCAAAGTCCTCTTACATGTTAACTCAGCATTCTTTGGTCTTGATCAAAAAACATCTCCCTTCACTGTCAGAATGTATTATTCAAGTCAGTCTAGCATTTATATGTTTAAGACATTCCACATAGAAACGGGGAGCTTTCTATTCTCTAGATTTAAAAAAAAGTTTGGTTTGGTCCAAAGATGCAAATGATATTGATTGGTAGCATCTTACTCTAGGTCATGTGATTCATGCTTTCTGACAAATCTATGTCTGCTGTTGATGCCCCTTAAAAAAATTAACTGGTACCGATTCCATTGAAACAGCCATGCAGCCTCAGACAGCCAAAACCTGAGAGGGAAGGTGTTCGTTACACGGTAAGCCTAGACTAGTCCCAGAAGTCGACACCAATACCTCTGTGGAGCATTACGATACGGGAAGCAGCCCGAACAAGGCAGATTTTTATTGTACGCAATTACAAGTGTCTGGAAAAAACAGCAGGTGGATTTTCTGTAAAGGCTGCATATGACGCTGCCAAGTCTACACACCACACAGGGCTGAGGCTAATAAACAGTAGGTCACCAGCACCCAGCATGTTAAAAAGCTCATGAACAATGACTGGCTTCCAACCTCTCCATCTGGACCCAGCGAGAACAGCAGCGCAAGACGGAGGCGCCGTGGGGGAACAGCCATAAAGAATATCGATGGGCCTCAGGGCGAGCTGCGAGTCAAATCACAATGCAGTAAAAACTAAATTGAGATTTGACTGTCTGCTGCGCGATTGACCCTGTGAGCATTCTCCATCTCTCAACATTTGTTTTCTCCGTATCAAAGTGTCAGAATCTGAAATTGGTTTTGGTTGAAGAAATAGACTATTGAGGGAGGAATCAGTCAGACATGTCAGCTGCGGCTCGTAAGCACTCAGAGTTTCTGTGAGCGCGATAGGGCTCAGCTTTGGCAGAGCGCTCTCCCCGAGTATCCAAATAAGTGTTTCTGCCGGTATCTCAGATACAGCCTCGACGTCTGCCTTATCAGCCATGAACACACTAACCCCCACCACTCCCCCGCTATCTGTGTCATCAGATCATGTCGCAGCGGAGAGCCAATGAGCACAGCAGTGGCTTGATGAAACCTTCTTTTCATCCATCAAAAAAGAGAGCATTCCTCATGTCATATCTGTTCAGCAACTCAGACTATTATTCATTTCTCACTATCTGGTAAATAATTTAGTGCTAATAGAGTTGTGCTTATTGATTTCAGGCCATTGCCTCTTGTCAGATTTGTGTGAGAGTGAATAGAATGATTTAATTATTTAAAAAACAAATTAGGTATCATCACACATAATGAAGCTTGGCTATCTTAAAGTGTCATCTGTTGAAAATATTTCTGATTTAATTGCACTACTGCTCTCTATACTCTCAATATTTCAAGAAAACAAGACGTAAATAAACCAATGAAAGCTTTTGTTGGCCTAGTGATATATATACAATCAGAATCAGATTTATTTTTGCCAAGTAGCTTTACACATACAAGAAATGTGCTTTGGTGAACAGTGGCGCTTACCAAAGAGGAATACAGTTGTAAGAAAAGGACCAAAAATAGAGCTATTTAAACAATTATAACTTTGAAAATGAAAGAAAATGTTAAACACTAAATATGAAAGTGGCCCTGTTCTGCTTTTTGCGGTTTCCCCTTTCCTTTAGTGTGTTATATAGGTTGTTGCGCATGTAAATGGACAGGAATTATAATTTCACCAAATAGTTGAGAAAATGACCGGAATATCAATAAATATAATTAAGTTGGGTTTTATTCTAAGTTTTTATTTAAAGCCCTAAACTAACGACAAATACTTTATGAGATGACATAAAGTCTCCGCTCTGCAGAGAAGGTGATTGGCTGCAATCTGCCATGCCTCCAGGACCTGCATACCTCCAGGACCCTGAGGCAGACCAACCCCTCCCACCCTGGGCACAAACAGTTTGACCCCCTCCTCTCTGGCAGGAGGCTGTGGTCCATGTGTACCAAAACCTCTCTGCATGAGAAGAGTTCGGGTCAACCCTCCAAAGCCAGAGATATTGAGTTATTGTAGCAGAATCATCTTCTATTGAATAATAAAAATGTGGAGGAAAACATGTTCTATTTACACAACTAATACACACAGAGCTATAAGCCTTTATTTGAAGGCGTGTTGCTGTTACCTGGCTAGTGTATGTCTAGTATTCTCGCATATTGAACTTTGATTCGTCTGCTCAAAGACACATCTCTTTCGCTTTAGCTGGGAGATGTTGCACTTTCCTCTCCAGCTTGTTTGTCGCCTATTCAGTGTGCTGTCAAAACAACGAGCTGAAAGAGGCTAAAACGCTATGTACTTTAGAGCTACTGCAAAGTCAGGTAATAATTCTCTGTGGGGTTTTCTGTCAAGATTAAACCTTCCATACAATCAGTTGAGTCTGTAAACAAACAATGTTTAAACAGTAGGACAGTGATCTTCATATACAGTAGATAGGGATTGACTCTCTAAACAACAGCCATTTCTTCTATTGTTAATATCAACATTTGAATTGAGCAGTGTTAAAGGTAAAGGTCTATACTTACATACATTGAACAAAAATATAAATGCAACACTTTTGTTTTTGCTCCCATTTTTCATGAGATGAACTCAAAGATCTAAAACATTTTCTATATACACAAAATAACAATTTCTCACAAATATTGTTCACAAATCTGAAAAAATCTGTGATAGTGAGCACTTCTCCTTTGCCGAGATAATCCATCCCACCTCACAGGTGTGGCATATCAAGATACTGATTAGACAGCATGATTATTGCACAGGTGTGCCTTAGGCTGGCCACAATAAAAGGCCACTCTGAAACGTGCAGTTTTGCTTTATTGGGGGGGTCTGGGGGGGGTCCGAAAACCCTAGGGTTAAACCCTAACCCTAACCCTAACATGTCACCCATCTCCTTCGCATAGAGTTGATCAGGTTGTTGATTGTGGCCTGTGGAATGTTGGTCCACTCCTCTTCAATGGCTGTGCGAAGTTGCTGGATATTGGCAGGAACTGGAACACGCTGTCGCATACGCCGATCCAGAGCATCCCAAACATGCTCAATGTGTGACATGTTAGGGTTAGGGTTTAACCCTAGGGTTTTCGGATCCCCCCAGACCACCCAAGATCCCCCCAATAAAGCAAAACTGCACGTTTCAGAGTGGCCTTTTATTGTGGCCAGCCTAAGGCACACCTGTGCAATAATCATGCTGTCTAATCAGCATCTTGATATGCCACACCTGTGAGGTGGGATGGATTATCTCGGCAAAGAAGAAGTGCTCACTATCACAGATTTTTTCAGATTTGTGAACAATATTTGAGAGAAATGGTTATTTTGTGTATGTAGAAAATGTTTTAGATCTTTGAGTTCATCTCATGAAAAATGGGAGCAAAAACAAAAGTGTTGCATTTATATTTTTGTTAAGTGTATTATCCAATCATTCTATGAAGCTGGCTCCATGAACTTAGGAATTGAGATGATTGAGATCCGTTGATACCTGCTGTAATGCTCATTTGTGTTGGTCTGTGAAGCGTGTTGACCTGCTGCACCTCACCTGCTTTTGGAATGTATCAGATAAGACAAAGCTGGCAGACAGATAGGAGGCTTCTCTTTTCCTAACTAGCTGTATCCTAATGTCATGGCCCGACCACAAAACTGCCAAATTCAATTCCCTCACTCCTGCTCACTCGCTTCCCTCAAACGCAATGAGTCGAAACTGATTGCCTCTCAGTCTTGTTTTGTAACACGGCTTCTGTACAGCCATTAAGCTTGCAGTTTGCTCCTTTATTCTGCCGTGGGGGTTATTGTATATTTCATAGACTGCTGCATCGCTCATAAAAGGCAGAAAGACAAAGACGGTGTGTGTCTTCCAGAGCGTGAGGTGATAAAACTTGAAAAACCTTTTCAGAGCAGCAGCAACAACTGTGCCATCGATCTTGCGTCGAGCAGTCAACTCCAGTTATGCCTCTTCCTAGAAATTCATTTCTGTGTTTGATGATTATAATTCACAGCCATAGTGCTGTCCTCAGCAACTCGCTATCTCCCGGCTGTGACCTTGGTGGAGATGCGGGATCCAAATCAATATTCACCTGCTTGAGCGCAGGACATATGTGGGAGTTTTTCTATCTCCCCGCAGACACGTTGATTGAAATAAATATGCTCATCAGCAGATTCCAATATGTGCGTCTTTGGGATATGAGCTCTTTAAAGTGGTGATTCTTGACAAGAGGCCCATATCCTGGTCGCAGTTTGACAGTATCTCAAGGTGAAAGGAGGACCAGACAATAACCCCTCATTCAATCCTTATACCAGCGACCCACATTTGGATACTGTACCAAAGACGGCACGCTGAGTTTTTGTCATGGGTGACCTACAAAACTAGGCAAGCTTGATCAATTCTTCAGAAATGAAAAGAAAGCATCTATCAGCCCTATTTAACATAAGGTCCTGGGAGTTGAGTTGTAGTTGTAATCATTGAATATTTACAGCTTTTACACACCAAGGGGGGGGGGGGCGGTACGCTGCTTCATTATTCACTTTGTTTGTTTTGGAGTTATCAGACGGCTGCAGTGTTGTCTCTTCACACTCCCTGCTGCCATTATCCACTGATAGACCAAACCTTCCTTCTGCTTTCATTAGAACCACTGACTGCTCCTCCGTCACCTACCACACATTTTTGTTGATAACTCTTCCTTTGAGCCAAAACAAATTGCATTTTCTCTTCGGTAGAGCAGTAAAGATAACCGCTGCTGGCAGAGTAATAGTTTTCTTTTGATATATCTCGAAATAGCCTTTTGGTATTTGCAGCACATGTGAAATTACTACGGTTGTTCGGCTGAGCTTAAAGGAAGAGATAAAGTCTGCAATCATCCCCAGACAGAAAGTTTTCTTTCTCTGAACCAACTGAAACCAAAACTTGTTTCCAAAGTGAGGAAAGGATAAGACTGGTAAAGTAGCATTGCTTTGTTGCAAAAGTGTTATTTAGGTTAATATAGGGTTAGTTCACGGATATAGGATGGATTGTTTCCCGGAATAATTATTGGTGGAGCGGGTTGATTTGGGTATGGGGGTGGGGCTGTTGGTTCAGCCCACACTGAAAAAACTGAACCGTTGACTTTACTTAAATGTATTATGTCAACACATTTCACATAACTGTATTAGGTTAGTTGAAAGCAATAATATTAAGTTGTAGCCTACATAGTATGTTTCAGAGGTGGGGGACTCGAGTCACATGACTTGACTCGAGAGTCAGACTCGAGTCGCATATTTTTGGGCTTGAGACTTGCTTGACTAACATTGATAAAAGACTTGACTTGACTTTGACTTGGTGTTCATGACTTGAGGCTTGACTTGAGACAGATGACTCGAAAGGACTTTACTTTTTCAAATTAAATATTTGCAATTTTTTTTCTATTGTATGGAGCCCCTAAAGGGCAATGAAAAAAGATACTGTATCTCGTTCGCACGAGAAAGTTACCGGAGCGCCAAGTAGGAAGTGGAGCACACAGGAGACAACCGTTTCATTGCAGACTGTTATGTTTATGTTGGGAAATGGCAGTGCATACATTATTTTAGATATATTTCGAACTCGGACCCTAATTCACTTCATGAAATCGCTACAGCACCAGGAGGCAGCGGAACGTGTAACTCCGCCTCTGAGAAGTTTTAGCCACACACACCTCTACACACATCGAACTGCCCGATTAATCCCCCTATTACTCGTTTTATGAGGGAGATGTGTGTGTGTGCTTGTGCTCTGCTCATCTCTGTGTGTGTGTTTGTATGTGTCCGGCAACGGCATTTGTTTTCAAATGACCATGAACAGTAATGTACACACATCTGGCCAACTCGATATGTACTGTATATGTGGGTGTTCCCAAATGAAAGACATTTGTTTAATCATAATGTTGCACTGTCTGCACACTAACACACACACACACACACACACACACACACACACACACACACACACACACACACACACACACACACACACACACACACACACACACACACACACACACACACACACACACACACACACACACACACACACACACACACACACACACACACATCATCATGCGCCCTGGTACGTACACTATTCCGTTGTATTGGCTTTGATGCCATATTTATTTGTGCACAGACACAGTTAGGAAAACAATGAGACAGTACAGTGTCATATGGGAGCACCTTAGACAGTCCATGGAGAAATGCTGTGACCCTGCTGAAGGGGAGCTAGGGCAGGAGGCTTAACATGTTGATGTAACATATTTGTGATGTACTCCTGTTTTCACTTTAGAACCCTTTTAGAACTTATAGGGTTATAATTTCAGCGCCCCACTCCATTGCTGTTTATGTTGAAAATAAAACTACACTTTTCATAACCACAATATTTTAACTGATTTAAATGCAGAAACTGGGGTTATTCATCAGAATTCCATATGACTTGACTTGTGACTTGCTTGACCTGAGCAATGACTTGACTTGACTTGCTTGACTCTCACCACAGTGACTTGAGACTTGCTTGAGACTTGTAGGCTAAGACTTGAGACTTGCTCATGACTTGCACATGTATGACTTACTCCCACCTCTGGTATGTTTATTTAAACTTCATATTATTGATTTCAACTAACTTAATACAGTTGTGTGAAATCTGTCTGACATAATACATACAGTTCTTTCAGTGTATTATTATCTCATTTTGGGATGTTAGTACCAAGAAACCCAAGGTTGCAGTTCATATGTAACCCGCTCTATGGAAATCCGTTGGAGGTCTCAACGGTGCATTCAAAGATAAATTTGGATTTGTGTAAAATAATAGTTTTTTGGTCTTTTTTGTGTTTCTGGTTGCTTCTAAGCAAAAGTCTTGGCTTTCAGAATATCAAACTTTTACTGTCATATTCAGACCATCAATACATCTTTGAAGCTAACAGAGCAACTCAATGGCAGAGGCATTACAAGAGGCGCTGTGTGTTGTGTATGTTTCTGTGGAAATTACACTCACACCCAAGCACACACATCGTTCGCACTCTCCCTCATCCCAGGAAACCAAACATCATTGTCCTCAATACTACTAGCTTAAAAATGAGTTAGCCTAATCATGAAGATGGATGGATCTTCACGAACAATGCTGCTGACTGTATTGCTCATTATGAGAAGGACAGCCTGCTAACAAGCTTTGTCACAGACGAACCACATTTTTACAATCATAGCTAATCCAGTGGTGGTCCTAAGGGGGGGACAAGGGGTACTGTGCCCCCGTAATATGAATCTCCCTCTTAAAATAACTATGGCTTAATATTGTATGCAAACTTTGAAGGCAATTTTCTCAAGATGTTGTCTTAATACACATTATGTTGCTGAATATTTAAAGAACAAACACAACAAGGATATCATTGGAACGTTTAGAATCTCCTCTTTCCATCGGTGTGTATAACTCAGAAAGTGTTTCTTGGTAGATGTGACTGATTTTCATAGAGCAGGTCCGGATTTACTGGAGTGACAAAAAACAATTTTAAAACAGCTACAGTTTTGTACAATAAATAATGCAATTTTATTATTGTCAGAATAAATATAAGCATACAATTATTGTAAAACAAGACATATTTTAAGAATGCTATGCTCCTTGAGAAGAAAAGTTAACTGTAATTAGTCAAATGTATGTATTTTAAACATCTCTGATGTGTGTTCCCGGGTGGCAGTCAATCTGTCTTTTCCAAATATATTTAATCAACAATATGTCATATATATTTCTCTTTAGATTTAAGGTAATAAGCACACATATTTAAGTTTAATGTATACAAATGTATTTGGTCGAGATTCAGAATAGACTGGACCCAGCGAATAGACTGAAGAGTAACTAAGAGTATTGCATAAAGTGCACCAGTCTCCCCTAATCATCCACTTGCACAACATAGAGGATAAAAAAGGGACATGCTGGAAAACACTTGTGCTTGTAAGCTGTTGAAGGTGCAATGTGTTTGACATTACATTAATGTGAAAAACAGGGGTGTATGAGGAGACTTATGTCCAGAGCACATCTGTGGATGTAACTGCCTCCACACAGGAAGCACTTCTCCTGGCTTAAAGGTTAAGCATGTTGCACATGTAGTGTACATGTCGTGAGCATTTATGAAGGGACTGTCCTCACACTAACTGTGATGAAGTGTAGCTGACCTTTGACCTCCTCGTGAGACTCTTTTTTTAAACATCTGTGTCTTTTGTATGTGAATCGATTTGTTTGGATAGTGTCTCCTGACAGGCTCTTTTTATTGCACGTTGAGTTGAGACATGTTGGCCCAGAGAGACAATCAAGTATATCCGTAGAACCAGAATTTCCACTGTGTGCTTTTGCAAATAATGAAGTGCTGTGACATTGTTATGAAGCCGCAGAATCTCTGAGGGAGGGGGTCGTGGTCAGACATCCCGGGGCAAAACAAAAGCCGGGAAGGGGGACTCGGGCGGACGGCCCGGGGGAATAGTAGAAGCCGAGAAGGGGGACTCGGGCGGACGGCCCGGGGAACAGCAGAAGCAGAGAAGGGGGACACGGGCACAAGGACGGGCAGGAGCTGGTGGAACCCCTGGCGGGTCAGACGTAGACGAGACCCTGGACGGAACCTGGGCTGGTGTCAGTGGAACCCACGACGGAGCAAGGGCTCGTGTCCATGGGACCCGCAACAGGACAGGACACGGTGTTGGTAGGAAACCCGGCGGAGCTGGTGTCGGCGGGACCCCCAACAGGACAGGATATGGTGTTGGCAGGACCCCTGGCAGAAGAGCAGTCGGCGGGACCCCCAACGGGACAGGAAACGGAGCTGGCAGGACCCCCAGCAGAACCTCCAACGGCACAGGACATAGGGTTGGCAGGACCCCCGGCAGGAGAGTAGTCGGCGGGACCCCCAACGGGACAGGACATAGGGTTGGCAGGACCCCCGGCAGAAGAGTAGTCGGCGGGGCCTCCAACGGCACAGGACATAGGGTTGGCAGGACCCCCGGCAGAAGAGTAGTCGGCGGGGCCTCCAACGGCACAGGACATGGAGTTGGCAGGACCCCCAGCGGAACCTCCAACGGCACTTGAGTAGGGACTTGAGTAGGGACTAGAGAAGGGACTTGAGTTGGGACTTGAGAGGGGACTTGAGATGGAACTCGAGAGGAGACTCGAGAGGGGGCTGGAGAGGAGACTCGAGAGGAGACTCGAGAGGTGACTCGAAAGGAGACTTGAGAGGGAACTCGAGAGGTGACTTGAGAGGGAACTCGAGAGGTGACTTGAAAGGAGAATTGAGAGGGAACTCGAGAGGGGACTTGAGAGGGGACTCGAGAGGGAACTTGAGAGGTGACTTGAGAGGGAACTTGAGCGGGGACTCGAGAGGTGGCTTGAGAGGGGACTTGAGAAGAGACTCGAGAGGGGACCTGAGAGGGGACACGAGAGGAGACTTGAGAGGTGACTGGAGAGGGGACTCGAGAGGGGACTCGAGAAGGAACTTGAGAGGGGACTTGAGAGGTGACTGGAGAGGTGACTGGAGAGGGGACTGGAGAGGGGACTGGAGAGGGGACTGGAGAGGGGACTGGAGAGGGGACTCGAGAAGGAACTGGAGAGGTGACTGTAGAGGGGACTTGAGAAGGAACTTGAGAGGAGACTTGAGACGGTTGGTTCGCCAACAGAACACGGGGGGCTGGAGTCGGCTGGAATGCCGACAGGACACGGGGAGCTGGCAGGGGTAGACATTAAGGGTAAAATGATACAAGGCCCTCCGGGCCGGTGGCATTGTATTATCACTGGCCCCACCATTGTAACCACTGGCCCAGAGCATTCGTCCAAAAAAAATTGATTTATAATGAAAAATATTAACACATTTGTTGCAATAGTAATTTATGCACTAACTACATTGCTACTTGTAGGCCTCCTACAACATTTGAATCATCAGTTCTTCCTCATTTTCCTCAATTGTTCATATTTGGTTTATTAAAATAATGATATTGTGGTCATTGTTAAAAAATGTCTGCTATTATTATGAGTATTATTATTTGTATAATGCGCTTTCTGCCTTCCTGTCATTAGGAGTTAGAAATGTAATGGCTATGTAATAGATTAGATTACAACCTTCATTATCCTAAACTGCTGGGACATTTCCCTATAGCCAATACCTTTATATTGTCTACTCTTCACTTACTTGTCAGCATAGGTCGGCATTGATGTACAGAGCCGACAGAAGACCTTGTTTATATTGGCATCATATTGAGAGGTGCAGTGACCCTTCCTAAAACCAGGAAGTAAGCTGCTGGTTCCCTCGACAAAAAGCAACGGGATTTGTCCACAGGATTTTTGGAAAATAGCTGGAAATAAGGTCTGTGGAAAATAAACCTGTTTCATAAATGCACATTTTGTTCAGCCGGATAATCTCCACGTTTTGTTACCCTACTTTTATAATTTTCTAATCATAAATCTAATCGATAGATTATAAAAGGGTTTTAGGACGCGTTACAGTGTGGCTAAAACCTTCTCTCCCTCTTCTTCTCATACTCCCTGTCACTTTCCTTTAACTCCTCCGGTTACTTTCTTTTATTTGAAGATTGTTTTTTGCCCGGCGCTTGGCCGATTACCACTGGTATTAAAAACATTTTTGGCGAATGGTTAGGTGGCGCGATAGTCTGTAGTGAACGAGCGCGCTCCCGCTCACGGGAGCCTGCTCGCGCTGCGCTCCGCAGTAAACAGCTGTTTGCTTTTCACCCAACAACGACAACCGCCTCACGAAACGCTATGTTGTAGCGTTAATAAACGAAACAATTTAACTAAATTGCTAGTCAAAATACCAATACCACAGGACCATTTTTTTTTTTTAAGTAATATCTTTAGTGGCCCAAGCGGGCAAGTGGAAAGTACGTTATGCTGGCCCGGGGTGTCTAAATAGTGCTTCCGGGCCAGCGGGCCATCTATAATGTTGAGCTGGCGTCGGCCGGTACGCCGACCGGACACGGGGAGCTGGCGTCGGCCAGAGAGCCAACAGGAGACGAGGAGCTGGAGTCGGCCGGTACGCCGACAGGACACGGGGAGCTGCCGTCAGCCGGAGAGCCAGTACTGGAGCCGAAAACATGGCTTTTGGGGCCGGTTCTGGAGCTGGAACCATGGCTGTTGGGCACGGAACAGAAGCCTGGACCCTGGCTGTGTGAGCCAGGTAATGGAGCACGGAAGCATGGCTGTGTGGGCCGGTACTGGTGCACGGATCCATGGCTTTGTGGGCCGGTTCTGGAGCCGGAATCATGGCTGCTGGGGCCGGAACTGGGGCCGGAACTATGGCTGCTGGGGCCAGAAATGGGGCCGGAACCATGGCTGCTGGGGCCAGAACTGGGGCCGGAACCATGGCTGCTGGGGCCAGAACTGGGGCCAGAACTGGGGCTGGAACCATGGCTGTGTGGGCCGGTACTGGAGCAGGAACCTTGGCTGCTGGGCACGGAACCGGAACACAGAACCATGGCTTCTGGGGCTCGGGCTGCTTCTCTTAGGAGCCTTTTGGAGACTCAGATGACCTCCAAAAGCCAGACGAGTACCCGAGAACGGCTCCTGGACAGGAGCAGGAAATGGGGAAGAAGCAGGGGTTGACTCCAGACGGAACACACCGAGACGTATGGTGTCAGGTTGGGAATTGGGAGGCAAGGAGCTAGCATGCCTGGGGCTAGCAGGCTGGGAATCACATGTCTGGAGGAAGTCCATAATCCAGCCAGGTAAAAACTTTACTAAACATGGTTTCTCTGTTGCCAACCGGTGCGCCTCTACCAGAGCGGCCCTCTTCTGCCGAACACTGGACGCTTCCTTCCACCAATCAAAGCAGCAAGCCAAAAAAAAGGTAAAATTGCTTAATTCCACCTCAAATGGATCATCTGCTGGGTCCATTTCGGGTTGGTTCATTCTGTTATGGTGAGTGAAGCAGGCAGGACCCAAATGAGAATCAGAAAAAATACCTTTATTTCAAGGATTTAAGAAACAAAACAGAACACTACCTCGTGAACACAGTCAACGACAAACAAGGAACCAACAATGACAGACAGAAAAAACAGAACTTAAATACACACAAGACTAATCAACGAAATAAGAGACAGGTGAGGAGGGAGGAGAAAACACAGGGGGGACAAGGTGAACACAATCGGGTAATCAGACAGGAGGGAACACAGACAGAAAACAACAGGCAAGACAGGGGGTGAACACTTACCAAAATAAAAACAAAACACAGACAGATCGTGACACTGTTACTACACGGCTTAGCTGAATACTCGATTCTGATTGGTCATTTGGTCATTTCTGAGGTGGTTAATTCTCGATATTAGACCACTGCTAAGGAGGATCAAGGGACTACAGTATGTGCAGTTATATCAATCTGCAGAAAGAAGTCCAGTGTGTTAAAAAGAAAAAGAGCCCAAGAGTAGGAAAGATGTTTATGATAATGTGCTGAGCCTTGCATAGGGATCCTGATGACCATGTTGTTGTGTTTTTTTGTATTATATAACATTTCTATTACTTAAAATGGAATTAAGTGGTATCAACATGGTTTCCATATCAGAGAATGCTCTTACATCAAACTGACAAATTGTGTGGTTTCTTTGTATTTTATGTTCTTGTGTAATGGTTTTAATTTAGATTGACTCAATGTAGTTGTGCAGAAGTTTTTCATAGTTTTTCAATGGGTATGTTTCGGGTTGGGTCACTGTCTAAGATTAGCCGTCACTTTAAATCCTAAACAAACTACCATAAAATGAATTTAACATTCCCGACAGCCAGGGACCTAATCGCTTTTGAAATGGATGCCAAATGGATCTTTAAAGCATTTCCAGCGCGGCACTGTGTGAGGTATAACACTTCAAGAGTTTCCGTCCTTCACAACAGGGTCAGTTGCTCCAAATGTGTGTGTGTGCCAGCAGGTCTCCCTGGAAGTATTCTCCCTCACATTCGGTCACAAGACGGGCAACCGGCTTTGTTGCCGTTTCAGAAACTATCTATAGAGTAAACCAAGTGAGGGGACAACAAAGCAGCGGCAGTCAGATTGTATCAAGTCCATGTCTACAGTGCCAGTAACCAGCTGCATCAGCACAGTGCCAGGGCCACAGGGGGCTCCTGAAGGAAGTCCAGACAGGGGGATCAGCTCTGTCTTTCTCACATTTTCTGTTGCTGCTTCATATTAAACAGTGCTGGATGGCAGGTAAGAGAAGAAAAGGTCACATCAGATGTATTCTCTTCATCTATTTCTGAATAAAGGCGCGTTTTGCCAGACCCACAGATTCCCAAACAAAGCTCTCTTTGGTGTCTCTGGGTTCTACGCTCAGAGGTCCATGTGGAGAGCAGCCAGCCTTCAAAGTGAGAAAGCCAACCATCCGCCCAGAACTAAAACCTTAGCAGCAACTCAAAGCAATTTTCTGGCTATTTGTTGATTTAATCCCTAGTTTGTGATGCTTGGGCACGGCGGTGTGACTGCATTGGTGTGGATGGGGATGTGTTACAGTGTGTTAGAGTGAGACGGAGGGTGGTGGGGGTGTGGGGTCCCCTGAGGGTCCCGATCCTCAGCACTCCCATCAGAGACCCACATTAGCACTTTCACAGTCTACCCATCATGGAGGCGCTCATCCCTGCCTGTCTAATCAGACGGGTTGGGGGGGGGTAAAGCCGTGGGATCCCTACGAGCTGAGCTCATCTGTCGGCTTATCACACGACAGGCCCGGCAGCATGTCTTCCTGGAATATAACCTGTGCACCATCAGCTGCCATCTTCCTGCACACATGGAGATGCTGAGACGTCCTGTGTTCTACCACATCAGTACGACTAAGTCAGGTGCAGAGAAAGTAAAACCCATTCATACATTTCTCACCACAGGGTTGGAATATATGCTTATTCAGACATTTTCTTGCTGGCTCCTAAAGGCTGTTATTAACCTTTCAAGCTGCCAATGCACACATTGGCTTTGTTTGAGGTAGGAAATGATTGGTGTCAGCATCTCTGGCATTTGGCTAAGAAATATATTATATAAACTCACATTTACCCTGCATGGAATCTATGCTCATTAATGTCTTCGACATTTTGGTTCTACAAGACATACAGTAAATCTTCGGCATATAAATACCTAGAAAGGATTATTAGATAAATAAAATGCATCATATCACTAAATATTAGGCGTATCAGATCTAGACTGGCGTGAACCGAGAACATACTTTCAACCAACCTGTGTATTTAATTTAACGCTTCTATACAAAAAAAACAATTCAATGTATTATTTCAACACATTTTACACAACTTTATTAGGTTAGTTGAAAGCAATACTATTAAGTTAAAATACAAAATATAGGGTTACACTTTTTATTATTGCTTTTAACTAACTTAATACAGTTCTGTTAAATGTGTTGACATAAGACATTTGATTCAACATTTCAGTTTTTTCAGTGTAATAGCTTAAAATTAAATACACAGGTTGGTTGGAAGTATGTTCTCGGTCAAGTCACCGTCGCAGTTTTTTCCGTGTGTATTTGATGTAACGCTTATATTAAATAGCGGCAGAATGAGCAGGTTTAAGTTAATGCCAAAACCTCAGCGTATTTATCTATCAGACCAGTTAAAAGAGTCAAGTCTCCGAAGCGTTTTGGTTCAAGCAAAAAGAATCACGTTACAGAAATAAAAAGAAAGCGGCCCTCAGGAATGCTGAGCAGACTGTTTGCAGGTAGCGGGGGAGTCTATGCTCACAGGAAGCCCACAGATGGTCTAACCATACACCGCAAATCAATCTGTCAGCCCAGGCCACAGAGAAAAAAGGAGGCGCCCCCCTCGTGCAGGTGTTGCCGGGCTGTTTGTGGCAACATTTCTCAACGTGGTCAAAAACAGAAAGCTTCTAATCATCCAGGTCATGTGGGCGGCCCCGCATGAACTGCTGCTCTTGGTCCTTGAAAAATTGTGAGAAGAATGCCCCAATGTCATCTGCTAAGTGTGTGTCTCCTCCTCTAAGAGCAAAAATGCTAAAATGGGTCAGAAGCAGCATCAGGAGTGGAAGTGGTCTTTTGTTAGGGGCAACAGAAGCAGAATCATTGCTTTTCAGTGGGAAACTCTGATATTTCAGTACAGCTATGGCCCCGAGTGTGTGTGTGTGTGTGTGTGTGTGTGTGTGTGTGTGTGTGTGTGTGTGTGTGTGTGTGTGTGTGTATGTGTGTGTGTGTGTGTGTGTGTGTGTGTGTGTGTGTGTGTGTGTGTGTGTGTGTGTGTGTGTGTGTGTGTGTGTGTGTGGGTGCTGAAGCACCCCCCAGGAGAGCCATAGCACCCCCTAAGCACCCCCAAGAAATGTATGTGTCTTCTTTTTTTTTTATGTGTGAAATTCATAATTTGAAAAAGGATTTATTCGAAAATAATATGCTACAGTACAAGTAGCCTACTTCTGGGTCTCTGTGTTTCATTCAAGCTCTGCTCTTTGTGTGTGTGTGGCACGAGCCAATTTGTGTGCGTGCGTGCGCGAGTGACCGAGAGAGCGCGCACCGGTGCCGGAGATCGTTGTGGTTAGCATCTGGTGCTAGCTACGCTAACGGATATAAGGAGTTTTTCAACAACAAGGTGGAGGGAGAACTCTCTCCTGTCAGACTGAGAGTCTCAGATAACCTCAGCTCAGGTGAAGTAAAGGACTCTCAGTATTTAGCACACGTTTATATGATCATTATAGGTATACAAAAAGATCATCATAAATGAAAAATAGGTATGAAATACTATATGACAGTAAAACAAGGGGATTGATTTGTATAATATCCATAAAGAAATAGAAAATCTGTTTGCAGTTCTGCTTTATATGGGTGTTGAGAGATGTATCCAGATCTCTTAATGTTGCTCTCAAAGTGCAGCAGATTGATGCATTTAATTTCAATATTAAAAAAAAAATCTTCCCGGAGGAGCATGCCCCGGACCCCCCAAGAGGATGTTAGGTCCACCCCCCACATATAAAAAATGTGCACTTTACCCCTGCTTACACCTATATGCCATGAGCCTTCTTTGTAACAGTCGCGGGTACACTGTGTATGTGCGTGTGGGGAGTGTTGCAGTAGAAAATTCAACTGTAGCGGTAGCGCCCAGTACATTAATGGGAAACCCTGAATGTTTGAGCACCCTCTATGAAACCCCCAAAAGAAAATATCCACTTCGTTGTTGTAGCATTTCAAACAGTAACGTCAGGGTGTAGCTCTTCTCGGGCTCTGATTGGTGGAAAACAAACTGGCTCTTTGGTGGTTTGGTGGTTCAACTGCTGTGTCGGGTCTCGGAAATGTCCCGCCCATTAGATCAGCTTCAATTTTTTGGAGCGCTAGCCTATAGAAGTGAGTGTTACACAGTGATGTCACTATGTCACGGAAGGAGACCAATGGAGGCATTTCAGGCAGAATCTCCCTCTGGAGAGTAAACAGGGATTTTCGCCTTTCAGACCATTTACATGCATAAACCTGTATATCACATTACAGGAAAGGGAAAACCCCAGAAAGCACAATATCACAGCAAAATCAGCAGTGCTAATTGAACTCTTATAGAGTCAAATACAACACTTTTAAAGTGTTGTATTTGTTTTGAGTAAAAACTACACTTTTGAAAGTGTTAAAAAAAGTGTACACTAGGGCAGAGATGCAGCAACTCTCTCTATAGTTAAAATGTAACTCTGGTCAACACCGGTCAGTCTTACATTTACGCAACACTATTGCATAGTCAAAAGTTAACACCACAAGTGTACATTTTTTAACACTAAATAGAGTTAAAGTCATATTAACACTATTAAGGATATAAAATGTGACTCAATATATAACTCTTTAGAGTTGATTCATATTTTAAAAGCACTGTAGGGTGTCAATTTAAAATCTCACCTGCACACAATGCAACATTATTAAAAAAAACGATAAAAAAGAAAGACACAAGCCAAGTTTCAAAGTTTGCAGTTAACATCGAACTGTATTTGTGTAAAAACAACACATAAAGCATTGGCTTACATTCCACAGTACGTCCATTCAGTCCTTAACAGCACAGGTCACACAATATGACAATGTGGCACTATGTATGTTTTTCCATCCATCATTAGAAAACTGTTTGTCATAGGGTCTATAATAACGTAAATCATCAATAGAAATACAGAAAATGAATCAATTGTCTCCTCGATACAGTATGAACTATAGTGTTCATCAAAATACAGTGTGTCCACTTAGCAAATCAAAATGAAAGCTTCATCTTCATTTAGAATGATATTATTGATTTTTCCCAAAAAAGGAGTGTCTTTATCAGTTCTTATCAAAACAAACATTCCAATTTGATAATCAGTTCCATAGTTCTTTACCCAGTTAGTAGTTGACACGTCGCAGTATGCATTCACCTTAAATGCAGCACTTAAAGCCTCACCACCCTCCAAACTGTCAATCATTTCCTTCCTGGCTGGAACAAACTCGAACCTCTGAAAATTAAAATTCTCCCACTGATAAGCCAACTGTCTTCGGTGTTGTTTTACTAAGCTTTTTGTAATGTTTTTGAAATTCTTCACTGATCTTTTAAAAAAAAGTATGTTTCGCCTGAAATCTCATACATGGAGGAGTGGATCTATTTTTCGAATACACCTTGGGTAATATATCATAAAAAAATGCTTTAGAATAAGTCTTCTGTCAGGAAACAAAGATTTGAACAGCTTGTGGCGATCAATGATTAAATGCTTCAAATAATATGTCATACCATTTGTAATAATTGGTGAAAAACAATATTCACAATCTGAATCAAGAGGAGGAGCAGATTCCAACAATTGTTGTTTCTTTCAACAACATCATCAAGAATAAGGGGAGCATTTCGTAAGATACACCATGACTGAATTGCATTCAATCCAAGATTTTTGCTCTCATCCATTTTTAAACCACTTGGCCTGTTCTGTCTCTCAGAATATCCATAGTTGAAACTTTGGATCCTCCTTGACAGTGTTTCCAGAGATAGACATTTTTTATTGACAAGGTACTGAAATACAAGTTTCAGTTCGTACTGCACTACACCTTCAAGCAAATCGTGCAAGATGTCCAATGCGTAGTTATCAGAGGTGTGGAAACATTTTAGTGTATTGAGCAAGCATGTCTTCTTGACACCAAATGTTGACCCTAAAACAGGATTTTCCTGTAGAGCTGCACAATGTTCTGCATGGATTTCTTTTGTACGAAAAACCATACCAGGGTCATCTTCAGTGAAGACGGACTGTAAATCTTCTTTAGTAGTTAAACAAAATCTACAACAATTTGCTGTGCTGAAACACTCAACAAAACCAAACAGCCCATGTAAACCCAGATTATCACCTGTTACTTGAATAACAGATCCTAGCAATGGTGAGTCAGAGAAAGGCACCTCTATCCCTTGCATTTCCAGTATTTTAAGATCATCAGTGAGAGGCTTTAGTATTGCATCAAATCCATATTTTTTCAGGTCTTGTGCATGAAAAAGTGCCACGACATGAATATTTATCAGCACAGAATTACATTTTGGGGGTAGGTTCCTCAATATGAAGTAAATACAACCAAGCTTGTGTATACCCTTCTTTGAACCTCAGGGATTTGCTGTCTCAAAATTGTCATAATTGGACCTGTAGAGCAGTGGTTCTCAAACTTTTTCTTTCAGGCCCCCCCTTTGGAGAAAAAAAAAAGTTGGCTCCCCCCCAACACAAATAGTCAGGCTCAGTGGCAGCGCCAGAGATTTATTTTGGGGTGCTGTAGGGTAGCTTGACGTTTCATAGAGGGTGCTCAAACATTTAGGGTTTTCCGTTAATGTACCGGTCGCTACAGTGGAATTTTCTACTGCAACACTCCCCACACAAATACACAGTTTACCCGCAACTGTTACAATGAATGCTCGATAATCAGCTCATGGCATATAGGTGTAAGCAGGGGTAAAGTGCTATTTTTATAGGTGGTGTGTGGACCTCACATAGGGGGGTCCGGGGGCAAGCTCCCCCGGGAAGATTTGTTGTTAAATATTGAAGTTAAAAGCATCAATCTGGTGCACTTTGAGAGCAAAATGAAGAGATCTATGGATACATCTCTCAACACCCATATGAAACAGAAATGTAAATAGATTTACTATTTCTTTATGGATATTTTACAAATCACCCTTTTAAACCTTTTATTTTTTTAATGTCATATAGTATTTCATACCTGTTTTTCATGTATTCTCTTATTTTTTTATAACTATAATGATCCAACCCAGTCTCATGGCATTTCGTGTTCACCAACATGATTTTTAATCTATTGATTCGTGTTCACCAACACGATTTTCCCCTTTTTTTCGTGTTGCACAGCACGATTTTAAAAGCAATGTATTTCTATTGGTAGTCTCACGGCATTACGTGTTATAGGAAGACCGGAAGCTGTTTGGTTCATAAAAACATGTTCTTACTCAATATCAAGCCACAATTATTGCTTTTATTTTAAATCGTATAATTTCAGACTGTTGCTGCCGTCTGTGAGGAAAATAAATGGGGCTCAGAGCCTCAGAATACTAAAATCTGTATTTTATTTTTTTTTCCCAATAATTTGTTATTCTTTTCAAAATAACACACTGTTATTTACTCACCAATAACACACAATTATCCTTGTTTTTATTTATTTGTTTAGTTCCATAATCTCTGGCTTTTTTGGCGTCCGTCAGGAACTGAATTTCAAAATAAAAATAACCGGAAACAGACGTAGGCATTTCGAGCGATTACCCAAGATCCTCAGCTATGGTTTAAGCTCGCCGATTGGATGTTTTAGCCGCAATGCATGTTGGCCCAACATGCATTGCATAAAACACCAAATAAACACCTAATCCCAACATTGTTGGGATTTGGTGTTTATATGATATGAAATCGGAAAAACATTTTAAAAGAATAAGATAATACTTAATTACGAGTGTTCTTGCTTTTCTCTTTGAAAGTCATCACATAACGGCATTGTAATACACGCTTCGGCTGCATTACATATTACAGATCTGCCGTAGTTCTCTATTTATAGAGCCCTGATGAGAAGACCTTTGGAAAAACTGGAAGAAATGCCGGCGAAACTGAATACTTGACGTGGATCATAAATATATCAACAATTAAACAACATCTTCAATTTCTCTTCACACAATACGTCTCCTTGCAGTATCAACACTAATTCGGCTGACTTTTACATTTGATCTAATTCGTAGATAGGTTATATTTACACCATAACGGTGCACAGCTGATAGAAAAGGACTTGTAGTTTTTAAAGATCTTACTGATTTTCTTTGAATATAAGAATGTAAATACTGAGTCTGAAATAGTATAGCAATATGCTGTAAAATTATGTGAAAACATGAATAAAACTACACATCTTCAGATGTTGTACATACATAAGTGTCCTACACTAATAATACAAACTTATTATGGCTGTGTGTAACTTGTGTGCACCGCCTAGTGGTTAAAGCACGTTATTTAATTATTGTTTTTATGTGTTATATTTGATTAAAAACATATTAAGAGTACATACTTTCATAGGGGGAAAGTAGAAGGTCAATGATAGAAATATAGAATATAAAAAATCAAGAAGATACAATAAGTGATCTCTACAATAAAACAGTTTAGTGCAGGATGTACAAAGATATTAATAGGAGGAGATGCAAAACAGAACAACGAATTAACCTTTATTTAAACATTAAATAATACTTTAGATTAAGGTCTTCTTTTAAATAAGAAAAAAGCTTTGGGAGTATCTACAGATAAATATTAAGCCTGACAAAGTACTTAACGCCTAATATATTGCTTTCCTGCAATGTTAACTATGTTGAAGCACTTATTTTAACTGATATTATACATATGAATTTTACTCTTATGTATGTAGATAGTATAAGAAATGTGAAGAATATGACAGTTTAATGGTAGAGGTATACACACATATTGATAGACGTCTTGTAATGCGCTGTTGAGGAACCTGTGACCCAAGATTTTCATTCATTGCATACACCGTAGTTGTGTATATGATATGTCAATAACCTTTGAAAATCTTGAAAGGGATGTGCAAAATAGCCATTATACAGTCTTTAATTAACTATTAGTAGAGAATAACGAGTAATGAATATACTTTATTACTCGTTTCCATTCATGTCAATTGCAGATAAATGTTTAGTCTTCTCAAGCACCGACAATCACCTTCCCTGAATTTTACTCAGGTGTAACTAAAGTCTGATTTAAGGGTTGTTTATATTTCACATCATTCATCAGAATCTGCAAAGTAACTCAAATAAGTGTAGTGGAGTAAAAATACCATGTTAACCTCTGTATTGTAGTGGAGTAGAATTACAAAGTAACAATGAGCTGTCATGTGGGTATATATTAATGCTGCGCATTACGGACACAAGCGATTTTCAACCATTTATTAATTATATGTTTTACATTTGATAACACCAATGTCATGGCAACTTCTAATTGTGGGAAAAACGAAAACGTTCTGTAGAGACGTCCCATAGAACATTTTGCGAAACAAAATAGCCAGCATGTGTAGTTCTGGGGGGGTGTTCGATTCCAGTTTTGGATAGTCTGGCGTGGTTTCGTTCCATTTCAAACAGCTGTTTAACGCTAGGCTAACCTTGGCGACCTGCCACTCCAACATCCAATCCCAGAGCTTGAAGATTTATCACAGGGACTGTAGTCCTAAACGATAGCTGGGGATTATGGGTAGTGTAGTGTCTTCGGCCATCCTAAACTCCTCGAGGCCTACGTCTGTTTCCGGTTATTTTTATTTTGAAATTCAGTTCCTGACGGACGTCAAAAAATCCCGAGATTATGGAAATAAACCAATAAATAAAAACAAGGATAATTATGTGTTATTGTTGAGTAAATAACAGTTTGTTATTTTTGAAAAGAATAACAAATTGGAAGGAAAAAAAGATTTGAAAAATACAGATTTCAGTATCCTGAGGCTCTCAGTCCCATTTATGTTCCTCACAGACGGCAACAAAAGTCAGAAATTATACGATTTAAAATAAAAGCAATAATTGTGGCTTGATATTGAGTAAGAACATGTTTTTATGAACCACACAGCTTCCGGTCTTCCTATAACACGTAATGCCGTGAGACTACCAATAGAACACGAAAAAAAGGGGAAAATCGTGTTTGTGAACACGAATCACTAGATTAAAAATCGTGTTGGTGAACACGAAATGCCATGAGACTGGGTTGAATGATCATATAAACATGTGCCTCGGAAATAATTTTTTACATTAATGGTGACCAAAGCATTTGAGACCCACTGAGATAACACTGAGGGAGTCCTTTAGCTCACTGAGTCTCTCAGGAGAGGACTCTCCTCCACTTTGTTGTTGAAAAAACTCCTTATATCCGTTAGCGTAGCTCGCTAGCACCAGAAGCTAACAACAACGATCTCCGGTACCGGTGCGCTCTCTCTCTCTCTCTCTCTCTCTCTCGCTCGCGCACACAAACACAAAATGGCTCATTCCACACACACACAGAGCCGAGCTTTAATGAAACACAGAGACCCAGACGTAATAGTACTGTATCATATTATTTTCGAATCAATAATCTTTCAAAATATGAATTTAATTTTTTTTTTTTTATAAAATGTTTTCCTCCTGGTCTCTCGCGCCCCCCTTGTCATGCCCCTGCGCCCCCCACTTTGAGAACCACTGCTGTAGAGCATGTTTTTGCTTGGAAAACAAATCATTGCTTTTGAAATATGAACCATCACTTATATCTTTATAAGTACCTTCTTCTTGTTGTTTTGCCTGCAGGAATAATTCACATAGTTCACTGTTCTTAAATATAGACTTAAAGAGCATCTTGCAGGTTTTTTTTTACTTCTACATTTATGCTTAAACTTGCTTGAAAATTACAATTAAAAAAGTGAATGTAGGATTTGATATATTTTTACGAGACATAAGGGCAGGAATTCAGAGGGAAAGGAGCAATTTTGAGCTCTGCTCTTAAAAACGGCTTTTTTTTAAGGCCATACGTCAAACGCGTCATATTACATCACACAGGGGAAACATTTTCGCTCTCCGACCTCGGGTATAGTTAGTAGTTGCGTTGAGTTGAGCGGTTGTGTTTTAGTGAGCTGGTATTTTTCGGTAGTTTTACATTGTATTTCACCATTTGTAATCATGGTGCAGTATTGTGTTTGTGCAGGTTGCACAAATACCAGCCTGTCAGGACATCGAGTCCATAGTTTCCCTCACGGGAAAGGGACCGGAGCTAGCGTTCGTTCCTGGGTGCGTTGTGCATCCACCTCCCTGCAGCACATACTCTCCACAGCTTTGTCAGGAAACGGTATTACATCTCTCTCCCCCTCCCCTTCGCTGCTCTCTCTCTCTCTCCCCTCCGGTACTCAGCTGTGCACCCTCCTCGACTACACACCTGCTTTCCATCAAGCCATTTACAACGGCATATCAACGGAGGCTCCACAACCTTTCTCCGCCAGATCGTCAAGTATCAGCCGTATCTCGCATCTCCCCTCCGGTACACAGCACCGTAGTGTGGAGTTGCATTAGGTAACGCGAGATACGGCTGATACTTGAGGACTAGTTTCTCTTATGGATCAATATCAACAGTCCTGCCAGTAACGTTACTATATTATCAATGCTACTTTAGTTATAGCCTGATATATGATAGCTAACTTCACAATGTTGTGATGTGACGTTAGCTAACATTCTGTAGCTAACACCGGTCACTCACCAAGATAGCTGCCCAGTTCTCCACTGGTTCTCCTCACACCACAGCTCAATTTCTCTCCGATAGCCGTTATTTCTTCTAATCCTTGGCTGCTCCTGGTCTCTTGGACGCCTAGCAGGCTCATAATTATAAGGTTGTGGTCCGTCATATGCATTGGAATATTCATGTTCAACTTCTTCTGTGTCTTCTGTGTCGAAACTAGCATTGGGATCCATGTTAATTAATACGTTACACCGGCCGCTCTCCCCCTTGTTTCCTCCTTGTTTCCCCCATGTTACAGTACGTCACACGCGGGAGGTCACGTGCCGAGGCTTTTTTATCTAGTGTATTCATCATTTTCCTACTCATTTATTCACAGGTGTCTTTAACCTGGAAGTTGCTCTTTAAGGGTTCCCAACAAGGGTACATACACAAATGTATCTGTTACAGGTATCTGATTGTAAACTCCTGTTGTTCGATCTCTGCGTAAATCAAATCTGACCCCAAGAACATACTCAACAGGTTCAACAATCTCCCACTTTTCTTCAAAGAACCTTTGTCGTTTGGATCCTGTATTAAAGGATGTGAAAGGATTTTCTAGCAGATCAAAACTATTTTCCAACTTTTTACCCAAATCAGTGCCTTGGACCTCTGAACTGCAGTTGAGAACTGCATCTCTTGCTTGTCTATGAATATCATTTACAAGCTCTTCCATGGACCCCACCATTGCTTCGACAGTACTCTCAGCAACACCAGATGCTTGTAACTGGGCTACAACAGAACCACACATGTTTAACATGTGCCGTTTATCAAAAGTAACCTGGGAGGTTATGGAAGTGTCAGTACAAACTGCCTGAGAACTTGAAGATTCATCAGTTTCTCGTTGAGTGTCCACATTGCCCATAATAATAGTTGAACCAGTGTCCCGGCTGACCACATTTCAAACGTAATGACTTTCTGGGATATAAACCATGGTGGAATTTCAAATGCTGACAAAGCAATGCAGAACTTTTGTGGTGTCCCTTACAGATAAAACAAATCAGCATATTTGCATCCAGTGATGTATATAACTTATAGATATCAGTGTGCAGAAGCCTTGCTCTGAGTTCTGAGTTCTATTCCAAAGGGAATATTCAGTCCTTACTCATGAACTTCGATCATGTCAGCCACTAGGTTTACCATCTGTCGTCGTGTACCATCCATCAATGTCTTAGCTGTTGTATGCTCTTCCAAGATGTTTTCTCCCCCTAGCTTAGACTGGAGAACATCTCTGGCCATCTAGAACAGGGGTTCCCTAAGTGGGGGTCGCGACCCCCGGGTTGTCGCGAGACCCAGAGTGGGGGTCGCAAGATGATTACAAAATAAAAATTGAAAAAATTAAAATAATCAATCTAGCCATCTGTATAATGTATGGATTTTCAAAACAAAATACAGTAAAACTATGGTCGCAGGCCCAAGTTGGCCTGCATGGTCTGCCTACAAAACAAAAATAAAAAAACGTTTATGCAGCTCCAACAACAGCCTCTGATCTGATCATCAACAGACTTCATGAAATGCTTCATCGGATGCATATATTACATAATAATCTCTATCTCACCCCTAACACATCTAAATCTACTTTCAGCATTGATAAATGTTCATAAAATACATCCATTGTTTGTTCTATATGCTTCTTGAAATCGTAAAAAACACGTCGTTTTTCTAGAACAGATTACAAATCGCCTTAAATTAATTCACTAGCACCCCGTTGACAGGGGTTGCCAGTCTCTGGCACTGTTATTTTGGGAGTCGTGGGCTGAAAAGTTTGGGAACCCCTGATCTAGAAGATAAAGAAGAATCATATGGGAAGTCATTATCTTTGGCATTTCTGCATACAAATTATAGCTTATCTGCATAATATATCCATGTTTAATGATTAATAACTAATTGAGTAAATTGCAAAAGTGTAGGCCCCTGTACCTCATTGGCTGATTCCCGATCAGTGTGGACTCTTTTCACTCCACTGTCTCTCTCAAGAACTATTCTTGCACCTGATTAATCAGACACCGAAGAGCAGGGCCGCCTTAATGCACGGGCTGACCTGGGCTGAAGCCCAGGGGCCTACGGAGATCGGGGGCCTATCATGAGCCAATTAAAAATAAAAAAAATAAAAATAAAAACTCTTTTTTTTTATTTCGGGTGGGTTTTTTTTTTTTAAATAAACAAATTCTTGGCTTTCATAATAGGAAACTTTCATTTCCAAAATCACACGATAAATACATTTTTGAATCTTGTAAAGGGAAGACAACAGCTCTCCCTCGCCACTCTGCTGTTCCACAGCGCCGCCCCCCTCCCTCCACTGAAATTATTATTGTAAGACGTAGAGTAATGATAGATAACACAGCAAGGTCCGTTACAGTTTGTTTTCATCTGATTTAAAAAAAAACAAAGTCTTGGCTTTCAGAATATTAAACTTGTTTCGGCAAATTCAGATGATAAATACAACTTTGAAGCTTGTAACGGCATAATTACAAGCGGAGAACGGAGTAACTTGACATCACAGCAGGCATAACAACAGCCGATGTTTCTCGTGAGGGTTTTCCCCGGGAAACAAACACAATACACACAAACGCAAATATACACAAACACACACACACGTCAGAATGAGAATATGTTTCACATGTGACTTATTCAAATTGCGAGTGATTGAGTGAAGAAAAAGTTTGAGTGGCGCTCGGAAAAGGAAATTGTTGAGGGAAAAGGAGTTTCGAGACAAGCAGCTATTACAAAAAATGCCGAAGCTTACAGGTTATTTTAAACCTGTAGGCCAGGATGAGGAGGAAGGACAGATGAGTTCTGTACCGAGCGGTAGCGGTGCCGGCCGCGGGGCCTCGGAGACAAGTAGGCCGTCTGGTTCTGATAGCGATGGAGTAGCGGGAGAGGAAAAACAGACAGGAGGGACATTATCTGTTGGAGGAGATGGAGAGGACGACGAGGACTTGCTACGTGGAGGGGAGCCAACGGCAACCGGACAAATACATGAGGGAGGCCCGATACGTCACTCATATGGAGGAGAGGACCAGGCGCGTGTAGAGCAGAGTGGAGAAGTGCGATCACAGAGCCTGCCGAGGCTATAAATGACTTTGATTTGTTGTTTAAATAGGGGGCCTACAAAAACTATCAGCCCCAGGGCCTGATGGCAGGTTAAGGCGGGCTTGCCGAAGAGGATGAAGCATTGTTCATGGAGAATGAGGTGTCTGAAACGTCCGACTCCAGCAAAGTGTGCGATAGATTTTGAAGCACAACTGCAAGATAGATAAAAGAATTACATACTGCAGAAGGAAAAAAAACATACTTTCAGCCCTCCAAACGATGTTAGAGGGTAATCTCCCAACAGAAAAAACTCAGTATGATCCCTGATTTTTCATTGTGAGTCTGAATCCTACCTACAGACATTTCTGTAGACACTTTGACTTTAAGGTTCCCAGCTTGTAAAAGCTCCTAAAAGACATCTGCATCCACCTCTGTCCCTGACTCATCAGTCAAGTGCAGCTCACTCTGTAGTGGTAAACCTAACTTTTCTATGACTGAGAGAGAATATTCAAATGTACCACCTGACAACCATGTTTAACTAAAACAAGATTCATTTTTTACACTCAAACAATCAGTGATATGTATTAAAGTTATCCATACCTTTCTGAAGAAATGTACTGTAGCTTTCATAGCCTTCTTCAGTCTCAGCCACTTTCACATATTTTACTTTCACCAACATGGTGTGCTATAAGAATACAAAGTCATTATTAAACATATTACAGACATGTCTAACAGACCTGTTGCCACAAAAATATAATTATGCATTTAAATGTCGTTGAAATAATTTAGCAAAAATCTTTCAAATTAATTAAACTACTACAAATCAGACTGAACACCCACAAACCAGCAATGTAAAGTGTATGGTAATACTAGTGCCTTTTAATACACATTCTCTTACCAAACACAGAGAGCAACTATGATCACATGCAACCCAACTCCTGCAACTGCAAACACTCACAGCATGACAATAGCCAAGTCCCATACAAGGACCTGTAGCTAATTAACAATAGCAGCCAACCAAACACCTGCAGCTGATGCAGCCCAGTCTCACAGCATTTCGTTTTATAGTCACAAAATGTATTTCATCTATTGATTTGTGTTCAGCAACACGATTTTTATCATTGTTTTCGTGTCAAACAGAACGATTTTCGAAAATCAACGAAAATCCTGTTGGTGAACATGAATCAATAGATTATTTTGTGAATATAACACAAAATGCCGTCAGACTGTGTTGGCTGATGATACAAGCAATGGCGCAGCAAGATGGGTGCCAACTAATATTACTAACATGTGTTGCTAAACACCTGTAGCCGCTGATAGTAGCTAGTATTGCTAACAGTGGAGCTCAACACCAGCGGCTAACGATAGCAGCTAGTATTACTGACATGTGGAGCTAAACAAGTGGCTACCGATAACAGCTAATATGACTGACAAGTTGAGCTATTAGCCTCTACCGTTAGCCTCGGGTGTTTAGCTTCACATGTTAGTAATATATTAAAGTAGCATATATTAGCCTCACATCTTATTAATATTACAGGAGCTACTATCGTTGGTCACGGGTGTTTACCTCCACGTGTTAGTAATATTAGCTACTATGGCGTTTAGCTCCACCTGTTAATATTAGTTGCTATCGTTAGTCGCAGGTGTTTAGCTTTAATTATAGCAGCTAAACTTACTAACACTTGAAAGTTAAAGGTGGGGTAGGTAAGTTTGAGAAACCGGCTCGAGATACACTTTTTGTTATATTCCATGGAATGCTCTTAACATCCCGATAGCAATGAATATCTTAAGTGCTTTGACAAAAAATCCATAAAAAAATTCATCTGTGGAAGCTGTAAAAGGCACGACCAATCATTTTTAGCCTTCCATCTGTGCACAAACTGATCTCCTGTCCTCATTGGCCATGTGCACTTTCGTGTGTGTTGGAAGAGGGGCTCTGTAAGGAAATGGCAGATTTGTTCCGGCTGTGTATTTTCAAATTCTAGCGCACTCGAGCTGGTTTCTCCAAAATTACCTACCCCACCTTTAACACCTGCGGCTAACAATAGCAGTTAATATAACTAACAGCAGTGGCGGTTCTAGACCAATTTGACTGGGGGGGCCACTGGGGGGGCCAGTTATTTTCTGAAGGGGGCACAATAAATGCAGGACGAAAAAGAGAACTAGACAGTATGAAGTAATTGCGCATAAAAAAACAATGCAATACAGTTATTGGTATTTGTTTCAGTACACGTATTTATTTCAGATATATCTTATAGGTATTACTGTTAGCTTCAGCTTAAGTTATAGTATAATTTTTGCACTAACACCATATCATATTTATATAAAAATAAAGGCAATGAACAGTTACATCTCTACTTTACATCTACAATTACACGGATACAATAGTTTAACTCGCCTTCAATTATCGTGGTAGTCTCTCGAAACGTAGGTTTCAATCAGTCTTTCTTGGATGCAACAGCCTCTGATGATCCGAGATGAAAAGTCTTTGTTTTTCGCGTGCTTCAGCCGGCCAGTGAAAGTGAGTGCACCGCTCTAATGGGTCCTGAGTGCACCGCTCTAATGGGTCCGACTAGAATGACGAATAACGTTAGTTCCGCCTTTTCCGTCATTCAATAAATCGTGTAATAAATCATACATTTTTCATTTTTTTCACTTTTTTCAATTTTTAGGGGGGCCACAGGGGGTACGAGGTCAGTGTTAGGGGGGCACTGGCCCCCCCCTTAGTACCGCCCCTGACTAATACATGGAGCTAAACACCCCAATGACAGACTTTGTAATGATATTACAAAGAGGTTAGACTAAACAACCCTGGCTAATGATAGCAGCAAATATTACTAGCACGTGGAGCGAAGACAGCAGCCAATGTAAAATCATTAGTATGTATGTAGCTGAAGATAAGCGCTGGTTTATTAATCAGCTAAAGAAATAAATACCTGTACGAGGCTACTGGGTCGAAACATTGACTGAAGTACTTACCATTTTTTCAGTTTATCCTCCATATAGAATGTGGTGGTATGCTCCTCTGACTTGGTCTCCCGCCTCGACTGCGCACACACAGTCACAGTCACGGCCACACTCAACAGAGCGACAGCCAGTGACCCACAGAAAGAGAGATTGTAACTATGTAATTAAATCAACACTCTAGAGTTGTTTGGAGAATTCAACAATTGACTCCCTTTTTCAACACGAACTCGTTTTCAATAATAGCTATCTTGGAGTTGAATAACACTTAAAATGAGTTGAAACAATTCTATTTAAATTCCCAACTCCAACACTGAAAATATAACGCTTTTGATTTTACTGGGCCTTTTTCCAAATAAAGACGTAAAGAACACAGTAATGAGCATGGAAAGTGATCTTCTTAATTTGTTCTTTCTGTCTGTTCTTTATTTTACTCTAGGACTAAGGACAAGAAGACCTACTTGATACCTGAATAGACTGTTGTCTGAGTGTCAGGGTGTCATCATGGGCATTAAAGGCTTCCTCTTGGGCTTTGTGAGCGTGACCCTGCTCCTCGAGATGTCCACTGGTGGCCTGGTCAAAAAGGTCATCCGCCACCGAAGAGATGCTCTGAGTCCGAAGCAAACCCAGGAGAACATCACCCTGCCCCACTCCGACCAGCCGGTGGTGTTCAACCACGTCTACAACATCAACGTCCCCTCCACGTCCCTCTGCTCCGTGGACCTCGATGCCCCTGGTGATACCGATCTCAAACAAAAGAGTGCCCCGATGGACATGCAGAACAGCGAGCACATGGAGCACACCATGGACGGAGACAATCAGATCGTTTTCACCCACCGCATCAATATCCCCAAGCAGGCGTGCGGCTGCGACAACCAGCTGCCCGATATCAAGGACATCCTGAGCAGGCTGGAGATGCTGGAGTCCGAGCTGTCGAGTCTGAGGGAGCAGTGCAGCGGAGGGACGGGCTGCTGTGGAGCTCAGGTTACAGGTAGCTGTGTACCCTTCACCGTATTTAATGTCTCTCTCCTTCAGTATACATGTGAGGTGAACTCAGGTGAAATCAAACCCTAATTGGATTCAACGACATTGTTTCGAAAGCTGGTGGATTTAGATTTCATAGGTAACAAAGCAGCACCGTTTTTAAAGCTGAGCCAAGCAATCATTTTTAGCAACATATTTGCATCTTCTTACTCATTAACCACACATTGTCTGTATTTCATATTAGTGTCACCCTTTTTACAATGTAGGGATAAGTTAATTGCTTTGTCTTCCTACCTTCTACTCATTGTTTTTCATTCCGTGTTTTTGAAAACGTGCTGTTTCTTCATTAAAGGGGCTGGTGAATCATCACAATCCAACATTTACCAGCAAACATTGGAATGCAAATAATGATCAGATTCTCGTGATTCTTTAAAAGATGACTTTGCTAGTCTCGTTAGGACTTGAATATAATACGAAGCTTTGTAGCTGCCAGTTGTCAGTTATGGGCTGTCAGAGCACCTTTGGGAAACATTCAGGTTTGTACGAAATGTTAAGTCACTATGAATGTATTTTCAAGTGTTTAATTTAAATTGGACAGAAAAAATTGTTGTTTTTATTTTAAGTGGAGCCATGAAAAATTAGAATTGCCTCAGGAATGCCAGCTTTGTTTCTATGAGCATGGTCAAATGGAGACCACATCCATAAAACTAGTCCAGATTACCCTACAGCCCGTGCCGACTGGAGTCAATGAGGTACTTTTCCCACTACATTGACAACAAAGTCTTTGAAGATCTGGAAAGATTCACCAAAAACCAAACTAGTTTTTTAGTGACCAAATAAACAGCAATGTTCAGATTAATTACTTATTCATGTTTTAAATAAAGGTGAATGTATTGTTGTATTAATATCACTCTATAACCATACGTTACATAGTCTATCTGTTCATTTTGGCTGTCTTTTCAAACTAATATGGTCCAGACGTTCTCTACAGTGGACATACTGTAACATTTTAAAATAAAATTTAAAAAAATTCTAAATTGCAAGATGTTTTTTTAACCCTAAATAAGTAGGAAATCACAAAAAAAAAAGGAAATTGGAAGACACTTTTTTCCCTCGGGTCCCAGGAGGCTATAATAGGGCAAGTTACCTTAGAAATGGATGCATTGCGCATTTTATTGAATTTCTTCTTACAATATTTATTTTTCCTGTGTGGTTGTTCCCCAGGTGAAGTGTCCACAAAGCCCTTCTGTAATGGCCATGGTAACTGGAGCACTGAGACCTGTAGCTGCATATGTGAGCCTGGATGGAAGGGCCCCAACTGCACCGAGCCTGAGTGCCCCAACGACTGCCAGGACCAGGGCCGCTGTGTGGACGGCAAATGCGAGTGCTTTGAGGGCTTTGGTGGGGACGACTGCAGCAGTGAGCTTTGCATGCTGGACTGTGGTGACTATGGCCACTGTGTGGAGGGCTTCTGCCTCTGTGAGGACGGCTTCATCGGGGAGGACTGTGCCCAGACCAACTGCCTCAACAACTGCCTCGGCCGCGGGCGGTGCGTAGAGGACGAGTGTGTCTGCGACGAGCCGTGGACGGGCTTCGACTGCTCCGAACTCATCTGTCCAAACGACTGCTACGACCGCGGACGCTGTGTCAACGGCACCTGCTTTTGTGAAGAGGGCTACACCGGAGAAGACTGCGGGGAGCTCACCTGTCCTGGCAACTGTAACAACCGTGGCATGTGTGTGAACGGCCAGTGTGTGTGCCAGACCGGCTACATTGGAGAGGATTGCTCCAAGCTCACCTGTCCCAAGAACTGCAACGAAAGAGGCCATTGCTTCAACGGGAAATGCATCTGTGATCCAGGATATGAGGGTGAAGATTGCTCCATCCTCTCCTGCCCCGACAACTGTAGCAACAGGGGCCAGTGCGTTAACGGAGAATGTGTGTGTGACGTAGGCTTCCAAGGCGAAGACTGTAGCGAGCTCTCCTGCGCTAACAATTGCCAAGACCGTGGTCGTTGCGTTAACGGAAAGTGCATTTGTAACAAAGGCTACGGCGGGGAGGACTGCAGCACCAAGACCTGTCCAAAAGACTGCATGGGACGTGGTGAGTGCGTGGACGGCAAGTGTGTGTGCTTTGTCGGCTTCTCTGGAAAATCCTGCGGTGAGCTGACCTGCCCCAATGACTGCCTGGACCAAGGTCGTTGTGTCAACGGACAGTGCGTCTGTCATAAGGGCTTCACTGGCGAGGACTGCAGCGAGAAGACCTGTCCCAAGAACTGTCTTGAGAGAGGTTACTGCGTCGATGGCGAGTGTGTGTGTTACGAAGGTTTCACAGGGTCGGACTGCTCCATGCTGACCTGCCCAGAAAACTGCCAGAACCAGGGACGCTGTGATAACGGAGTTTGCGTTTGCGACGAGGGCTTCCTTGGAGAGGAATGCTCTGAGGGTAAGATGGTTCATTCACTGAGAGTAATCCTTACAACTGGGCAACTTAGAATTTACAAAGTCTGCAGTCTATTTCAATATACTACCAGTGAAAGCCAAAGTCAGAAACATTCTACAAGTATTGGCATTAAACCTGCATTATTGATTTTTTGGCCACTTAGGGTCAGATAACAAGCTTACAATTGTATTGGCCTATTCTAATAGTCTAAACATAATGAAGTGTGCATGTAAGCGAATATGTTGCCTGTTCACACATCCACAAGTGGAACAAGAAATTCAGGAGAATATTGAATGTCTAATTGAATGTCTAATATTCAGTTTTGTTCAGTTTTTGTTTTGGGAGTATGTTGCATTATGCCTGCTGCAGCTTTTGGAAATAGCATTTGAGAGTATACAAATATATTGTTAAAAAAAAAAGAATTAGCTTTAAGGGACTAAAAATATTGAGAAGAGCAACAACATTCTCGCTGCTCCTTTCAAATAGACAAAGAACTGACATTTTGGGGATGAGTTACAAAAGTGATAAAGTTTCACCATTGATCTTTCAAGGAGAATTGGTGCTAGAAATCGTACATCAGTGGGTACTAAGCTAGTTCTATTGTCTTTAAACCAGATTTGGAAGTGTTACTAAATGCAATCCGTTACAATTACTAGTTACCTGTTAACTCAGGCAGTAGTCGTATAGATTCACACTTAAAGTATTAGCCTACAGAAAA
Source organism: Notothenia rossii (assembly GCF_949606895.1). Taxonomy (NCBI): domain Eukaryota; kingdom Metazoa; phylum Chordata; class Actinopteri; order Perciformes; family Nototheniidae; genus Notothenia; species Notothenia rossii. Next base: position 40,376,184 of record NC_136909.1, on the reverse strand, counting down.
AGTACAGTCTACAGAGAAGAGATAACATCTCATCCTGTAAGTTTTTATTAACATTGTAATCCTGCTTGTAATCCTTTTTTTATGAGACAGTAATCTGATAGCTTTTTTTGTGTCCTGATTACGTCACTCTTAGCCTGCAGTTAGCTTTTTCATCATTGCAAATTCACAAAGTTGACTTGATATGTATTGATGATTTGGTTTTATTTGCTTAGCTTATTGCTTTAAAATAACCAGAAAAACTACCAAATTAAAAAACATGGCTCTAAATTCTGTAGTACATCTTCAGAATATATATTTATGTTAAAGTAACTTTAAACCAAATTCTATAAGCATCAACTTGATGTTTTCTTATAATATCATGTCAAAATGTCAATGACAAATGCAAGTCAATGAATATTCCCATTGGACACCATCCAGTCCTCGTAGAAAACTCTCCTTCGATGCTAACATTTTATTACTTCAGCACAGATGACTGATTTTCTGTGTCTCTCTATAGTCTCCCCACCAAAGGAGCTGACAGTGGAGGAGGTCAGCCCAGAGACAGTGGACTTGTCCTGGAAGAATGAGATGCGTGTCGCAGAGTATCTGATCACATATGTACCGACGGCCGTTGGAGGTCTGGAGCTAGACATGCGGGTGCCTGGGGACCAGATAATGACCACCATTAAGGAGCTTGAGCCTGGTGTAGAGTACCTGATCAGTGTCTATGCTGTGCTCAACAACAAGAAGAGTCTTCCAGTCAGCGCTCGGTTGGCTACACGTACGTCAATCTCCTCTGCAGCTTTTTTACAAAATCCCATGTAGAACTAGATGAAATGTAGTGAGAGTTTTTTGTCTTGCCTCTCAGATCTGCCTGAGCCTGAGGGACTGAAGTTCAAATCAGTGAGGGAGACGTCAGTGGAAGTGGAGTGGGATTCATTGGACATTCCATTCGATGGCTGGAACATCATCTTCAGAAACACGGTGAGTCCTGCTTCCCAACAGAGCTTCTGTATTCCAGTCCCTAGAGCCTACCAAGGCCTCTACAAGTATGGAACATTTTCCTCTGGTAGAGACATTTTACGCCCCAGTGCAGAGCCCCTACTTTAAATTCAGTATTGGTCTAATAGATGAGGGTCATAGTGGGTGTCAGCTCAAATGACCACTCAGCACAGAGCTATTGATACTTTGCTTCATGCTTTATTTTCTTTGTTGAGTGGTCATAGAAACTTTTCCATGCAGGGCTACTGGGATTTACTCAAAGCCACATTTTATTAAACTGAGTCAACTCTTAACAGGAAACAGAGCGCCTTTATGTATGCCGTTCCTCCCACTCACCACATAATGCCAGCACTAATCTTTGTAGTGGTTGATGACTGGTGTTTTTGGGTGCTGGCAGAAAGAGGAAGATGGTGAGATTCTTAACTCCCTCGGCCGTCCTGAGACCACCTTTGAGCAGTCGGGCCTGGGCCCCGGCCAGGAGTACGAGGTCAAGCTGGAGGTGGTAAAGAACAACAAGCGTGGACCGCCTGCCTCCCAGAACGTGGTCACAAGTGAGTGTGCACATTCACACTGCCAACTGGCTTATTATTATCCTGCTTTTTGACCTTGGGGAATGTTTGACTTCAGCAGGATGTACATGTACTCAGTTGGCAATGAAGCCAAAACATGTGTTACAAAGATTGCATTACAGAACATCAATATTGTCCATCGTTTTAGAAATGATCTTCTGAATCTCTTTACCGTCAGGCTCTCAATCGCAAAACTTAGATTGCCATCACATTCTTGCACCTTATATTTGTACGGCTGAAAGTCATTATTACCTCTCCACTGTAAGTGTTATTCCATCCACCAGTTTTTACCACCACATATCGTTGTGTCTTCTTCTAGCACTTTACAATAAGACTACCCTTATAAAGGGTTTACGAATAGTTTGTAATTCATTTATTAATTAGGTTGTGAACACTTTATAAATCAGTAATAAGCTTTTATAAGACATGAGATAAACAGGGTAACTGTGACCGGTAAAAGGGAGCCTTATTGTAAAGTGTGAAACACATCACCATGTATTGATGAGTCACTAACATTTATAACTACTGAAAGGGTGTGTTGTTTTTAAGTTTAATACACATTTATGAATTAGTTATAACATTCACGCTTACCTAATACACATTTTTCACAGAAATGCAAAGTAAGATTCAACAGAACCATGCAAAACATTTTATTCACACATGAATAATATCAGGATTCAAAAATAATGACTGTTTAGTATGACTGATACAGATATTTAAACATAAAAGCTTTTCTCAGACATAAATTAAAGACTTGGTAAGACATAATGGTATTCAGACTAAAAAGCTTTTTGTATATCCTTGAACAAGCATCCAAGCAGTCCATCAGGGTGAGCTGAGCCAAGACGAACATTCAAGAACCTTGAGGTGTTTCTCCAACTCCAATTTTCAAAATGCTCAACAGTGCTGCCAAAATTATAAACTGACTGCTACACAATTAAAATAAATGCTTTTATATATTTCTATTAGATGTGACTCTTTGGCGTTTCTGTTATTATTAACACTGCTGCTTTAGTTGTTCTGACTGCTAAAATCCTCTATTATTCCTAATTTTAAAGCCGATATTCCGTGGGGTTGGGGAGCTCGGATCCTTATCACCTTTTTCATACCTGATGAGTTTGCATCCCTGCTAATAATGCTACTTCCTGACTTAACATGCCGTCTAATCAGAGGGACAAGGTGGCATCTTGCTCGTTTCTCCACTAGTTTCAACACTAGTCTCCGCCTTTTGTCTTTAACTCCCATCATTCCGAAGACCCATTTCTTCCTTCTCCAGGTACAGTATGTCCAAAGCTTCCACGTGCATACTAACAAAAAATGAATCACAACATCATCACAACATCACAAATTACAGTAACAATTGTTGCAAATCATGTTTCAAAATGCCATACTTGTTTATTAGGTGCATTGTATAACATAATATAAGGATAATTATACAGTAATGGTCCAAATTGATTTAAAAAAATAAAAGTATTTTCTTGCACAAGAAAGCCCAGTCTATAACTACCGAACATAGGAACTGGTACAGTACCTTCTCCCAGACACAAATACTCAAAAAAAATAGTTTACTTAAATAGTAAGCATTGGTGTTACCAATGCTTACTATTTATTTGATACCAATTTGGTAATACAATTAATACAAAGATCACGGTGTGGGTTCGTTCCTCAGATATGACTGAAGTTAACGTCTAACCTCAATAATGAACTCCAGCTCAACCAACCATATCTTAATATCTAAGTAATCATCTTGAAATATTACATTATTATTTGTAATATACACACATCTTATTGTGAGGTTAATTTCACATACACTACGCCTCTCTTACTTTGACATTAGCTTGTCTACATAATCGAGCATAGTGAATTTAAATGAACCTTAGCGATGCATAAAGTTACCTACCTAATCAAATATCTCTCTAACTTACAAGGATGACCTTATTTTACCAACTTCAAACAGAAGCCGTTTATTCTACAGTATTATCCCACTTAATGCTTAACACTTCTCTATTACGTTTTAACATGGAGGCTACAATTAGCATCATTAGCACAGATGTAGCTACCACTTGCTTACATGCTAACCCAAGCCTTAAGGCTCCTACACATGGCGGCGTGCGTTATCGCTTGCCGGCGGGGGGGGTGGGGTGAAACTCGACCAACAACCAGCAGAGCTGCTAGCAGAGAGACAAGAAGCTAACAGCAGGAGTAACTGGACATACCTGTCACTCAATGTGACCACGCCCTAATTTATGCAACACTTTAAGGCTTAATATAACTACAAATTATAATTTGTAGTAACTCATGAATGAATGTGTTTTGCACTTTACAAGGCTCCCTTTTGGCAGTTATAAATGTTAATAACTCATAAATAAATGGTCATAAAGAGTTGCCACGAAACATCAAAATGGATGGGGGGGGGAGAATCAACTCTGTGAACAACATATACCAAGGATGTTGGCTGATGAAGAAGACGAAGTAAGCTAGGTAGCCAATATAAGGCTAATTCATCTTGCCAAATAGTGAGCCTGTGGTGATGTATGCAAACAATGTTAGAACTGGTTTATAAATGGTTCTTAATGATTAATAAAGTGTTTACAACCTAATAATAACCTAATTATAAACCCTTTATAAGGGTAGTCTTATTGTAAAGTGGTACCGATTTCAGTATATTTGCAGAAAGTAGGCTTTGTGGCAAACACACATTTATGAAATGTGCTACGTTTTGTTCAGTGTGATAATTTCCCATATTCACATCATTTAGAGAAGTAAAAAGAAGTAATTCTAATAACGAACTACATAACGGTCCCATTGATCACCATGCTAAGCTAAAGGCGGCTAATGTTTAGAGGGCAATATATACAGTAGAGAGTACAGTTGTGTAATATGAAATTGTTCGTAGTGGTAAGAAGGTGGAAAATAGATCTGAGATAAAAAGACCCATACCCTTGTAACAATTACATCTGCAGGATAATAAGCCTAAACTCTGACGCAGTGCTGCAGATCGAGGCGGTGTGATAAGTGATATAAGTTGTCAACCCGAGCTGTCAAAGGGGAATGCAAATACAGGTTTTCACCTTCAGACTTTGCAAAGGTTCATTGATTTCTATATGTAGGTTAGTATGTTGCGGGGCCCCCTACAGAGTATTGGAAACAGCCCGGCATATCAACCCTGAGTGATTTCTTCATTAGATTTCATTGCATTGTTGTGATTCAGGGGGGTTGTACATTTGCAGGCCCGTCGGCAACTTATGAGATACTGTATCTCTATACAACTCAGTCTCATGGCATTTCGTGTTCACCAACACGATTTTTAATCTATTGATTCGTGTTCACCAACACGATTTTCCCCTTTTTTTCGTGTTGCACAGCACGATTTTAAAAGCAATGTATTTCTATTGGTAGTCTCACGGCATTACGTGTTATAGGAAGACCGGAAGCTGTGTGGTTCATAAAAACATGTTCTTACTCAATAGCAAGCCACAATTATTGCTTTTAATTTAAAATCGTATAATTTCGGACTTTTGCTGCCGTCTGTGAGGAAAATAAATGGGGCTCAGAGCCTCAGAATACTGAAATCTGTATTTTTTCCATCTTTTTTTCCTTCTAATTTTTTATTATTTTCAAAATAACACACTGTTATTTACTCACCAATAACACACAATTATCCTTGTTTTTATTTATTTGTTTAGTTCCATAATCTCTGGCTTTTTTGGCGTCCGTCAGGAAATGAATTTCAAAATAAAAATAACCAGAAACAGACGTAGGCATTTCGATCGATTACCCAAGATCCTCAGCGATGGTTTAAGCTCGCCGATTGGATGTTTTAGCTACAATGCATGCTGGGATTTGGTGTTTATATGATATGAAATCGGAAAAACATTTTAAAATAATAAAATAATACTTAATTCCGACTGTTCTGGCTTTTTCTCTTTGAAAGTCATCACATAACGGCATTGTAATACACGGTTCGGCTGCATTACATATTACAGATCTGCCGTAGTTCTCTATTTATAGAGCCCTGATGAGAAGACCTTTGGAAAAACTGGAAGAAATGCCGCCGAAACTGAAGACTTGATGTGGATCATAAATATATCAACAATTAAACAACAGCTTCAACTTCTCTTCACACAATACGTCTCCTTGCAGTATCAATAGTAATTCGGCTGTACATTTGATCTAATTCATAGATAGGTTATATTTGCACCATAACGGTGCACAGCTGATATAAAAAGGACTTTTTTTTTTTCTTTCTTCTTGGTAGAAAGACGTTTTTAAAGATATTGCTGATTTTCTTTGAATATAAGAATGTAAATACTGAGTCTGAAATAGTATAGCAATATGCTGTAAAATTATGTGAAAACATGAATAAAACTACACATCTTCAGATGTTGTACATACATAAGTGTCCTACACTGATAATACAAAGTTATTATAGCTGTGTGTACCTTGTGTGCACCGCCTAGTGGTTAAAGCACGTTATTGAATTATTGCTTTTATGTATTATATTTGATTAAAAAAATATTAAGAGTACATACTTTCATAGGGGGAAAGTAGAAGGTCAATGATAGCAATATAGAATATAAAAAATCAAGAAGATATTGATCTCTACAATAAAACAGTTTAGTGCAGGATGTACAAAGATATTAATAGGAGGTGCAAAACAGAACAACAAATTAACCTTTATTTAAATATTAAATAATACTTTATATTAAGGTTTTCTTTTAAATAAGAAAAAAGCTTTGGGGGTATCTACAGATCAATATTAAGCCTGACAAAGTACTTAACGTCTGATATATTGCTTTCCTGCAATGTTAACTATGTTGAAGCACTTATTTTAACTGATATTATACATATGAATTATACTCTTATGTATGTACACTGAAAAAAACGGGGAGTGAGATTTACTTAGGAACATCGAGGTAACAAAACGCATGCAGAAAACCTAAGTAAATTTAACAACGTATATTTCAAATAGCTTCTACTTACAGTTAAGAAGTGTTTGTTACTAAAGGCACTTAAGTAAACTTTACTGTCACACTCAGTTTTGTAAATACATTTTATTTACTATTGTATAGTAGATTTTACTTAAGATTACATGTGCATCTTATTACAGGGTATATGCAGGAATCCTGAAGTCAAATGTAATACCTTTTAAGACCTTTTTTAAGACCCTTTCCATACATTTTAAGACCTCATCGCAACTTTGAGTTCTAACCGGTTACATTGGCTACACACTTTACCTCACATTTACTATATTGATAGTAAGATAGCAAAACTAAACAGAGTGCAGACAGACTACTGAAGCCTCCTTTCCACATGAACATCAACCTCTCTGTGAAAGTCAGGTTTAATGCAGTATGCTGCTTTTTTGCTTCTGTAGACTCTGTGCTCTTTCATTCCAGTAAAACTCCTCAGAAACCATTAGAAACCAGTATTTGACCAATAAACAAAACAATTGACAAAACTTTGAACTAAGAAATACGTTAAACTTTGGTGAGCTTCAGTGGGGTAATGCCATATAGGAGCTCCCTCTCAAATACCCAGGGGTTAAATTGGGCTGGGGCTGTCCGGGGCTAAGCCCTGGCACATAGGACGATGCTCTGACGTCATCACCCTCACACATTTGTCATATGTTTACAAAAAAGGATATATATGTTATGATTTTTTTCGTTCTTAATATAGACTATATTTAGGGTCGATATGTGTTTACTTTACTTTAAAATAGCAGATCTCTGTGACCGGATATAGTTTGGCTTAGACCCCGGCCCCACAAGGACGCATACGGTAAAACGCATACGCAAGCGCAAAAAAGGCTTCCGTTCACACGCATTCGATTCATTAACGTGTCCGTTCACACTAGACCGCTGGAAATGCTGGAAACGAGGCCTGTAAGTGGCGCTGCTGCCTCCCGAAATACACCAAAAGCAGTGAAGAAGACCCCGGAGCATGGTTGCCCTTCTGTTTATTCTCCGCGGTGGACGGCGTGTTCTCCTGCTGTATATCTCTCCGATAGTCCACAGCAGATGAAAAACACCCACCTCACCGCCTCTTCCAAGGAACGAGGGGACCGTGCGGCAGTTTCCGTAAAAAAAATGTTCCGCCAGTCAACATGTCCGTTAAAGTTTAAATCTTCCGTACAAAATTAGAAAAGTGCCGGTCAGAGGTCTTCTTTGTTATTTATTGAGCTTTCAAACAAATTGATAACAACTCTGTTCTCTGTATAATAATAGAAGAATATTTAATAAACGGTGCCTGCCTCTCTTTTCCTCCCCCTCTTCTGACAGCCCAGCAGCAGCAGGAGACGCGGGGAGAGGGAGGCGGGCTATTTTATCGTTATCAGAAAATGATCATATAGGGTTTACACACGGAGCCGTTGGACCCCCAGAGCGTTGCGTATGCCGGTCTACCCAGCTTGGGACCCGTTACCGTAGTCGCTTAGTTCCCCCCCCACCCCCCACAGAGCGGAGCAAGGCAACGAAACTTAAAATAATAAGCAGTATTTTACGGCGCGCGCTATGCATGAGGCCGCCTTGGGGGGTTTCCCGACATGTCGTTTCAGTAAATTAAAGGGTGTTTCACTGTTTCATGTTGTCGTTGCTTTGGACCTTCTTAATACCTTGGAAAATGCCGTTTAATACTTTTTAATAGCCTTAATTTTCGCTAAATTGATTTATCAACTTTTAATACTTTTTAAGACCCCGCGGACACCCTGTAACAACCATATCATAAACGATGCGTTAGCTTCATGCTAACCCCTATGGGAAATTACATTGAAAGGCTAGCTACATCGTTGCAACTATGAATTCACAGCGATATTTCCACCATTTAACAATGTATCCCTCAAACATACTCTTCATTAACAATGTTGAAACAACAGAGCATATAAACACTTACAGGCATATGTTTTCTGAGACAACAATGCAGAGTAAAAACGTGCGTCTGAATACAAGAGACGAGTTCTGCATAACTACGGCAAAACTGAGAGTACAATACATAACTTAAAGCACTGTAGTTACCATTTGTACCCACTAGGTGTCCTTTTGACCTAAACAGGACAACACAAGGGTGATTCCGCCGAATGGTGACCATTTCCGTCCCCAGCATATTAAATGTATAAAAAGTGTAATAATATAAAATAAATTACATTTTATTATTAAACAAATGGCCATACACATGAATCCTTGTAGAAATTAAAGATTTATAATTTTTTTATTATAAAAAGGCATCCAAAACACCTCGAAACATAGCCTTTGTTGCCTGTCCCCACAGCCAAACGCTACATTTTACCTTAATGCATAATGAATAAAATCCTTCCAAAATCTTTTTTTTTTTGCATTTAAGTGTGACTACATACTCTATCTACACTTTAAAAAAACATTTCTTATAAAAACTTAATTCAATTTTGGTTAAAATTCACATTTTAGTCGCGTCCCAAGGTTTTCACTCAGTGCTGTTACCTAAACACATTTCCCCCTCTGAAAATTTTGGAACATTCCATCGCTCTCATGTTCAGCAGGAAGTGACATCATTTGGATCATTTGAAAATCATGGGAAGATCAAAAGTAAGTTCTCTCATTCATTTTTCCTTAAATTTAATGATATTGTAGCTGTGTCAGAGACGGTAAGTCTCAGAGTTATGTCCTGTTACCTAAATTATCTGTAAGATGGTATTTGTTGAAAAAAAAGTGAAATATTCAGTTAAATCTTAAGAATGTCCTCTGTGTGCTCAAGCTATTAGCATAGATGCTATGTAGCTAGATTTCACACAATTGCTAATTTAATGCTAAAAACTCATTGCTGTTACCCTCATTGCTGTTACCCAAAAAAAAGTAACAGCACTGAGTGGCGGTAACAGCAATGAGTAGTGCCCTCTTTTATATGAATTAAAAGAATGCATGAATGTAAAGAGTATAATGAATGAATTAATATTAATAAGCCTAACTATTATTTTGTCATCTGAGATCAGTTTATAATGTAAATCATAATTTCAGGGACCCAATCAACCATTGAGTGCTGCTGAAAAGCAGCGGCGCTATCGCGCACGACGTGACGCAGATCCAGAGAGGAAGGCAAGATATTTAGAGAAGGAAAAGGAAAAGTACAGGTCAGACCTAAAATCAGGCATAAGGAAGAACATTGGTGATGTCAGTGCCAGAGAGCAGCGGAATGTTCGCAGAAAGTGGAGGGAGACGTATCGTAGGGTGAAAGAGAGAAAAGGGGCACTGCAGGACCTTGTCACTCCTCCACACAGCCCTGAGCCAGCACAAGCTGTAGATGTGCAGCCCAGCTCCTCAAGGTTTAGTTTTCATTTGTTTATGTGTGTTGTGTATCTGTGTATCTTTCTTACAGTGCTACGCATAACCAGTTATTACAGTATAGTTACAAAGTAGGCAATGGAAACATTCAAGCTAACATGCAATGTGTATTTATTGTGATGAACTTGTGTTTTAGACAACGGGATGAAGGACGGCGAAGGACCAGGAGAACCAAATATAAATTAGAAAAACAAATTGAAGAGTTACAGGGTCTTCTGACTCAAGAAACAAGAAGAAAGGAAAAATATAGAAAACAAGTACAACGGTTGAAAGGGAAAAATGAGTCTCCACGAACAAAACTCAAAAGAAAAATTAGAGAGCTTCCATCTGCGACCATTCGAAAGACTCTCTTTTTTCATCATGCTTTGATTGACAACATTAGGAACAAGTAAAAAAATGCACAGGGGGAGAGGGAAAGGCAAATCATTTCAAAAGTCCTAATGGGGAAGGTTCTGAGGAAGTACAAACTGCAACGACTTCTCCAGAATTCGCTTGGTTTTTCTAAGTCAAGGTGGTTGAATGTGACCGACGGCTACACCTACAAACGAAGGCGAAACAGAAGGGTAGGGAATTCTCTGGTGGATAGCGTGAGGGCTTTCTACGATAGAGATGATGTAAGCCGAATTACCACTGGGAAAAAGCAGACCATCACTCTTAAGAAAACGAAAAAGCAAAAACGGTTCCTTTCAGATACCATGAAGAACTTGCACCTGAAATTTCTGGCCGAAGAGAGATCCATCTCCTATTCCCTTTTTTGTTCCCTTCGTCCATTCTGGGTTGTGGCGCCAACACTGAGTGATCGGGACACATGCATGTGCAAGATGCACATGCATGTGCATGTCAGGGTCATCAACACCGTCAACTTGGACGAGCTGGTGAAATCCATCACATGTGACCCTGAAAACATCAAATGCATGTATGGTGAATGTTCAGAATGCAAAGACCTCTCTTGCCCAGTGTCAGAATTAGTGTCAGCAGAGAGTGGGGTAACTTACCTGCAGTGGGCGACAGTGGAGAGGGAACATAAGAACGACCCAGACAAGTCATCAAAGGTCACCCTGAAGAAGGAGTTCCAGACCACTCTTGCCAACCTCCTGGACCAGCTTAACATCCAGCTGCATAGGTTCACAAGGCATGCGTTTAACATCGGAAATCAGTACATCCATTACAGGGCACTGAGAAATGGTTTGAAAGCCCATGAATGTGTAATTCATGTAGACTTTTCTGAGAACTACTTGTGCAAGTACAGTGCTGAGATCCAAGCTGTCCACTTTGGAGCCTCACACCAGCAGGCAACATTGCACACAGGCGTGCTTTATGTACATGCCACCCCCAGTCCGGTGTCCTTCTGCTCAATATCTCCATCAAGAGTAAAGGGCCCGCCAGCTATCTGGCAGCACTTGTCCCCAGTGCTTGACCATGTGAAGAGCACATACCCTGACGTCACTACAGTCCATTTTTACAGCGATGGCCCTTGCACCCAGTATAGGCAGCGGGGTAACATGTTCTTGGTTAGCACTGAGCTATTCAGCCGTGGATTTAAGGCAGGGACATGGAACTTTTTTGAGGCAAGTCATGGGAAGGGTGCCCCTGATGGCATAGGAGGAGCACTGAAGAGGAAAGCAGACGGTATAGTCTGCAAAGGAACAGACATACCTGGTGCTGCAGAGCTGTATTCTGCACTGCAGGGAAGTGGAACCTCGGTCAAGTTGTTTTTTGTCGATGAACAAGACATCGACAGAGCAGTTTCAGGGATGCCAAATGATTTGCCTCCTCTTCCGTCCACCATGAGGATGCATCAGGCAGTGACTCTTTCCTATGGAGAACTGACCTACAGGGATGTCAGCTGCTTGTGCACAGCGGCACAAAATCTCCACTGTGAATGCTTTGATGCAAAGCATTTTACATTTAATCATCCACAGGCAGTTCCTACAGCATCCACAGCATCCACAGACATCGCAGAGTGGCAAAGTCCTGAAACTGTTGGCCAGTGGTGCGTCCTCAAGTACGATGGTGATCTGTACCCTGGCGTTATCACTGACATCTGTGAAACGCATGTTGAGGTCCGCAGTATGGCAAAGATAGGGATCAACAGGTTTTTCTGGCCAGCCCGGGATGATATTCTTTGGTACCTGTTGGACGAAATTGTGTCAGTCATCACACCACCTAAACCAGTCACATCACGTCACATGGAGATTGACAAAGAAATCTGGGCAAAGCTACAGAATGTCTTAGAAGAGGTCAGTTACTTATATATATATTTTGTAGACAGTATAGAATATTTTCAAATGTATTGGAAATGATGGTCAATGCATAGATCCAAGAACATAACATCTTAACTTTTTGTCTGTGGCCATTTTACCTTTTTCAGATATAAAGAACCAGGACTTCAGATCTCTCTTTCTCTCACAATCTAACAGACACTCACTCACTAGGACTTCAGATTTCTCTCTCTCTCCCTCACATGGACTTTAGATATAGATACAGTATCTATCTCTATCACACACACACACACATTCAAACAATCAGTTTGTTATGGAGGCTATGTTTTCTGTTCAGAAATTGTTAGAAGCCACTGTGGTGCATCTGATTAAAATGCAGGAGATGATGTAGGCTACTGTTCAAAGTTGAGGTCTATTATTCTCTCACACACACACACACACACACACACACACACACACACACACACACACACACACACACACACACACACACACACACACACACACACACACACACACACACACACACACACACACACACACACACACACACACACACACACACACACACACGCAACAGACAACAGAACAAAAATAAATATGTTTGTAAACATATTTATTTTTGTTCTGTTGTCTGATACAAGGCATGATTAATCTACAGTTTACAATGATTTTAACAAATACTGCACATACATCCGTTAAATTAAACAAAGCAGGCACAGAAACACATTGATATACTGTCACTCAGAGGTCCAAGGAGTATCCGGGCCTTTTCCTAAGTAAAAATATTCATACCACACTGTAGGAATACTCTATTAAAACTGAAAGTCTGGTAATGAAAATGTTACTTAAGTAAAAGTATAATTGTAGTAACCCTTGAGAACGTAATAGCTCAAAGATTTCTAACAATATTTATATTTTTTTGTAAATTAAAAAACAGAACCTTATACTTGATAAACTCTATATAAGATAGTGAAGCACAAAGTACAATATTTCCTTTTGACTTGTAGTGGAGTATAAAGTGCAACGAAAAGAACATTCTCAAGTACCTCAACATTACACCACTGCTTCTGCAAACATGTGGAGTTTCAAGAGAAATCTGGAGGAAATTAAGTTTAAGAAAGATGTTTGCAAACGACAGAAGCGTATTTCAACTTTGATGTGTTACTTAAGTTCATTGCATGGATGATGTCCGTGAGCAGAAGGCAGGCATTCACCCTCATCAAGCACCGTTGATCCCTCGATGGAGATGGACACGTTGGGAGGTGTGGCGTCTTCTTTTGCTGCACTTCATGAGGGACATGGATCTTCACGACACTCAGCATAGTCCTTTTTCCACGATATATTTGCCTCCATTCTGTCAAAACATGTAAATCAGTGTTAACATACAATACTGTAAACCTTTCTGTGAATTTACTAAAAACTGATTGGGTTGAGTTAGCTATTTAATTTAGTGTTTAAGTAGCCATGTTCTTTTTAAGCAGAGGGGATGGGGTAAGCTTCAAAGGCTTTATTATCATATGCAGTAGCTACAGTGTGGATATGGGAATTTATATGAACTCTTATTTGTTACGGTCAAAGTATGACCACAAGTAAGGAAGCTCAGTTCATTAAATGTTTGCCTTGTTCCCAACAGGAAGTAAACCTGATTAAATCATTGGGTTCTACAAGCTCAAACGATCAATTCTCCTGAAAAACACATTTTGAATCAGAATATTAAACATTGAAATTGAGTAAGTTTGAAAATATATATAAAAATTATACAGTCAAATTAGATTCCAATGTACTTTATCTAAATGTTAACTTAAAAACTGGAGACTGAAGAGGTTTTTCACATACTGGCAAGATGTAGCCTACTTACCTTTAGAGAATAGAGATATTCATGTACAAACAGAACAGCAGGCACATTTGAACACAAATCAAGCAGAACATTTACCTGGTTCTCTTTAATCAGCTCCTCTGCAGACTTTTCCAGAAGCTCCATCAGGCGGGAGGACGGCTTCCGTCTAACTTCAACGTGGTGCTGTTTAACAGACATGTCGATTATTGTAGCGAACACACATTACTGTAAGTACAGAAAGATACTGGAGACAAAGAGTATGCCTTAACTTCAATGTAACGCGCTACAGAAGGAGGCACCAACAGTTCAACCTCCCAGTAGTCTTCATGGATCACCCCTCTGGCCGCATCACTGACTGGCCCACAGAGCAGCGTCCATGGCAGTGAATGTGACATTCCCTTCTTTTAGTTATCTGGTGCCGCTATCTGTCTCAGTGTACACAGGAAATAAAAGCACACATGTGCATCACACACAGTCGGATGCATGTGAGTGAACTGACTTGACTTCCACAGTAAAAGGAAAACTCAGTTTGGCAACACACTGCTAACTACCGAGCAGCATTTGAAAATGTAGCGCGAACACCATCAACAAAAAAACTCTTCTGAACTACTAGTGCCCCACTGTTACATGTTTTATTCAAAACGGTCAATTTCGCCAACTGCTAACTAATTTGAAGCAACTACTAAACATTACATGTTGTGTGTGCCTCGTCCACGTTCTAAATTGCTAAACTGAAACACTGACGTTAGCTAACATTTGTTTGATATCCATATTAAGCTGACAAGCTAACGGGGATGTACATAGTTAATAAAGTACAAAAATATACTTACATGATTCAAAATCCACGAGTATTCTTATTAGACGAGGGTCCATGCTTTCATGCTTCCATCTCTTCTACTTCTTCTACTTCTTCTTCTTCTTCTTCTTCTTCTTCTTTTCTTTAATGGCGAATCGCTTCCACTTGGAGCATATATCGCCACCTACTGTTTAGTTATTAAATGTTCATACTAAATCCTTGTCCTCAGACCAGTGCTTTTGAGGAATTTGAAGATCAGCTTGTTTGCTTCATTTCTTGATTTACTTTCAAATATTGCCTTGAAATCCATGTCCTTGATGTTAAGTTGTTCCAGTGCAGTTTTAAGAATGAATCTTTGTCTGTTATAGTCCGGGCAGCTAAAAAATACATGATGTATTGTCTCTGGTTGTTGGCAACCATCACAATTGCCATTTGGATGTTTTCCAATCAGATGCAGTGATGAGTTTAGTCCAGACTGTCCCAATTTTATCCTGCTGTTGATGCTCTGCTCTCTTCTACTACTCCCCCAAGTGCTTCCTGTTCCTACTTCCCTTTGTATCTGATATAAATGTCTTCCTTTGGTGTTACTGTCCCATAGTTTTTGCCATTGTTGCTTGATAACCACTTTAGTAAAAGATTTGACTTCTGCTCTACTGATGGGTACCATAATATCAATCTGGTTTGCTTTCAAACCACATTTTGCCAGTTGATCCACTACTTCATTCCCTCTAATGCCCACATGCGCTGGAACCCACACAAATTGAACAACAATTCCCAGATGAACTAACCTAAACATGCTTTGTAAAATTTCATGTAAAATATCCTGACGACATTCTGAAGAGAAGTTGTTTATACTCTCCAGAGCTGCACTGGAGTCAGAGCAAATGACCACTCGCATTGGCTGTATTTCCTCTACCCACTGAAGTGCTAGAGAGATAGCCATCATCTCTACTGTATATACTGCAATGTGATCACTTGTACGCTTTCCCACTTTGACTTTTAACTCAGGAACATAAAATGCACAACTCGTTAGACCATTTTCTGGATTTTTGGATCCATCAGTAAATATTTTTATAAAGTGCCCATATTGTTCATGTAGAACAGTGTTCACATAAGCCTGTACATTGAATTTGTTTTTCATTGAATGTACCCGTTTCAATAGTGATAAATCTACTATAGGTTGAGGTAGCAACCATGGTGGAACAGCTGATAACAACACCGTCGGACTAATATTCCATTCTTTAACTTTGAATTCCTTACATATTTCCGAAACACAAAAACAACTTTACTTTCCCAACTTGTTTGTACAGTTTGTTTAGTAGGGTGAGTATCTTTATGACCCTGTAGATTTGCCCAGTAATGAACAATTAACTGCTTCTGATGCAGCTGACCCATACACTATTAGTCCGTATTCTATGGCTGATCTAATTAAGGCCGTGTATACGTTCCTCAAAGCAGCTTTATCAGCCCCCCACTTAGTGCCTGCCAAGCACCTCATAACATTTAAAACCCTTTTACATTTATCTACGACTTTATCAATGTGAGTACTCCATGTGACTCTCTCGTCCAACCATATTCCCAGAAATTTAAATGTCTTCACTTTCTTTAGATCTTGTCCATAAAGTTTTAACCTAACCTCCTCACCTATCCTTTTCCTCGTAAAAAATAAAGTTTCAGTTTTTTCCACCGACAATCTAAACCCCCATGTCAGAGACCAGCTTTCAATTTCCCTAATGGCTTCCTGAATCTTAGCTACAATATATTTTACATTTCTGCCCCTTTTCCAAATAGCTCCATCATCTGCAAAAAGTGACTTACCAATATCAGATCCTACTTGTGTATATATATCATTGATCATGATAGAAAATAAAAGAGGACTGATGACACTCCCCTGCGGGGTTCCATTTTCATCTCTTCTACTGGAACCGTCTGCTTTTTTCAAATACCTGTACCGTGCCCAAACTCCTCTGACGTCATCGGGGGCGTCGCCCAATTTTACTCACATTGCCCAGCTACATTTTACTAGCTTTTCACAGGTTGTAGGTGAACACATTACTTTAGTTAACATTTACTTGGTGCTATGATTTAAATGTACGTATCAAAATGAAGATACAAAATTACTCCATAAATTCAATTAACACATTAAATAATAGGAGAGATTTTTAAACACATAATCATAGTATTATTTACTAGAGTAAAAAATTGTTTTTATCAGTATAGATAGTATAAGAAATGTGAAGAATATGACAGTTTAATGGTAGAGGTATACACACATATTGATAGATGTCTTGTAATGCACTGTTGAGGAACCTGTGACCCAAGATTTTCATTCATTGCATACACCGTAGTTGTGTATATGATATGTCAATAACCTTTGAAAATCTTGAAAGGGATGTACAAAATAGCCATTATATACAGTCTTCAATTAACTATTAGTAGAGAATAACGAGTAATGAATATACTTTATTACTCGTTTCCATTCATGTCAATTGCAGATACATGTTTAGTCTTCTCAAGCACCAACTATCAAATATCTCTCCTGATTCTTGGCACTTGACAATCACCTTCCCTGAATTTAACTCAAGTGTAACTAAAGTCTGCTTTAAGGGTTGTTTATATTTCCCATCATTAATCAGAATCTGCAAAGTACCTAAAATAAATGTACTGGAGTAAAAATACCAGGTTAACCTCTGTATTGTAGTGGAGTAGAATTAGAAAGTAACAATGAACTATCATGGGGGCATTATGGACACACGCGATTTTCACCCATTTATTAATTATATGTTTTACATTTGATAACACCAATGTCATGGCAACTTCGAATTGTGGGAAAAACGAAAACGTTCAGTAGAGACGTCCCATAGAACATTTTGCGAAACACAATAGCCAGCATGTGTAGTTCTAGGGGGGGCGTTCGATTCCAGTTTTGGATAGTCTGGGATGGTTTCGTTCCATTTCAAACAGCTGTTTGATGCTAGGCTAACCTTGGCGCACTGCCACTCCAACATCCAATCCCAGAGCTTGAAGATTAATCACGGGGACTGTAGTCCTAAACGATAGCTGGGGATTATGGGTAGTGTAGTGTCTTCGAACATTCTAAACTCCTAGATGCCTACGTCTGTTTCCGGTTATTTTTATTTTGAAATTCAGTTCCTGATGGACGTCAAAAAATCCCGAGATTATGGAAATAAACCAATAAATAAAAACAAGGATAATTATGTGTTATTGTTGAGTAAATAACAGTGTGTTATTTTGAAAATAATAACAATTTAGAAGGAAAAAAAGATTTGAAAAATACAGATTTCAGTATCCTGAGGCTCTCAGCCCCATTTATTTTCCTCACAGACGGCAACAAAAGTCAGAAATTATACGATTTAAAATAAAAGCAATAATTGTGGCTTGATATTGAGTAAGAACATGTTTTTATGAACCACACAGCTTCCGGTCTTCCTATAACACGTAATGCCGTGAGACTACTGTAGGGGAGAGCGGGGTAATGTGAGACATTTTTTACATTTGCTCTCCTGTAGGCGAGCTAAAATGATATATCAGTAAAATTTACACATTTCCCATTAATTCAGGATGTTTCCTAGCACTGGAAATGATCAGAATGTCTTCAGGACAAAGGGCAGTGAAAATATGATTGTTTTTTAAAAAGTGGTCTTGTGTCTCACTTTACCCCAGCTAAGGGGTGAACTGAGACAGACTAGAGAAATCAAGGGGGTAAAGTGAACCACTTACCTTTTCCACTTTTAAACTACAAAAACAACACATGTTGTAACAGTTAGAATCCTGACAGATAGATTGACAACCACACATTCCAAAACTAATGTCGGATGCGCAACATAATCATGGGGATTGGTCAATTTAGCACATTTTTTAAACAAAGTAACTCCAAACAAAGTCAAATACAACATAATATATTTCAAAGTGCTTTAATAAACATTCAATTAACCATTTAACCAGTTAGATTAGAACATGATGATATGAACATCAGCCGCATATTTAAACAAGGCCTACTCTACATTCCAGCCCTGAAGGTTACAGGGAAAGGTGAACAGTTGCTCTCTCCGTGTTGTTCCTCCAGGCCTATTAGGTTGAGGCAGCTTCTTCACCACATCACCTTTAGGAACATGTGCCACATCCTTTTCTTTCATAGCAAACGTGGGTCTCTCCCACTCTCTGTTGTTTCCCTGGATTTTTCTGAGGAATTGGGTTAGTATTTCATCCCCCTCAACCTTCTCAACCATGCCAACATAACGGATACTTCGGTGTTTTGTGGCAAAGTTGACGAGGACGAAGTCACCCACGGACAGATCTTTGTTTCCGGGGTCACTCCTCTCATCTTCAGAGCTCTCAAAATCATCCTCAAATGGGACAGGGTCATCACTCTCCTCCGAGCTGCTATCTATGATTTTCTTCTTGGGTGCCTTCTTTTTCGGTTTTCCCTTTTCTTTGCTATTTTGCTTTTTCCCTGCTAGTTTCTTTTGTCTCTCTTCATAAGCCTGTTCTATGATTTGCTTCTCTGGAGTATCTGTTAAGATGGCTGTCTTCACACGCTTTCGTTTTGTTTGTCCTCTGGGGGGACATTTTGGAAGTGGTATGATTTCCTGAGGAGACACATATCCAGGTCGTGAGACAGCTGGCGAGGCACATCCATGTGGACCATGCAAAGTGGATGGAATAGCATCAGCGAGTGGAATAGCATCTGCAGAAGGTGGTTCATCTGCAGGGGGTGGATCATCTGCAGGCCGTGGACCATCCGGATCATCTGAAGTGGATGGACCAGTGGATGCAGGCCGCAGCTCAGGGTTTGGCCGGTCTGACACCATGGATGGTGCAAACGCCTCCTCAGGGAAAATATCTCTGTTATATGGGAAGATCCCAGTGGACTTGAAGCCAGAGGTGATATTGCGTGGTGTCACTGCTGACAAGAAGGCCTCCTTCACAAATCCTGCAATCTGATAGATGGAGACTGTTTTGCCAGGGTTAGATCTCATCCACCCATCAAGAGCTCGGCTGTATAGGGTCTTGAACGGGCCATACACCGTCACGTCGAGAGGCTGCAAGCGATGGGATGTGTGGGGTGGGAGGGTGAGCAGAACAATACCATTACTCTTTGCTTTCTCCACTGCCTTGAGTGAGATGTGAGCTCTCAGATTATCCAGGATTAGCAGCATGGGATGGTCAGGAGTGCACTTAGTGTGCTTTATCAAGTGATCGAGGAACTCAGGCCAGGTGTCTTCGTTCATCCATCCTGTTCTGGTGGAGGCACCTTTGGCTCCTGGAGGTGCTCCTATCATGAAGTCGTCCTTAAACCTAACTCTGGGGAAGACAAACATGGGAGGTATGGCATTCCCAGCAGCATTCACTGCACACACCACAGTCACCAGTTCTCCTCTCTCAGCTGATGTGATAGAACCAACTTGCTTTTTCCCTTTCTCTGTCACAACCTGAATCAAGTAGAAAGTTTAGAATCAATGGCATGTGCAATCAGTAGGCTACTATTGGTCTAAAGGTACATTTTATTTTGTTGCAGTCCATTCATTTTTTTCTAGTTCACAGGCTCACAACATTACTAATAGCATTAGTTTCAGCATTCTGCCAATAGCTAGCTGGTCATTATCACAAGCCACTCAGTATCAGTCTGCTGCTCTCTAGTAGCTTACCTGCCGTGGCTTTTGTACTGTAAAGACGCCTGTTTTATCCACATTGTAAATCATGTGTGGAGGACATGTGTGTCTGTTAAAGAAGAGAGGCAAGGGAAGAACCTTATCAGAATCAAAACCAAATCTTACAGGTAAAGCCTCCATAAAACATTTGCAACTAAAGAATTAATTCTGTCACCTGTCCATCACTACAGCCAGATTTGTAAAGAACTCCCCCACTGTAGTCTTATTGAAGGCTGTAGCCCTTCCCAGGGATGTTGCCTCCGGAGTTCGGACAAAGAGATGGCGACGGGCTAGAAAGCTGCCAAACCACTCTACTCCTAAAGAGTGGACAATTCGTTATTATAAGATAAGCTTTGTGGCAAGATCAGTTGGCCTAAGTTGACCTACAGAATCATGTGATCTCTTGCGCACCCTAGCCTACCTGCACATTGTTTCTCCATCCAATTGGCAGGGACAGGGATATGGTTTTTGTCTGCATATTCAAATGCCAGTTCACGGCACTTAACTGGAGCAAGGCCATGGAACTGGTCAGCCAGTTGTTTTAAATGTTGGGCAAGCTCCTCCTCCATCTCATCTGTCAGTATTCTTTTTGCCTCAGCTACTGCACCCCAGGCTACTGATTTAACTCTCCCTTTCTCTATTTTCTTAATGAATCTTTGGAGGGTTGTCTTGTCGATATTTCTTTCCTTTCCTGCTTGTCTTAAGGACTTCTTTCCTTGCATGACCTCTGCAGCTGCACTCTCCATCTCTGTGAGGGGTGTTTGGCCCCAAGCTGTCTTCCTGATGTATCGTCTTGGCATGATGACTTTTCTACAATGTTTATGACATTAAAATTAAAACATATGTATTGTAATATTACACTAAAATATATATAAGACTAAACTTAACTTGTGCTTCATGTCGGGCTAAAGTGAGTCAGCGTCTCACTTTACCCCACAGCATCTGTCTCACTTTACCCCACAGCCACCATTTTAGAAAAAACAACATCTCTAGGCAATTCAGGCTAATCTTTAACTAGCATCAATCACATGGTTTTATATGTTGGAAGTTCATCAACATGTATGATATAAGTTTTTCAACCTGAATCAATTTGCTTTGATACTACAGTTGATTACGTTCGCAGTAAGAAAATTTACTTTTGCATGCAACAAACACATTTTTGTGAAAAAAAATACTTACCACAGAACCAGCACCAACTTCTCCTTCATGACAAGTGGGGGGTGGGAGGGGCTTGAAAACATTATGGTCACATGACCGCAAATTTGTTTCTTTGCCTAGTTACAGCGGGTGTCTCACATTACCCGGTGTCCCACATTACCCCGCTCTCCCCTACCAATAGAAATACATTGCTTTTAAAATCGTGTTGGTGAACACGAATAAATAGATAAAAAATCGTGTTGGTGAACACGAAATGCCATCAGACTGGGTTGCTCTATAGCTTCATCAGGCTATAGAGCATGTGTGACTTTACCTGTCAAACCAACCTCCAGGCTATTTCCAGGTGCCTTTACAGTAGGTGTTGACTTAAACCACTGCTCGTAGTTAGATGTGTATTTTCTTTGAAACCATGACTCTGTGGCTAATGACCCCTGGGAGACTTTTGTTTCAACAAAGCAGATTCAACAGGCACAGCAATGTTTGCCCCATTCAGCACAAAGTGTATTAAATGGCAGTGCTTCTAGCGGTGGGTCAGGCCCTTCTTTGCTTATTTATGGTGTGAAAATGGTGCACACTGCCAGGATAAACACAATTATGCCTGGAAAGGCCATTAGAGGCCTATCATTTGCTTCTGCCCTCGCAGTGAGAGCAGGCCTGCTACATTCCAGCGAGAGCACATTGAGGTTAGGTTTGTTACATTTACATTGATTAATATTAAATTACCTGGGGGATGACTTCCTTGTTAGGAATGTCATTTTGATAGACTCCTTGGAAAGATTGACATTGATTAACAGCATAGTGCTACCGCTAAGATAATAATGAGAAAAGACATGGTGGTAAAAACTTTTACGACTCTGTGAGACCTGAAGGGTTAGAAGACCTTTATATTTTTATGATTATAAACATTTGCAGGTTCAGTTTGTGGTTCCTTAAAGAGATGTTGCTGGGATAAAACCAGCATTTGTCCATCTACACGACAACATCTAGATCTGTGTTTCCTTTTAATACAATATGGACTGTAAGGAACTGAGAGGCAGAGTAGTGGGAGGCACCTACATTCCTAATAGGTGGCTCCACCCGCTTCCAATTAACAGTATTGGGAGCAGGTGTGGAGACCTCACACCTGGTGCTAATCACTCCCTCAAGGGAGACAAAGCACACAGAGTTGCTCAGTTGAGTCCGCTACGAACTTCCTGTTGAGCTCTTTGACCAGGCTCTTTGGCTTGACCGTGGACAAACATTTGGAGCAGGGCAGGTGGCAACACTGGACTGTGACTGGATGAGAGATGGCAGAGGGAAGTGACGGGGCAGGAAGCGAGTTAGGAGACATGGAAGGAGTAGGCGGGAGTTTTGGAAATGGAGAATGGGATATAGTGAGGAGGAATAAATGTAAAAAGCAAGGAAATACTAATTCGGATCAGAGTAATAGTGAGGGTGAAAGGAGAGAAAGAGTAGTCGGAAATAGGCAACAGGAGTTCATGGTGGTTGTGAAACCTGCGAAAGAGGGAGCTTCGTTTGGCGAGTTGAACCCTATACGGTTAACTAAATTGATCAGTAAAGAAATCGGGGAGGTAATGAGTGCCAAAGTATTGAGGAATGGATCAATGTTGATCAAATGTAGGGATAGAGAGCAACAGGGGAGGGCAATAAAGATGAGTACCGTGGAGGGTAAGAAAGTGGAGTGTCCACTGTTTAGTGGTAAAAAGCTAGTCAGGGGAGTGGTAACAGGAATCCCCGTCAGAATTACAGCGGATGATGTGAAAGAGAATATAACAAAAACAAAAATAAGTGATGTCAAACGCATGAAAGCAAACCGCAATGGGGTTAAAGAAGATAGTCTTTCGGTTCTGATCACCTTTGATGAGAAAAGGCTTCCGGAAAAAATACTTATTGGATATATGTGTTATTATGTGAGACCGTATGTTCCACCACCAATAAGATGTTTTAAATGTCAGAGATTTGGACATGTGGCGGCAGTGTGCAGAGGGAAACAAAGGTGTGGTGGAGATCATGAATACGGCAAATGTGAAGAAGGGGTAAAGCTGAAATGTTGCAATTGCGGAGGGGAGCATAGTTCAGCGTACCGTGGATGTGAGGTTAGCAAGAAAGCAGAAGAGGTGCAGCGAGTCAGGGTGACGCAGGGAGTAAGCTATGCAGAGGCAGCAAAGACAGTTTCAGGAGGAACGCAGGTTACAATGGAAAAGAAGAATAAGAGCAAAGAAACAGAAAAAGTCCACAACTGTGTTAAGTTGAAGGAGGACACTCTGATAGTGAGTAAAACAGAGTTTGTATTGTTTATGGCAGAGATTATCAACTGTTCAGCTCAGACTAAAAGCCGGAATGAAAGAATAAAAATAATTGTCAGATCAGCTGAAAAGTACCTTGATGTGAAAGGGATGCAGTGTGAAAGATATACTAAATGATGACGTCCAACAATCTCAGACATGCAGTGGATCAACTTGATGGTGTTAGTTGTACTGCAGTGGAATGCCAGAAGTTTAATTGCAAATGGACAAGAGTTTAAAAAATATAATGACAATCCGGGAGAGAAACCTAATGTAATTTGTATTCAGGAAACATGGCTGAAACCACAACGGGATTTTATTGTGAAGGGATATACTGCAGTTAGAAGAGATAGGGACTCTGGCAGAGGGGGAGGAGTTGCAACATTCATACAGAGTGGTGTAAGTTACAAAGTTATGCATGTAAGTACAGATCATGAAGCAATAGTTATAAGGGTATGGAATGATAGAGGACCTATAGATATAGTAAATTTTTATAATCCGTATGGGAAATTAGATCAAAGTATATTAGAGGATGCTGGGGGTTCACTGCAAGACAAAGTCATATGGTGTGGGGATTTTAATTCACATCACTCACTATGGGGTAGCAGTAGCACAGATGCAAATGGTGCAGTAGTTGAGGAATTTATAGATGACCACGGGCTAGTGTGTATTAACACTGGGGAAGGAACAAGATATAATTGTACAAAGAATATAGAAACAGTACTCGATCTGACATTTGTGTCTAGTGATATAGCAGGTATAAGTACATGGAGTGTGGTAAAGCATACTGCAGTGATCATTATCCTATAATGACTAAAGTTGGGACCAACATACGTTTTGAAAAGGAGAAGAAAATTCCTAGATGGAAATTGGGAAAGGCTAATTGGGATGCTTTCCAAGTTGTAAGTACGAATAGATGTAAAACACTTCAAGAGGAAAATGATGATGATATAAATAAATTGAATGAGGAGCTCGTTAAGGTTATCATACATTCAGCTAAAGAAACAATTCCGGAAGTTGATGGAGTTAGGCGCACCAAGAGTGTACCCTAGTGGAATGGTGAATGTAACAAATCCATTAAAGACAGAAATAAAGCATTCAGACAATTCAAACAACTCCATTCTCAGGAAGCTTTGAATCAGTATAAAAGGGCCCAGGCTATAGTAAGGAGGACGATACGAACGCAAAAACGCACTTTTTGGAGGCAATATTGCAATAGTATTGGAAGAGAAGTACAGCTTGCAAATGTTTGGGGCATCATTAGGAGAATGGGGGGAGTTCGAAGGAATTATGAGTTGCCAGTTTTGAGCAGAGGGGACATAATATCTGTCACAAACTTAGGAAAGGCGGAACTTCTAGCTCAGACATTTAAGAAAGTTCATAGTTCAGATAACCTTACAGAGGAAGCCAGGCAGTGCAGAGATAATACATTAATGGAAAACCCGAGAATATTGGATAGAGTAGAAGTGTTGGGGGATCAGGTGGACCTGCATTTTAGTATGTTTGAGTTGAGGAAAGCAATTATTAGTGCTCGTCAAACCACTCCTGGGAAAGATGGTGTTTGCTATAAAATGTTGGAATATATGACGGATAACTCTCTAGTCATTGTGTTAAGATTGTTTAATAGGGTATGGGATTCTGGCCAACTTCCTTCGGTTTGGAAACAAGCGATAATAGTGCCCATACTAAAGCCAGGGAAAGACCCTTCAGATCGATCTAGCTACAGACCTATTGCCCTGACATCGCATTTATGCAAAATCATGGAAAGAATGGTTACAGAAAGGTTGACATATCTTAGAAAGTAAAGCTCTGTTATCACCATATCAATGTGGGTTCCGTAGGGGTCGGAATACAATGGATTCTATATTGTGCTTAGAATCAGACATCAGGAAAGCACAGACCAACAAGGAAGTAGTGATTGCAGTCTTCTTTGATATTGAAAAGGCTTATGACATGCTCTGGAAGGAAGGACTACTAATCAAGTTAAAATCATTGGGAATTGGTGGTAAAGCATATAATTGGGTTATGAATTTTTTACGGGACAGGAAAATACAAGTAAGAGTAGGTGCAGAATATTCAAGTGTGTATGATGTGGAAAATGGTACTCCGCAAGGTAGTGTGTGTAGTCCGTTGCTGTTCAATATAATGATACATTACATTTTTAATCAAGTTCATCCAAGTGTGGGAAAATCTTTGTATGCAGATGATGGGGCTTTGTGGGCAAAAGGCCGCAATGTAGCACATGTTGGAAAGAAAATACAAGCTGCAATAGTTGAAGTGGAGAAATGGTCAAATAAATGGGGATTCAAACTGTCAGTAGCTAAGACGCAAGTCATTTGTTTTACAAAACGGCATAAAATTGCTCCTGTATCATTAAAATTGTATGAGCAACCTCTTGAACAGGTAAATACAATAAGATTTCTTGGTGTTTGGTTTGATGGAAAGCTAACGTGGAGCATTCATATAGGAAAAGTTCAAAGTAAATGTAAAAAGGTCAACAATGTACTTCGGTGTTTGGTGGGACAGGAGTGGGGAGCAAGTAGGTCATCACTACTGAACATATATTGGGCACTCATGAGACCTGTATTGGATTATGGGTGTATAGCGTTCATGGCAGCAGCAGAATCAAACCTTAAAAAGTTGGATGTCCTACAAGCTCAGGCCCTGAGGATTTGTAGTGGAGCTTTTAAAACATCTCCAGTATCAGCAATACAGGTAGAAATGGGAGAAATGCCTTTAAGGATAAGAAGAGTAAAGTTAATGTTGGCATACTGGGTAAACCTTCAGGGGCATGGTGATAGTCATCCAGCGAAAAGTATTTTGAAAGACTGCTGGGAGCACAATGAGTCACATTTAACAAGTTTCGGATGGATTGGTGATGTTAAAGTGGCAAGAATAGGATTGAATCAAATACAGTATTGCCCCACAGTTGCAATCTCGTCCATTCCACCCTGGTTATTCCCATTGCCAAGTGTAGACCTCAATATACAAAAAGAGTTGAAGGAAAAGAAAGAAATACCAGTATGGCGCATAGTCCAGAATTATTTTGCAAGATATCACTCAGACTCAACAATCATATTTACAGATGGCTCCAAAGATCCAGAGACAGGGCGTGCTGGGGCAGCAGTTTATATCCCAGTGAGTAATTCACATATAAAGAAAAGGGTAACAGACCATGTGTCAGTATACACCACAGAGTTGTTGGCATTGGTATTGGCATTGGAATGGATAGAGGAGAAAGGAATACATAATACTGTAATTGCATCTGACAGCTATTCAGCTTTATCGAGTATACAGTACGATCAGGCAGATCTTCATCTAGAATGGACATAATAAATGAAATATTTCTAATTTTGTATAAAATGCAAATCAAAGGCATAGCAACTCGTTTCATCTGGGTTCCTGCTCATGTTGGTGTGGAGGGTAAGGAACAGGTGGATATTCTGGCCAAACAAACACTCAGAATTACGAATATAGACATTGAAGTTCCGCTCAGCAAAGCGGAGGTTAAAACATTCATACATATATATGCGCAAACAACATGGCAAGATCATTGGGACCTTAGTGACACAGGAAGACATCTTTATAACATTCAAAGGTATGTGGGTGATGGAAGGAAGGTGGGGTTTAAAAGAAGGGAGGAAAATGTCATTTCTCGGATGAGAATAGGTCACACAGGTCTCAATCATACATTAAGGGTAATAGGAAAGCATCCAACCGGAAAGTGTACACACTGTAGCCAGCCAGAAACGGTTGAACATGTTTTGCTGCATTGCAGGAAATATAGTATTCAGAGAAATGTGCTTTTCCAAACACTGAAGAAAGCAAAATACATTGACTTTTTGCTATCAGGGCTGTTAGGGAAAACATCAGGCAATATGTATTGTGAGCTTATTACGTTTCTTAGAGAAATTGATACATTTAAAATAATCTAGAGTTTTGGTTTTATTTATGTTGTTGTTTTTTGTTTGTTTTATTTTGTTTATTGTTTTCTGCATAGCCTCTTGTCCATACTCCAGTCCAGTTGGTGGCGGTAATGCACCTAAAATGTGGTTTGCCAACCGCCAATAAACACTAAAGAAGAAGAAGAGTTGCTCAGTTGTGTGTGGCAACCAGCACCAGGAGGCTCTTGGACACGTGCTGAGACTGAGTAAACGGAGATAGGAGTGAATGTTGAAGTGAGTGCGAGATTGAGAGCAGCTGGTGGAATGGCTTCTTTGAGTCCTGGAGAGGAGGATATGGAAAGTGCATCTGAAGGAGGATGGAATGAAGTAAGGAAAAAGACTTTAAGAAAGAAGATAGACATGTCAAGTGACAGTCTTAGTGAATCTGATTCACAGAATGAATTGAAGAGTAAAGAAAAGGATTGAGAATGAAGAGTGGAAAGTGATTGTGGAGTTTGGTGAGCAATCCGCAGCTAAGCTACATCCAGTGGCCCTGACTAAAGCAATTCACAAAGAAATTGGATTGATAAAACAAGCAAGATTTCTGAGCAAAGGACGGATGTTGGTTGAGTTGATTAATGCAAGACAACAGGAAAAGTTACTGAAAATGAAGACCCTGAAGGAAGTTCGAATTAAATGCCATGTTCCTGGAGCAAATCGGAAAATACTTGGAGTTATCAGTGGAGTTCCCATAGAAATCGGCATAGAAGAACTCAAGAAGGAAATTAAAGGGGGCAAAGTGACTGTAGTAAAGCATCTTCCTACTAGGTATCAGGGTAAGATAGTGGATAGTTTGTCTGTTCTTCTTCAGTTTGAAGAAACAATACAACAGAAGATAATGATCGGTTGCTTTCCAGTAAGAGAATTCATCCCTAAACCTCTGCGGTGCTTTAAGTGCCAAAGGTTTGGGCATGTGGCAGACAAGTGCAAAGCAACTAAGCCCAGGTGTCCAACAGGTGCGGGGGAACATGAATATGGTAGTTGTACTGCAGGTGCTAAGGTGAAATGTTGTAACTGTGGTGGGGAACATAGTGCTGCGTATCAGGGCTGTGAAGTGCAGAAAAAGGCCAAGGAGGTGCAGAGATACAAAGTGCAAAATAAAGTCTCATATGCTGAAGCAACAGAAAAGGTTTCACTAAACATAGCTAGGAAATCCCAAGTAGCATCAAGTATGTTCTCTTCAAAAGATTTTCCCAAACTCCCACAGGCAAAGGAAAGCTCCACAAAGTGTTCACATAAGTTTGTGATAGGAGAGGATGCATTGATTGTTAATAAGTACAAGTTTGTGGCCTTTATTGGAAAAGTGGTGAATGTTGCTTTACAACAGACAAAAAAGAGGTCAAGACTGAAAACAATAGTGGAAGCAGCAGGTGAATTTTCGGGGATAAAGGATATAACCGTTGAAATGATACATGAAATGCTAGCCACCAATAATGATGATTCACAGATTAGTGAGTAGATGAATGGTTTTTCTCATTCTGCAATGGAATGCTAGAAGCCTTATTGCAAATGGACAAGAATTCAAGACCTATATATATCAGTTAAAAGAAAAACCAGACGTTATTTGTATTCAAGAAACATGGCTGAAGACTCATTTGGACTTCATAATTGGGGGGATATACTGCTATAAGACAAGATAGAAATTATGGCCAGGGAGGAGGATGTGCAATCTTTATCATAGAAGTAATGTCTTATAGTAAGCTAACATTTAAGAACAGTCATGATTTAGAAATAGTGGGTGTAGAAGTTGGGATTAATAAAAGGAAAATTAGTGTCCTGAATTTTTATAATCCATGTAATAAACTCAAAATAGAGGAATTAGACAGTCTTTGCCAAGGAAATGAAATAATATGGTGTGGTGATTTTAATGCACATAATACAATGTGGGGAGGGAGATCAACAGATTACAACGGACAGGTGGTGGAGGATTTAATGGAGGCAAAGGAATTAGTTTGTTTAAATAATGGGCAAGGTACAAGGATCAATTTTAGAGATGGAACAGAGTCTGCGATCGACCTAACTCTTGTAACAAGTGAATTAGCTTCTGGTAGCAGTTGGGAAGTATTGGCAAATAACAGTATTGGGAGTGATCATCTTCCGATTATAATCAAGTTTGATATAAATCATGTGGTTGAGCTAGACCGTATCATGAGATGGAGTTTTTCTAAAGCAAATTGGGAGATGTTTGCTAAATTGTGCGACAATGAATTGGATCAGATTGATATGGCAGAAAGTATTGATGAAATAAATGAGCAATTTACTTCAAATATAATTAAAAGCGCTAATCAAGCTATTGGGAATAAAACTGGGAAACTTGGTAAATGTGTTAAGATGGTACTGTGGTGGAACAAAGACTGTAATGATGCAATCCGAAACAAAATCAGGCTGTTTGGAAAGCTAAGAAAGACACATTCATTACATAATTTATTAGAATATAAAAAGGCACAGGCTCAGGTGAGGAACATTGTTAAAAGAGCAAAAAGGGAGTGTTGGAGAGGATTCTGTTCAAGTATTGGGAGAACTACACCATTAGATAAAGTATGGGGAATGATTAAGAAGATGAGGGGAATAAGACATCAGAGTAACCTGCCAGTATTAGAGATTGGAGGGGAATTTGCCACTGGTGCTTTGGAGAAGGCAGAAATTCTAGCTGAAAATTTTGTCAAAGTTCATTCTTCGGAAAATTTG
This sequence comes from Notothenia rossii, assembly GCF_949606895.1. NCBI lineage: Eukaryota > Metazoa > Chordata > Actinopteri > Perciformes > Nototheniidae > Notothenia > Notothenia rossii. Next base: position 40,345,717 of record NC_136909.1, on the reverse strand, counting down.
ACAGAAGAAGGTAAGATCAGGAGGCAGGAAGTGTTAGATGAACATCCTAATGTATATGAAGAAAGACATTCGTCGCAGGGTGTTGTAAATATACCTTTCTCTATTCAAGAGTTGAGAAGAGCATTAAGTAAGTGTAAAATGACTGCTCCTGGGAAAGATAATGTATTTTATATAATGTTGACCAAATTAAGTGATTTTGCATTAGGAAAGCTGCTGGAGATGTACAATAAGATCTGGGAGAAAGGGAAGCTGCCAATAATATGGAAAGAGTCAGTCATTATTCCTATTGGGAATCCAACCAGTCCAGGCAGTTATAGACCTATAGCTCTGACATCACACTTGTGTAAAGTTATGGAAAGAATGATAACAGAAAGGCTAACATACTACATTGAGAAAAATGAACTAATGACTCCTTATCAGAGTGGGTTTAGAAGAGGGCGGAGTACTTTAGATCCACTGCTGTGCCTGGAGTCTGAAGTCAGGAAAGCCCAAGAGAACAAGGAGTGTGTTGTAGCTGTATTCTTTGATGTGGAAAAAGCTTACGATATGATGTGGAAGGAAGGATTATTAATAAAACTGGACATTATGGGTCTGGGAGGTAATGTATATAATTGGATTATGGATTTTTTGTTTGGCCGTGCCATCAGAGTCCGAGTTGGCAAGTCATATTCTCGCAGGCATGAAGTTGAAAATGGAACCCCGCAGGGGAGTGTCATCAGTCCTCTTTTATTTTCTATCATGATCAATGATATATATACACAAGTAGGATCTGATATTGGTAAGTCGCTTTTTGCAGATGATGGAGCTATTTGGAAAAGGGGCAGAAAAGTAAAATATATTGTAGCTAAGATTCAGGAAGCCATTACGGAAATTGAAAGCAGGTCTCTGACATGGGGGTTTAGATTGTCGGTGGAAAAAACTGAAACTTTATTTTTTACGAGGAAAAGGATAGGTGAGGAGGTTAGGTTAAAACTTTATGGACAAGATCTAAAGAAAGTGAAGACATTTACATTTCTGGGAATATGGTTGGACGAGAGAGTCACATGGAGAACTCACATTGATAAAGTAGTAGATAAATGTAAAAGGGTTTTAAATGTTATGAGGTGCTTGGCAGGCACTAAGTGGGGGGCTGATAAAGCTGCTTTGAGGAACGTATACACGGCCTTAATTAGATCAGCCATAGAATACGGACTAATAGTGTATGGGTCAGCTGCATATTCTTCTCTTCAAAAATTAGATAGAGTCCAGGCACAAGCTCTAAGGATATGCTGTGGGGCAGTAAGATCTACACCAGTGTCGGCACTTCAGGTAGAGGTTGGAGAAGTACCTATTTCTTTGAGGAGAAAGCAGTTAATTGTTAATTACTTGGCAAATCTACAGGGCCATAAAGATACTCACCCTACTAAACAAACTGTACAAACAAGTTGGGAAAGTAACAAAATAAAAAAAGAAAGTTTTTGTTTTTGTGTTTCGGAAATATGTAAGGAATTCAAAGTTAAAGAATGGAATATTAGTCCGACGGTGTTGTCATCAGCTGTTCCACCATGGTTGCTACCTCAACCTATAGTAGATTTGTCACTATTGAAACGGGTACATTCAATGAAAAACAAATTCAATGTACAGGCTTATGTGAACACTGTTCTACATGAACAATATGGGCACTTTATAAAAATATTTACTGATGGATCCAAAAATCCAGAAAATGGTCTAACTGGTTGTGCATTTTATGTTCCTGAGTTAAAAGTCAAAGTGGGAAAGCGTACAAGTGATCACAGTGCAGTATATACAGTAGAGATGATGGCTATCTCTCTAGCACTTCAGTGGGTAGAGGAAATACAGCCAATGCGAGTGGTCATTTGCTCTGACTCCAGTGCAGCTCTGGAGAGTATAAACAACTTCTCTTCAGAATGTCGTCAGGATATTTTACATGAAATTTTACAAAGCATGTTTAGGTTAGTTCATCTGGGAATTGTTGTTCAATTTGTGTGGGTTCCAGCGCATGTGGGCATTAGAGGGAATGAAGTAGTGGATCAACTGGCAAAATGTGGTTTGAAAGCAAACCAGATTGATATTATGGTACCCATCAGTAGAGCAGAAGTCAAATCTTTTACTAAAGTGGTTATCAAGCAACAATGGCAAAAACTATGGGACAGTAACACCAAAGGAAGACATTTATATCAGATACAAAGGGAAGTAGGAACAGGAAGCACTTGGGGGTGTAGTAGAAGAGAACAGAGCATTAACAGCAGGATAAAATTGGGACACTCTGGACTAAACTCATCACTGCATCTGATTGGGAAAACATCCAAATGGCAATTGTGATGGTTGCCAACAACCAGAGCCAATACATCATGTATTTTTTCGCTGCCCGGATTATAACAGACAAAGATTCATTCTGAAAACTGCACTGGAACAACTCAACATCAAGGACATGGATTTTAAGGCAATATATGAAAGTAAATCAAGAAATGAAGCAAACAAGCTGATCTTCAAATTCCTCAAAAGCACTGGTCTGAGGATAAGGATTTAGTATGAACATTTAATAACTAAACAGTAGGTGGCGATATATGCTCCAAGTGGAAGCGATTCGCCATTAAAGAGAAGAAGAAGAAGTTGTGTGTGGCACATGGAGGGAGCAGGAGACTCCCAGCGTGAGCTAACATTTTGTAAGCTGGTAAGTCGGTTAGCGGCCCTGCTACGTTAGCCTTTGTATAGTTAAAGGTATTTTTTTAGTTTAACAGCAATAAAGCCTCTTTTTTGGACTTGAACACTGCCTCTGTCGTGATTGCTACACTACCACTTTTCTCTTTATCTGCCCAGTCCTGTTACAGGACGTTTCTTAAAGTCGGTTCATAATGTGAAATAAGGAGAATGTCTTTATGTCTGTGAAATGGTGTAGTTATAACAAGAAGAATCCATTTATAAGATGAAAATCTGGTAAACTGGAAATGATTACAGCGCTTTTAGTTTGCTTGGCTTGATGCCAATGTTTTTTTTTTCCTGTGTTTTTGTTAGAAACTCGCTATAAGGTCTGTGGATAACACAAGCTCAGGAGATTTTCAAGTGTTTTTCGACGAGATAAAATGCGCCAGTAAATGCTCCACTGGCAGCTGTAGCTTGTTTCTTTAAAACGGTGGTTGCAAAAGTGATTAAATGAGACTACTAAACGTCATCACTTCGAACAATAGCCGCCTTTAGCTTAGCGGGTGTGCAATGTAGTTTGTTGATAGCCTAAAGTTAGCTTTCTACTTCTGGAGGTTACATTCACGCTTCAAATCTTATAAGCAGTGTTAATATGTGGAAATTATCCTGCTGAACAAAGTGTGTAAGCATCATAAATGTGTGCTATACTACAGAAGAGGATTAAGGCCACATGTTTTTTTTTTTGTTCTGAGAAAAAAGTCAGAAAATAGGGAGAAAAAAAATCAGAATTCTGACTTTTTTCTCCCAATTTTATTTTTGTTTTGTTCTGAGAAAAAAGTCAGAATTCTGAGAAAAAACTTTTTTCAAATCCTCCAAAAAAATATCATGTGGCCGTAATCCTCTTCCATACGATACTGTGTGTGTAAATAATAAATAAAGGAGATGAAAAGACAATAATTAAAACAAAAATGTACCAAGGTTTGTAGCATGCACATGCAATCCCTGTTGTCATTGAAATGATTAGTCGGTTGGTACTTAGCAGGATTATCTACACATATTTACAACATTGGAAATAAATGTGAAGCGTAAATGCAAAAGCCACAAGGAAATTACATTACATTACATGTGCCTTGTTAGACGCTTTTAGCCAGAGCGACTTACATACTGTACATTCAATACTGTGGGCAATCCCCACAGGAGCAAACTGGGGTCAAGTGTCTTGCTCAGGGACACAACAACATGCTGATTACAGTGGGGATTGAACCTGTGACCCCCTGATCCGAAAGTTGATGCTGTTAATGAATTACCCCACGGTCACATGACTTCACGTCACCAGCATTAAGCTAATGGTGCCTAATGTTTGGCGTGATGATGACGTTTGGTCGTCATATTTACTTGCTTGTTGGCAACCACCATTTTTATGATGCATGTTGTTAACGTCAAAATCTTTCAAGCGTTTGTTAACCATAGAGCTTATTAAATTGTTTTAAAGAAACCTAGACGTTGAGGCGAGCGAACCATAAGTAGTAAAATGCTAACTAATTTCTTGGTTTACGACTCATTCCTACACCACTCTATTGACATTAATGGATTCTTTCAGTACAAGTTGGACCAAAAGATCTTAATGGATTGTAGAAAAGGTAACTGGGATACACTAACACCTGTCAGGACGAATTGGATTTCAAGGTTCAAAGATCTGCGGGTCTTTCAGGCTCTCTTATATCCAGCTCAATTTTTCCATTCCATAGACTCGTACTGTGGGATTTGCATGCTAAAGGGGCTAATTTTGTGAAGTGAGACCTCTCCTCCCCCTCCAACATAACCCAGCCAATGTGGGATGCTGCAGGAAGTCAGACTAAGCGAGGCGGCCTCCTGGGAGAACAGTATCATGACACCAGAGCGACACACTCCCAGCGTCCTTAGAAGACAAATCTGTGTTAAGCTCAAATGCAGATTGTTCACTTTATCAGCCCTGTGCAGAAGGTTTACTTTCCTAGAGTTGCTGACATGTGACAAATCAATTTCAGCCTTGTAAAACTGTGCCCTTCATGGAGCAGGGAGATGATCTGTAATAGGCTGAATATCTTTTATAAATGTTCGAAGGCTGTCCCATTTTCAGCACCTACATTGCTGAAATGATTGTATTCCTGCAAAGAACAGCAATCCTCCATGTGCTTCCTACCCCCATGGTATTTTAGGGTTCATTTCTATCAGTGTACAACAGTGAAAAAAAAACATAATGGAAAATGTCTACTACTGCTCCAACACAAATTCTAACATGAAATAGGTCATATTAAAACACAAGCCTGCAATTGTTTCCATTGTTTCCAGTCGTAAATAACTATTATTAAGATGATTAACAGAATTAACTAGACAACCTCCAGATAGATTAGGATTAAAGGGGCCCTCGTATGCCCTTTCCTGTAATGTGCTCTATAGGTTTTTGTGCATGTAAATGGTCTGCAAAGACTAAAATCCCTCCCGCTCTGTATAAATATTTAAACTGTTCTTCACTGCTCATTTAATATTGTTAAACTTAGTTCAAACATGTATACCCATACTGATTATGTCAGATCTGAAAACGTAATATAACAATTAAGTTTATTAAATTAAACAGGTAAATCAAACTAAGGTCTGGGGCCTCATTTATAACGCCTTGGGCAGGATTCACGTGGGAAGGTTGCTTACGTAGTACAAAGCAAAAAAATAGGTACAGACATTTTACGACATTTTACGATTCATAAAACTTTGTGTACCGGCGAGGAAAGTGCGTACAGCACTTCCTACGCCGGTTTCCCTTTATAAATCACAATCAACTTGAAATGCGGCGCAGCTTTTGCGGGCTTCACGTAAGGCCCATATTTGCCTATAAATAGTCAAAGAAACGCCCATTCATTCATTCATTTTGACTGACTTTATGAAGAAGATCGCAGGAAATGACGACAGAGCAGCTAAAAAAGACATCTCACACCGTGTCAGATTTTGGTTATTTTGGGGAGGTCGAGATAAATCATATTGTTTAGTGGATGCAGTTTGAACCAGAGTAGCAGCATGGAGGTTGGATCGTCACCAAAATAAATAAATAAGTGGTCCGAAAAAGGTTAATGACAAAAATAATAGACATAGCCTTCCTCAGGCAGTGTGTTTGTACCGGGGACAGGAGACCCCCCTTGATGAGAAACTGTAAGAAATGATCGGGGAATTCCTCCGGAGTGGAGTCATGACGACTGGATCTGAATTATTTGTTTGTATTTGGTGGTTTGTGTTCCAGCTTTCGATCAGCAAATATATATCCATAATCCACCAGTTAAAGGAAATATAACTAATGTGTTGTGTTATATTAGTTGTACAATTTACCACATATGGGGTTCTTAGTTTCCATACCTCCTGTGTTTTACGAGCGACTTATCAAGTCTTGGCAAACGGCATAAAACACGATTAAACATGATAGTATATAAAACCATGCTCGTATCTACAAACTATAGAAATGCAAAACGGCGTCAGTTTAGACGTAATTCTGTCTTTCTGTTTTCCGCATAATTTATGAGAAAACATTTCATAACATTAACACAGCATATTCGAGGTGGTTTTAAATAACATTTCCGTATTTATTTATTTCTCCAAGTTATGTTTTTGTGTGCACTGAGGAGTCGCAAACAGGCATTTGTTTAATCATTTTAAGATTGGCTTTAATCAATGTTTGAAAATGAATTCTTCATATATGATAAATGAGAGGTAACATTTTATTTATGGTATTATTTCCACATATTTCTTTCCATTCTTCCTTCTGCCAACGGTGCCACAGTTTCTCGTCTCTCCCGTTTTTGTGCTTACGCATGGGTCAGAGTTTGCGTGGAGGACCGCACATTTTACCGTCTAGTTAGTATTTTATAAATCGCAAACATTGCGTAGAAACTGGCGTACGCCATTTTTTGAGCGTATATCCCTTTATAAACAAACTGAAGCAAAAGATTGACCTTGACAGGGCACAGTCCGGTATTTAATGACATACTAAACATTACTGCCTACATTTAAAGGACGGGACTCAATTCTCAGGTGCCTACATTGCAAAAAACTGAAAAGTTGACTTTAATTACATGTATTATGTCAACAAATGCCACATAACTGTATTAGGTTAGTTGAAAGCAATAATATTAAGTTGAAGCTAATATTTTTTTATTTAAACGTAATAGTATTGCTTTCAACTAACCTCATACAGTTATATGAGTTCTGTTGATACAACACATTTAATGCTGTAAGTATTCCTCCTGTTGGAAATGTTAAAATAACAAAAGCCCTTTCAATGTTACTCATGGAAGACAAAATCCATTTTTTTTGCAAAAATGTGCACGCACCAGTTTTGCTTTGAACTATCTCTCATTAAATACCTGATCATACATGTGTCCTAAGCCTGGTTTTTCCTCCCCTTTGCAGTGATCGACGCCCCCAGCCAGGTGGATGTGCGCGACGTGACGGACTCCACAGCGCTGGTCACATGGTCCCAGCCCGTGGCTCAGGTGCACGGGGTCAGCATCTCCTACGGGCCCAGCTCCAGCCCCGCGGATCGCAGCGTGGTGGAGCTGTCCTTCAGTGACACCCAGTACCACCTCGGAGGCCTCTCCCCCGACACCCAATACGAGGTGTCTCTGTCGTCTCGCATGGGCGAGCAGAGCAGCATTCCTGTGTTCCAGTCTTTCCTCACAGGTGAGGCTCAAATAACAATCTGATGTGCTGTAAGGCAAGAAAATAGATCTACCTGAGCCTGTTTTATTCCAACCACAGCTATTAACTGCTTATCAGAGGTGGAAAAAGTACCCAGATCCTGTACTTAAGTAAAAGTAGAGTGTAGGAATACGCTACAGTAAAAGTCCTGCTTTTAAAATTGAAGTCAAGTAAAAGTAAAACAGTATAAGCATCAAATATACTTAAAGAACCAAAAGTAAAATAATATTATATATTGTTTTTATATTTGTATGCTGCAGAGCTTGTGAATTTACTCCAGGTGTAACCGAAGTCTTATTTAAGAGTTTTCATAACATTAATTAAAATCTTTAAAATAACTAAAGGTACTAAATAAATGTAGTGGAGTTAAAGTACAAAATGTAATACTAGTGGGGTTGTAGTACAAAGCAGCAACAATTGAAGCACTCAAGTAAAGTACAAGTACCTCAAAATTGTATTTAAGCACAGCATTTGATTACATCTTTGTTACTCATCACTGCTGCTTATCATAGTCAAGTTTAGCAAGCTGTGTTTCAGCTGGGGGGTTGTATGTTAAATATCAGGCTGGTGTGTGTTCCTTGAAGGACAAAATGTGTTCACAATGATCTCACAATCTTGATGTCTTGGGTCTTGATGAGAAATACAGTTGAATTTAGGTTAGAGTATATTTCCATGTGCTTAAATGTAATTTGTGTGTGGTAGACCTGGATGCCCCCAAAGACCTGCAGACAGTGGAGCTGACGGACGAGAGCATCACTCTTGAGTGGAAGAACAGCCAAGCTCCAGTGGAAAACTACCGCATCAAGTACGGGCCTCTGTCAGGGGGGGAGCACGGAGAGCTGCTCTTCCCCCCCGGACCCCGGGACACCACCACAGCCAAGATAACCGGTATTGATCCCAGCTACAAACTATAGCTACAAGCTGCAGGCTAAAGCTACAAGCTACAGAAAAACACTGAAAAAACTGAACCGTTGACTTTAAATAAATGTATTATGTAAACAAATTTCACATGATTACTGTATTAAGTTACTGGAATGCAACCTAATATTTTTTATTTTAACGTAATATTATTGCTTTGAACTAAACCTTATACAGTTAAGTGAAATCTGTTTACTTGATACATTCAATTAAAGTCAACATTTCAGTTGTTTTAAAGCAGACACAATTTACAAATAGGCCTATAGCTTAAGTCGTCTTTCCAAAGCTCTAACATGATTTTAGGGGCTTCATCAGTGCTTGAAGTTGTCATGGATAAATAGTATATAGAATATATTTCACAGTTTATATATCTCTACATAGATATAATTAGGTACACCTGTTATAACTGTCCTGGTCTAATGTTAACTGGTATGTTTTAGATTTGAGCTGATGGTGCTATATTCAGCCCCCAACATATTATTACACACGTTCATTCATTAGGATAAACCCTTGAGAGAAACGTCTTGGGGGTGGGGTCCTAACGCATAACACAAAGAATAACAAGACACCAACAAGGACATTATAGTAATAGAGTGGTGCAGTGACGAGTCCTAAAACCCGGAAGTGAGTTAGTATTTTACCACTACCGGTTCCCTCGTCTCAGAGTCAATGGGATTTCTCCATAGGATTTTGGAACATAGCTGGAAATAAGGTCTGTGGAAAACTAACCTGTTTGATAAATGCACGTTTTGTTCAGCCGGATAATCTCCACATGTCTACCCTACTTTTATAATTTTCGAATCATAAATTTTTTCGCTAGAGGCAAAAGGCTAACGTTATGCTATAAACGAACTACAGCCGAGTACAGCAGGGTCGCACGACTTCAACGCCACGCCAACTGAAGATCGATATTCAAAAATACGGATTAAAAATGTTGAAGCGTTTGTTTTAACAGTTTGCAAGAGTGCAGGTACTTGCTTTCAAGCAGAACAGGGCAAACAAACTTAGAGTGTTTACGTGTTCGGCGTAATGACGTACAACGCCCTCCACTACTTCTGTAGTCCTATTCAGCCACTTGTTAACAACCATCATTTTTCAGACACGTAAACTCTTCAAAAATCACCAGTGGGGTCACTGCTGATGTATTTAATGTCGTAGAACAAAACGTGATCCGTCTCTTAAATTTGTGTCAACCACGGACCTTATTTCCAGATATTTTCCAAAGTCCTATGGAGAAATCCCATTGGCTCTGAGACGAGGAAACCAGAAGTGGTACAATGTTAACTCACTTCCGGGTTTTAGGACTCGTCACTACACTACTCTATAGAAAAGACAAGAAAAAAATGGCAATCAACAAATAAACAGACGACCAAGACAATAAAAAACATTAGAGAAAAAGTACTTGTATTTGTAGAAAGTTGTCCAGCACTCGCGATGTACCGCATATACGCCCAAACAGCTTTCAGTACAACAGTCTACACGCCAAGATTGGTAAACCAGATATGTTGAGTACCCCAAAGTTACGTGTAAAAAATGTATAGTATGGTTCCCCTTACTTGGTGCAATTTTCGTAATCAGCATAATTAGCATGAGTAGCGTAAATTAGCATCAATAAGCATTATAGCGTTCAATTTGGACCACATTTAAAGAGTTCTGAGGGTTATTAGGGATTCTGGATCCATTTCTATCCACATTTTCTGAATTAAAATTGGCAGTTTAAACCAGAGACAGGCCCTATTTCAACTCCTGATGGGATAATTTTGATAAATATACTGAATATTTTGAGGATGCTGGATTAATTGGATCTGATACATTATATTTCAAATAGCTGAAATCACTTCATCTAAGTTATAAAGTGTATTATATATCTGAACAATGCAGAACATTTACATTTTTATTCACACAACATTACACTCAATATATCAAACAATATATAACATAATGTAGTCCAGTATAGTATCACCTTTAACCATAATGTCAGTAATAAACACATTTCCATCAATGTGAACGAAAGCTGAACATGATGATGTTGGTCTGCATTAGATGGTGGCAGGGGTACCTAACAAAGTGGCCACTGAGTATACATATATACAGTATATATACTGTATGTATATACACTATATATACAGTAGATACAGGCACAGCAGGTCTCCAACTGATCCCACACGCTGAAGCGCAGCAGTGTATGGAAGTGAACCTTTAATCAGAACAGCTTCTGGGTAGCCAGGTTATGTATTTGCTGTTGTTTATAATGTGGACTAAAGAGATGAATCTTTATTCAGAATTAATTTGTAATTATCTCATCACATTCCATCAGAGGAGCATACCTTGCCCAGTGACAGTGGACAGTGTGTATGAACACTAACTTTGATCATTGAACATTTATCATGAACATTTATGACAGTTCGACTGATAGCAGCTATATCAGAAACACAATCCCGTCCTGCTAAGCAGAGCGAGCAGATTTCATTCTTCCTCTGCTCTCAGTTCACTTAAGCCCATTACCACCTCGCATCCAAATGACACGGCTGAACACCGTCTGTGGGAAAAAAAAGATAGAGTGTGAAGTGTTTATTCTACTAATTCTTTGGGCAATTGTCAGTGGTGCTCCCTTAAAATTGAAATGGTCAGTGTTATATTCAGCTGGCTCATTTCCTTTGTTTTGTGTCCTGAAATGTTTTCCCTTCTACAAAGGCTCACTTTATTAGAAAACCCCCCAGGGGGGTTTGGCCTTCAGACTTTAAATGGAATAACACAGCCGCTTGTTTCCCTCTGAGAACTTGCTCAAACAAAAAAACGGCCGTGTTTTCATCTATGTGCACGCTGACATTATAAAGCCATGCTTTGAGGCGGATGTGTTTTTTTTCAGTGTTTCTACACTGTGAGCATGGCAGGATTAGACACCATGAGAAACAAAAAAAAGCTTCCAAAAACAGTCTAATAGTGTTTTGTCTAGCTCAATTCTTTGTCCTTGGGAGGCCCATCCCATGGAAATAAAGCAGTGTGTCCATTCAACCGACATCCCACTCCGCTCCACACACACCTCAGCACTTCTTTCACACAGTTATTATCTGTAATTGCCTTCACGCTCGTGATTTTATTGATAATGAGTTTCCTGGGCATTAGGTGTAATTTCATGCTGCAAGGCTCTGCGTGTGATGACCTCTGTGGGAGTTAATAAAGGAATTAGAGGCGATCAAGCCAAAAGAGGGCTTCATTTTGGACACCAAAGAGCCTCCAGAGCCTGCTGTATCATAGCAAGTAGCTCCGCGACAAGGGCCCTATAGACCCATCAATGATGTTCCACAGTGAGCGCAGGCTTACCATGAAATGCAATTAGGCTGCAATCTATTGTGCAACCATACCACATGAGAGCGTTTTTGTGTTTGCTATAGGCATTGGAGCCATTAGCCAAAACAGCTGGCCACTTGACTACAGAGCCTCCCCATCGTTCATGCGCTGACACCTCAGAGCAGCGGTACAAACACAACATGACACTGCTTTTTATTTCTGCCCTGCTATGTAGGCCTGAGACCTGGCACAGAGTACGGGATGGGCGTAACCGCGGTGACGGATGAGCGGGAGAGTCGGCCGACGACCACCAACGCAGTGACTGGTAACACACAAGCACTTTATGCACTCAATGTTTTAATTGTACTTATTTTTAGGATGTTGCTATTCAGACCATAACAAACATTTTATTTTCAGAAAGTAATACGCAAAAGCAAAAAAATGTATATATACAGTATATATATACACAGTGTGTCTGTCCGTCCATCCTTCCGTCTGGTTGTCTTTCTGTCTGACGGTCTGAAACTCCACTTTACCAAGTCTCTCGTTTTTTCTCTCATCTATAGATTTACAAATTGTACATTTGTAATTTACAAATTGTATATTTCCAATTTTACAAAATTGTAAAATTCCCTTAGCACTGGATGCTCCCAAGGATCTGGCTGTTACGGAGGTGACGGAGAAAACCATGATGCTGCAGTGGAAACGCCCCCTGGCTAAGCTGGACTCCTTCAGACTGGTGTACGTGTCGGCTGACGGCCACAGGGCGGAGGACGTGCTGCCGGGCAGCTCCGAGTCCCACCTCCTGAGGGGCCTGACAGCCGGCATGCTGTACACCGTCAGCATCATCGCTGAGAGGGGCCGCGGGACCAGTGCACCCAGCACCATCTCAGTAGCCACAGGTCAGCACCGCAGGAAGTCCTCCCATCATCTAAATTAATGAGTGTTAGAGTCTTTACATTAAGGGGGTGTGACTTAAACCTGAATTATTACCTTTATAATATCATTTTAGGGAAATGTGAATCTTAATCAGAATCAATGTACTTAATTAGTCCCACAGCGGGGACATTACAGCATTACAGCAGAAAGTAGCATAGCAGGTAAAAATAAGGCATCCAATAATAAAGAATAACCTAACTTATTACATTTAGAGAAGAAAAGCACATTAGTAATAATAGAATGAAAATAAAGACAAGTAAATACACATCCTATAGCTAAAAATGAGGAGCAGCGATTAAAAGAACTAAGAGACATAATGACATATTAAGGTTTTGAGATATTATAGAAAAGTTTGGACATTTATAACAATGTATGTTTTTCACATATAGGTGAATATTATACAGCATTGCAACAGTATTGTGTATGCATTGGTATGAGAGCACAGTCATTCAAATGCATCATGAACAGAGACAACTGAAAACTTGTTAAACTCACTTATATGTGCATTTTTAGGCATTTAAGAATCAATAGGCTAGTTTTTTTTCTTCTTTTTGAGCATACTTTACTTTTTTTAAACAATGCACAATAGTTTCTTCTATATTTACATTGCATAATAATCCACTTTATTACTGTGCAAACAAACCTTTCTTAAAGCATTTTCATGATTAACCCTCCTGTTGTCTTCGGGTCAAATCTGACCCCCATGTGAATTACACCTGGCACACACAAACACATACACAGAGAACAATTTGACACATTTCATGCTCTTATGTGCCCATCCCCCCACATTGATCACACCTGGCACACACAATACATGTTCAGTGTCTATTATTTGTATATTTACTGCAGTTGTTCATGTATACCAGTAGTCTGATACAATATGTACAGTTTGAAAGGGGTGTTAAATGAAATTTGGTGATGATTAATGTTTTTTGTGTTAATGTAATATCAGTTAAAACAGGACCGGTCAAATTTGACCGCGAACACCAAAGTAAGGGGGGGGAAACAAAGACAATAGGAGGGTTAAGTGAATATTTCTTAGTGCAAGCAATTTAGCAGAGCTTTGTTAACAAAATAATACTTTTTAAAGCGGTAGCCATTCTTGAAATCAGCCACTTCAAGAAGTGTTAGGGTTACGTTCCCGATGTAAAGGACACCTATCATTCCAGATCTCGGACACAGCCTATTTGAATCATCTCAGTAAATCAAAATTTTAAGCTGTCGATCCATCCAAACAACAACAACAACCTCAAGTAGCAGACACGTGGATAGTTTCTAAAAGCACCCTGGATTACTTTCTATAAAGAAATAGTCCCAATGAGGACTCTTACAGAAGGGGACATTGAGAGTGAGTGGGTTGGTTTGCACTGCTCAGTATTTGTTCAGCCAAAAAGCCCTGATAAAGCTGCCTGTGAGAGGCAGTTAGCACATAGCTGGTAGCTAAAGAACCAGGTTGCTAGAAGGAGTATGAATATTGAACTTTTCAAGGTTACACTTGAGACAAAACAACTTTACTAAACTAACTTGATGAAAGTGGTTAAGTTGTGCCCTTTTTCCATATCAGTATATAGGCTGAGATATTGAGTATCTGAGTCTGTATGTAGCCCACTGTGAGCTCACTAGCTGGTAGCACAGGGTTAAAGAATAACTATAGGTTCATTTGTTTGTCCTTCAGAAATGCAGCTAAACAGAGGCAATTCATTGAATTCATTGTTAGCTTCTGAATGTAAGTCACTCTGTCTCTACCCCTTACCACCCTACGGCTCATTTATAGCATGTGGGCTTATTTTTCTTTCCCCCGTTTTTTTAAACCAAAATAAGAAAAGACAAATGATGTGATTGTGGCGTTTTCCTCGCGCTGCGGTTAGACCGCTTCCAAGGCTAACATTTCACAAGTATATCCTCCAGTTATGCAACGAGTGCCCATTAAATGCATGGCTCCGGGCAAAAATCAATACGGCATGAGGGAAAAGTTGGTTAGGTTCAGAATAAAACTTTCTGTCCTTTGTTGCATTTCTTTGGTTTGCACGCTGCCAAGAACAGCATACAGACTTGTGTGTGTGTGTGTGTGTGTGTGTGTGTGTGTGTGTGTGTGTGTGTGTGTGTGTGTGTGTGTGTGTGGTTGTGTGTGTGTGTGTGTGTGTGTGTGTGTGTGTGTGTGTGTGTGTGTGTGTGTGTGTGTGTGTGTGTGTGTGTGTGTGTGTGTGTGTGTGTGTGTGTGTGTGTGTGTGTGTGTGTGTGTGTGTGTGTGTGTGTGTGTGTGTGTGTGTGTGTGTGTGGGGTGGGGGGGTATGGACATGTGTGCAGCCGGCACAATGTTCATTCATGTGATAATTGTCGGCGTGAGCCCGGCTCCGCCTGGTTTTGTGCTATTTGACCACGATGAACTGTGGCTCTGTCAGATAAAAGGCCACATGCTGTTAGAACATTGTCTCTCAAATCAGCAGCCCTCTAATCCTCAACCGGGCCAATCTGCAGCCTTTATCGTCTCCAGACACATAGCACAAACACACTGATCGCACTTGTTTTAAAGGAGGGATTGAAAAATGGGGGGGGGGGGGGGTGTAATTGTGCCTGATAATTGCAGAACGAGGAACAAGGTTTTTTTTTTTTCTTGTTTCAGAAGTGCTGTTTAAGTGACCAACCTAGAATTAATAACACGCCATTGTGTGATTCGAAAAAAAACAAGATGTCAAATAAAGGATGAAGTGATACAATTGGGGAAATTAGAAGATTTGAACTTATCAGTTGACAACAAGAGTTGCTCGGGATACAATGAAGGGAGTGTTTGTGTATCAGGAGGACTCTTATATGTAAACACGTTTGTGTGTTAGGGGTATTAAAGTTGTATCAGCTGTGCAGAAAGTATTCTACTGTAGGTGTATGTTTGATCAACAGGGTTGTTCAATGTATCCACCATTACACCTCGCTCGGGGCATTATGTTGTGGTGTCATCAGACAAAAAAGCTGATACTGGAGAACATAGAGCATGATCTTCCTGCATGCACTGCATGATCTACGAGGTTCTCACATTAAAGACAGATACACTATTACGATAAAAGATAGACCAACGCTGTGGCATGATATCAATGAGTGTGTATCAAATGGCAGATATCAAAATGAAAGGCGATATCTCAAAAGAACATTTTGATTTAGACAGAACACACTTTTACATCTGCACGTGACAACCAGAACTGAAACGGGGCTTATACAGCTGCCTCACTGGGAAAACAATTTAAATTCCAGATTCCTTCACCTCAGTAAAATGGATTATGAACCAAACGTTGTTAGTGCTCACCTCACTGAAAAAATATGTTTTTGAAACTGCAGTATCTTGTTCCTTACCAGAAACAGCCATTTTACTTGCTAACTTGCTATTTTTTGACGAAGCTACTTTCGAGTTAAGAGAAAGTATGCAGCAACATTGTTGACAGCAACCAGGGGGGTTTGTGTAACAGTATCTGAGCTAATGGTTGGAGAGGGAAAATCATTTTGGGTTTGGCTTTTAGCGCATTTTTCAGCTTCAGGACATAATGATTAAAATAAGGGCTATTCAAGTGATTATACTGGGTAGTTGATTTAGCTCTAAAAAATGGGATCTGTGGATTTACAGATTTCCCGATGTAATTCAATTGGAAAAAATATTTTTGGGCCCAACGACGTCTTGGCCTGACACGGAAGTTGTAGTACCACAGTTTGGCCACTATGAACATTTGCTACATAGTCCCGCGCACATCCTGGGGGCTTGGGAAAGCTTGATACAATGTTGGTGTGGTTTAAGCTAACTCATGTTAATGGTTTATGGGGAAGACACTATAATGTTGCTGTAAAATGTTTTAAATATAAATGATTTGTGAGAAATTATACAAGTCATTGTCTGTTCATACAGCAGTTTTAACTTATGGGTGTTGTTGTTGACTAATACATACACTTATAGCCGCCTATGTGTTGTAAGGCATTAAATGCGTATAGCCTATAGGCTACTGCCTCTTAATGATAAGTTGGGAGATCTAAAGTATTATTTCCTGCAGCTGGAAAAAAGTATGCAGCTTTTACCACAATGCTGACTCAAAATCACCCATCATGAATTTCCGTGTTCCTAGCTCTTACAGTACAAGCCATGATCAGCTGACTCCAGCAACCCCCCCAACCCCCCCCCCCCCCCCCCCCCCCCCCCAACTGCTGTCTGCTCCACTCGGCCGCCCAGTGAAAAGGGGATAATGGGAACCTTGGTGTTTACCTGCACTATCTATCTCCATCTCTTTCTAATCTACTCTCTGAATGCTTGCACTCTCAATGGATTTAACAGGCTGCTGCACTGCATGCCCCCCCCCCCCCCCCCCCCATAGGTTTGAAGTGGACGGTGTACTTCTGCCATAGCGGCGGGGCTACTCTGCACCTTCAAATGTTAATGGATAATTCACATCCGTTAATGTGCACAAGCTGCATCAGCATGTCTGCCTGCTGCGTTCTGTCTTTAAGTCTTCCCACTTATATGGTAATATGGAGGAGATGGCTATAGGCAGCCATTGATAATGAGGCTCTTTTTCCCTTGGCCTTTTGTAGTGGAAATAAGGGAATATTTCCACTCTTTTCTCTCGACAGATAAATGAAATGCCTGAAGATGAGAGACCGTCATTAATGTTGCCCCTTTTTGCAGCATATGTCCATCCTGCAGCAGATGCTCACACTCTCATATGTTTCATAATGTTGTTGTGAAGAGGAATTGTGTGTGTGTTGTATGTTGTAAGGTTAGAGCGATATATGGTATACCAATGAGCTATGAAACACCTGTATTGCTCTAACCTCATGCCTTCATTCTGTCTTTCTGTCATCGTCCTGTAACTCCATTGATGTGTTTGTTATCACCCAGAGGAGGAGAGGCCTGTGGTTGTCAATGTCACCGTCAGCGATGTGTTGTGGGACAGCTTCCTGCTGTCCTGGGCCACTGAGGACAGAAGGTTGGAGGGCTTTCTGATCGAGGTTACAGATGCAGAGACGGGCTCTGAGTGGCAAAACCACACGGTGTCCGCTGATGCTCGCAGCATCGCCATCTCTGGCCTCTCCTCGAGCACCTGGTACAGGGCCAATCTGTACGGGGTGTACCGGGGGGCCCTGTTAGAGCCCGTCTTTGCAGACACCATCACAGGTATCACCGTTGTCAGCTGGGGCCTCACTCTTTCCTCTGCTTCCTTTTCTCTGCTACACAATTAACCTGTGTGGACTTTCGAAGAAATGGTTTCTTGCAGTTGTCGAATGGACCTGATTAAGCGGTGGTGTGGCTCACTTTCACTTTTATATTTACTCTGATGTTCATGGTGTTAGGTATTGTCAAAATTCCAGTGCCCTTTGACGAACGTCTCTCTTAGTAAGTCACGTCTGCCACTTTAACTCAACAGAAATTCAATGGATTTCAAGAATATTCCTGAAAAGTCAAGTTATCCATCTACATAAGCAGAAGCAAAATAATGAACAAAGACAGAATATGTTCATGTGATCACAGATTGTAAAAATGTGTTATTCTTCACAAGCTTCACAAATGTCCTTTCCCATTCAACAGAGTAATGCACAATCCAGATCCAACATGCTTTTGATGCAGGGGACCATTGAATGTGTCTCAGCCTGCATGTTGGTTGGAGTACAGCAGGAAGCAGCACCTGGTGTTAGAGGACAGGCAAAAACACACCAGAAGGTCAGGGTGCTGTTAAACACAACAGGTGCACTGCTTTCCCCAATCACTGTCATTACCAAGGATAAACAGAGTGTGCTGTAAACAGGGAAACAAAATGTGCTCATGATGAGCCTCTTAGAACCATCACAAATACAGCAGAAACACAATAAAATAACCCTATAAAACGATTTAAACAGGACCAGAATGTCTGAAATAACCAGTTAGGGGTTGGTTAACGTCGATCTCTATTTAAACATTATCATTCAGCTGATGAGTTCACTGATGAGGACCGGTCAAGTGGAAGAAAGATGGGAGGACTGACATTGGACAAAAAAAGCCTGAGGCGCTTTTGTCACTTTGTGTGAGGCCTCTGTTCTGTATGCATCCCCAGTCCGCTCTTCATTCTCATGCTGGGCTCCGGGCTCTGCTGCTGGGGTGCCAGGGGCTTCTGGGGCCGTGGAGAATATGGCATGCGCTCAACATGGCCCATTGTCTGCATGCTAATGGGTGGGGAAACCATCTTAAAATTTCTCATTAGCATGACTTAATCCATAAAACATTCCACCTTGAATATGAGTGCTGACTAATGATGTTATGGTCATCTTCAGTCTGCTGCAGGGAAGACCCGGTCTGAAACAGGAGTAGGAAACTTTGAGTTGTATACAACAAATGATTGATGGAAGCACAAAGAGATGTGGACAGCACCCAGAACAAGCCTGACTCAGTTTATTCATATCAGCACAAGCTGCTGTCGTAAAGTTATCAGGCAGACTGGAGGCCGCTCTGGGCTTCTGCTATTCAGCAGGTTAGCTGGCGCCGGCGCAGACCTCCAATAACAGGCTCCTTTTGTGAGCGGGGATTGTGTTCCCCCTGGTCTTGGGGGTGTGGAGGGATATGGGTAGAGGGGTAGAAGTGGTGGGAGGGTGAAACCAGTAGCAAGCTAGCACATGTTAGCCGATGGATACAGCCCTCCCTCTCTTCCACTGACCAGCTAAAGCTAATGAAGAGTGACAGCTCCTTGGGATTTGTCTGCTCTGCTTCTCATTTCCACTTCTCCTCACAACAAATGCCTCATGCGTTTTCCTTCTCGATAAAAAGAGGTTTTCAGGCTAGTTCATGGACCCCTGAGACCCTCGCACTTGGTGTAGTGTTTTAATGAGCACTGGCTGGGCTTTATTGAGGCTTTCCTGAGCCCACTTACATCTGCTTCTATCAGATGGCTCCATCTGTGCTGCTACCGGAAGTTTCTCCAGCTAATTAGCTTCAGGGAGCTTTTTCTCCAGCTGCTGTCCCCCAGCCTCTCTTCCTGCACTGCAAATTATTAGTGCTGTGTGTGATTAATACTAACTACCAGCTTTTACAGCACTCACATCTGCATGTTTGAACTGTAGGCTACTGTAGTTCATCTTTACTTTAAAATCCAGGAGAATTGTGAATCGGGTCAAACCAAGGCTGTTACTTTTTCAAAAACTTTTGAAAGAATCCTGTATTTAACTTGGATTACTTCAAGTGCAACCCAGAGAACTATCATAAAATGTGTTGCAGAAGTCAAATCAATCAATGAAATCTAAGGAAATTGTTGTACTCGTTTGAATGTGCTCAGTAAATCTGCATACAATCTTTAAAGCATAGCTTTTCTGTATCAAATATTCCCCATTTTAGTTTCAGTAGAAAGAAAAAGACAGTAGTTGGTGGCACACCTGAACATGAACACAACTTTTAAATAAACGGTGTAAACATGTTTTTTAGAAACCAGCTTTTTTTTACATCTTGAATTTCTTAAATGTACAGAATGCCAGGGAGGAGTAGTTTAATGATTCGAATACCCCTTTTAAACACACTTTATGCAATCATTGTTCTGGAAGCAACTAAGCTATTTGTTGAGTTAGCTACCAGTAAGTTAGCAATGAGTTTGATGGTATGAACACAACTTTTAAACAAATTGTGTGAACTCATTGTAGCCTACTGTTAGGAACTAAGCTAACACGGTAGCTTTGTTGGTGGAGGGTAAGGCAGAGTTTGATTGTGGAATAAAAAGCTCTCTGTCAGACGCATTCTTCTTCTCAAATGTCATGACAATATGAATTGTCTTACTAACCCAGTGGCTTTGATAGACTAGTGAACTAACAACCTTCACATTGGGGGCTGAAATTATTTTCTTCCTTCTATGTTTTTCACCACATCGCATTAAAACTCTTTATTTCTTGCCTGATGCTGCGCTTCCATATAACAATGCTGGCATTTACACATAGACTGGTACACATTCTTTGGCATACATGTTCCTCAAATATCAAAGCACTCCTTAGTTTCACAGAGGAGAATCTGACTTCCCCCTGTCACTCAGAGGCAGAGCCAGAGGTGCAGGCTCTCCTCGTGTCCGATGTCGGCCCTGAGAGCTTTAAGCTGGCCTGGGTGGCTGAAGAGGACGCCTTCGACACCTTTGTCATAATGGTGAGCCAGGTCGAGCCAGGCCAACCCAGAGAGCTGGTGCTGGGGGGCGATGAGCGGAGCAAAAGCATCACAGATCTCACAGAGGACACCGATTACGAAATCCAAATCTTTGGGCTCTTTTTGGGAAGACCCTCCAAGTCTGTAATGGAGGGGGTGATAACAGGTACAAGCAGAAAGGATGAAAAGGAGAAATCAGAACTAAAACTGTCTACCGGTGTTGTCAGCGTGGTCAATGTTAAATGTCGTTGTATCTGGTATGGTATCATCTGGCCTCTTTGTACTAACCTCGTCACAAGGCATAACAGCACTGTATTCGTCCACACTGCAATTTGACAAAACAATAAAGGGATATTTATAGAAATTAATCAGTTTTCATTATGACTATTGTGTCAGAAGCTTTGTGTTATTTTTGGGTTAAAAACACTTTTTTCCCACTTTTAATTGGCAAATTGGTATCCCATGATGATCTAAATGCTGCGGATGCTTACCCATTCTTTAAATAATATAATTCATGGTATCATCAGCATAGCAGCATCCCAAACACTAGAGACAAGGCCTTCAGAAGTAAGGACATTTCCTCTGCTCCTTTCATTGTCTCGTCTCTGTCCGCTCGCCCTCCCAAATGTTGTCATTCACTGCATCAGGGTCGCTCTTTGTAAATGTGTGCTTGTGTCCTCCCTGGGGGAAGGCTTTACTCTTGGGTTACGTGGCGCATGTTTCACTTTTGTGTTGCCATGAAATGGGGGCAAGTTAATCTCTTCAGGTCTGTCACGCGAGATACTGTGGCTCGCTGTTAGCCAGGAAGGGTGTGTGTGTGTCTCTGTGAGCCGGGCCTCCCGGACCCTCTGTCTGTTAAACTGCTGGCTCTTACACATGCTCTCTTTCGCTTTAACAAGTGCCTTTCAATAACATGTCAATGTGTTTTTCCTTTGTCTGCTTTTAATTGTGAAGCAGAAAACACCTACGCTATATGTAAATGTCTTGAGTGATGTGTTGCCTACTGTATGTTCTGTTTACAGTTCTCTCCAGTGGCACACATGTTAACTAATCCTTTATTGTGTGTGTTTGTCAGACCTGGGCTCACCCAAGGGTATCCGCTTCTCTGATGTCACTGACACGTCGGCCACGGTTCACTGGGTGGTCCCCAGGGCTCGGGTGGACAGCTACAGGGTCACGTATGTGCCGGCTCATGGAGGTCAGTAACACCCAGACACTACTGGAACAACACTGTTAACATGAAAGTGAAGAAAGTAAGCATTTACAGAAAAACACGCTCCTGAGCAAAATACTTTTACCAGCTACAACTTCCGCCGAAAAACTGATTTTGAATCAGCATAAACCTATGAGTAACTTTATGGCCAGTATGGACATTCTCAGGTTACCCCTACATCTTCTGCAGGGCAAACTCCTCTTCTAATGATAGACTACTCTTGCCCCCTGCTGACTACTTTTAGGTACCTCTACTGAAGAGTGGAGTGGGGGGTCCAGAGCAAATGGAAATAATCACCATCATCTTTTTCAGTTTGAAAGAAAAACACAAATGCATGAATGGATATTATGTGGCAAGTAACGTCATGTCCCCTTCAGATCCAGCATCCATTATAATGAAGTGTTTTTTTTTAAAGTAGGTTCTATTAACCCATAAATGTCAAGTTCCTTATAAGTTGCCAGGCAACAGAGAAAGATATGACACAACAAAAAGTGTGGCAGGCTGAACAGGTTTTAAATATCAATTTATATCCATGCAGACCTCCCTTTTCGGAAGATGCTGGAGTCATTATAATGGAAGAACATTTGCAGTTCCATAGCGACATTAATCTGATGTAGAACAATAATATTAGTAAGTTAGTTTTTATTTATCAAAGTCATTCCTCAACATTTCTCTTTTCAAATAGAGCTGTAATGTCTAATAGTTATTGTTCATTATCAACCATATATTCTACAGTTGTGATGCTGAAGGTAATGGTAACAACAATATCTGCTCTCAGTAACCTAACTGGCCCTAAAATGGTGTTCAAATATAATAAAGTAACTAAAAAGGTAACTGTATCCCCCTTAGAGTTACATACAAAAATAAGTAATCAGATTACTGGTATATCTTTTTTTTAAATGGGGGATTACTAGCATTTTATTTCCTATCAATACAATCTCTCAAATTTCGGATCCAAAAGATCTTGGTTTCTTCTTTTCTAAGGTTACATTATTCTCTTGTCTTACATAACACACTTTAGTAGAAAAACATTGTATTGAAATGTATTTTCTCTTTTATCTATTTGCATTGCATTAGATTTTGAGGTACTCCAAAAGTAACGGAAAGTTACATTCAGGTTACATTATTTTTATACTCGGATTAGGTTACTGATTCCATTAGTTTTTTACAGGTAACTAGTTATCGTAACAGAATACATTTTTGAAGTAACCCTTACAACACTGCTTGTATCAATATAGTAACTGCTGAAAGGACTCAAGGCTTACAACACAACCATTATTGGGACATTCATGATAATGTTAACATTCCATATTTTCTGCACTTTATTACAAAATTAAAAGAGACAATAGAAAAACGACACTCTACATGAGTGCAAAACGCCTAGGTCCTCAGGCTGTACTGTGAGATGTGAAGGTGGAGCCTTCTGATGTTTGCTGACCTCTGTTTTGACTTGCAGGTAATGCTAAGACGCTGACCATGGAAGGCTCTGAGGCTCACACTGTGCTGTCCAACCTGACGCCCGGGGTCACCTACGAGGTCACTGTGGTCTCTGTCAAGGGTCAAAGGGAGAGTGAGCCTGGATCGGACAGCGTCACCACAGGTACGACTGACATGTTACTGAAAGTAACAGAATACCTGTAACGGGTTCATGTAACAAGATTACAAAAAAGTAACTGTATACCCTTACCCTATGTCAGTGGTTCCCAGAGGCATGACTGGAGGGGTGCGAGAGACCAGGAGGAAAAATGGTTATTAAAAAAAAAAAAATCATAATTTGAAAAATTATTGATTCCACAATAATATGATACAGTACTATTACGTCCGGGTCTCTGTGTTTCATTAAAGCTCGGCTCTGTGTGTGTGTGTAACGAGCCATTTTGTGTGCGTGCACGCGAGAGAGAGAGCGCACCGGTAGGCTACGGGAGATCGTTGTTGTTAGCTTCTGGTGCTAGCGAGCTACGCTAACGGATATAAAGAGTTTTTTCAACAACAAGGTGGAGGAGAGTCCTCTCCTGTCAGACTGAGAGACTCAGTAAACTAAAGGACTCTTGAGTGTTTAGATAGTTAACTTTAGTCTAAGTTATCTCAGTGGGTCTCAAACGTTTTGGTCACCATTAATGTAAACATTTCCGAGGCACACGTTTATATGATCATTATAGTTATACAAAAATAAGAGAATAAATAAAAAACAGGTTTGAAATACTATATGACAGTAAAAAAAGAATAAAGTTTAAAAGGGTGATTTGTAAAATATCCATAAAGAAAAAGTAAATCTGTTTACAGTTCTGTTTCAAATGGGTGTTGAGAGATGTATCCATAGATCTCTTCATTTTGCTCTCAAAGTGCACCAGATTGATGCTTTTAACTTCAATATTTAAAAATAAATCTTCCCGGGGGAGCTTGCCCCCGGACCCCCCTTTGTGAGGTCCACACACCACCTATAAAAATAGCCCTTTACCCAAGCTTAACCGTATATGCCTCTGGCCTTCATTGTAACAGTCACACTGTGTATTTGCCAACCCAGTCTCATAACAGCTGTTTGAAATGGAACAAAACCACGCCAGACTATCCAAAACTGGAATCGAACCCCCCCCCCAGAACTACACATGCTGGCTATTGTGTTTCGCAAAATGTTCCATGGGACGTCTCTACTGAACGTTTTCGTTTTTCCCACAATTAGAAGTTGCCAGTATTAAACACATTTGGTGTTATCAAATGTAAAACATATAATTAATAAATGGGTGAAAATCGCTTGTGTCCATAATGCGCAGCATTAATATATACCCACATGACAGCTCATTGTTACTTTGTAATTCTACTCCACAATACAGAGGTTAACCTGATTGCCAAGTGCCAACAATCAGGAGAGATATTTGATAGTTGGTGCTTGAGAAGACTAAACATTTATTTGCAATTGACATGAATGGAAACGAGTAATAAAGTATATTCATTACTCGTTATTCTCTACTAATAGTTAATTAAAGACTGTATAATGGCTATTTTGCACATCCCTTTCAAGATTTCAAGATTTTCAAAGGTTATTGACATATCATATACAAAACTACGGTGTATGCAATGAATGAAAATCTTGGGTCACAGGTTCCTCAACAGCACATTACAAGACATCTATCAACATGGGTTTGTACCTCCACCATTAATCTGTCATATTCTGCACATTTCTTATACTATCTACATACATAAGAGTATAATTCATATGTATAATATCAGTTAAAATAAGTGCTTCAACATAGTTAACATTGCAGGAAAGCAATATATTAGACGTTAAGTACTTTGTCAGGCTTAATATTTATCTGTAGATACCCCCAAAGTTTTTTTCTTATTTAAAAGAGGACCTTAATCTAAAGTATTATTTAATGTTTAAATACATGTTAATTCGTTTTTCTGTTTTGCACATCCTCCTATTAATATCTTTGTACATCTGGCACTAAACTGTTTTATTGTAGAGATCACTTACAGTATCTTCTTGATTTTTTATATTCTATATTTCTATCCCATACCTTCTACTTTCCCCCTATGAAAGTATGTACTCTTAATATTTTTTTAATCAAATATAACACATAAAAACAATAATTCAATAACGTGCTTTAACCACTAGGCGGTGCACACAAGGTACACACAGCTATAATAACTTGTATTATCAGTGTAGGACACTTATGTATGTACAACATCTGAAGATGTGTAGTTTTATACATGTTTTCACATAATTTTATAGCATATTGCTATACTATTTCAGACTCAGTATTTACATTCTTATATTCAAAGAAAATCAAAGTCCTTTTATATCAGCTGTGCACCGTTATGGTGTAAATATAACCTATCTACGAATTAGATCAAATATAAAAGTCAGCCGAATTAAGGTTGATACTGCAAGGAGACGTATTGTGTGAAGAGAAATTGAAGATGTTGTTTAATTGTTGATATATTTATGATCCACGTCAAGTATTCAGTTTCGCCGGCATTTCTTCCAGTTTTTCCAAAGGTCTTCTCATCAGGGCTCTATAAATAAAGAACTACGGCAGATCTGTAATATGTAATGCAGCCGGACCGTGTATTACAATGCCGCTATGTGATGACTTTCAAAGAGAAAAGCAAGAACACTCAGAATTAAATATTATTTTATTCTTTTAAAATGTTTTCCGGATTTCATATCATATAAACACCAAATCCCAGCATGCATTGCAGCTAAAACATCCAATTAGCGAGCTTAAACCATAGCTGAGGATCTTGGGTAAGCGCTCGAAATGCCTACGTCTGTTTCCTGTTATTTATATATTGAAATTCAGTTCCTGAAGGACGCCAACAAAGACAGAGATTATGGAATTAAACCAATAAATAAAAGCAAGGATAATTGTGTGTTATTGGTGAGTAAATAACAGTGTGTTCTTTTGAAAAGAATAACAAATTAGAAGGAAAAAAAGATTAAAAAATACAGATTTCAGTGTTGTGAGGCTCCGAGCCCCATTTATTTTCCTCAGAGAAAAGGAAACAAAAGTCCGAAATTATACGATTTAAAATAAAAGCAATAATTGTGGCTTGATATTGAGTAAGAACATGTTTTTATGAACCACACAGCTTCCGGTCTTCCACGACCCGACCGGAGAAAAAGACGTGCTGCAGGCACGAAACACATTACCAGTAGAAATACATTGCTTTTAAAATCGTGCTGTGCAACACGAAAAAAAGGGGAAAATCGTGTTGGTGAAGACGAATCAATAGATTAAAAATCGTGTTTGTGAACAAGAAATGTCATGAGACTGGGTTGGTATTTGCGTGGGGAGTGTTGCAGTAGAACATTCCACTGTAGCGACCGGTACATTAATGGGAAACCCTAAATGTTTGAGCACCCTCTATGAAACGTCAAGCTACCCCACAGCACCCCAAAAGAAATCTCTGGCGCCGCCACTGAGCCTGACTATTTGTGTTGGGGGGGCCCGACTTATTTTTTTCTCCAAAGGGGGGGCCTCACAGAAAAAGTTTGAGAACCACTGCCCTATGTAGTTATGTGTGATATCTTCATTTGTATTTTCTTCTGTTACATTGTTAGATTTTTTCTAATATACTTAAGTAAAAAGTTATCTTTGAAATTGTTCTTTTTCTATCTTTATGTAATCCAAAAGTAACATTACTTGACTCTAATTAACAAAAACATTGTGTGTGTGTGTGTGTGTGTGTGTGTGTGTGTGTGTGTGTGTGTGTGTGTGTGTGTGTGTGTGTGGGGGGGGGGGGGGGACAGCTCTGGATAAGCCCCGGGGTCTGACTGCAGTCAACATCACAGACTCTGAGGCTCTGCTGCTCTGGCAGCCTGCCATCGCTACTGTGGACGGCTACGTCATCACCTACAGCGCAGACTCGGGTATGCACACACTGACACACATGCATCTATGAGATGCAGACTAAACATGTATGGGTACTATCTGTGATCTGTGATTATAAGGATACCAATGATACTTGACTGTTATATTGCTGTAGAAATAATAGTGTTCCGAGATATTCACATGCCAAAAAAGAGTAAATCAATGCAGTTGAGATCTCTTTGTTTCCAGTCGCAAGCTGCCATGGTGAGACCATTGAAATGATCATGGGTTTATTATTTTGTGACAGACTCGTTGGTCAGTAAGGTCGTGAGTGAGCGTGTATAATTTAAAATGTATAAAGCAGACTTTCAGTGTGAGCGGTTCCACTCTGCTGTAGAGAATGCTCTCTGTATGCTGTGTGCATATTTTATAAAGTATATTAAATAGGCCCTATTATGCTTTTTGGGGTTTTCCCTTGTGTGTTGTATAGGATTGTGTGCAAATGGTCTGCAGACAGTATGTGAGACTTCAATCACCTTTTCACACAGTTAATGACAATAGTTGTATAGATTATTTTATTACTCACCATTTGTAAATGATATTCTGGTATTGGTTAGGATGGACGATACCAGAAAATAGGTATAAATAATATCATCATAATGAGAAAGAATATTTGTAATTCAAACAAGCCTTTATTATGCCTATGGGGGTTTTCCTTTCCTGTAGTGTAGGTTTGTGTGCATGTAAATGGTCTCCAAAGGCTAAACTGCCTGTTTTCTTTCCAGAGGGCCATACGTTACACACACATGCTTTATAAAAAAGACCCTCAACTGAATACAGATTGTTGAATAATGATCATAAACGTCTCTCAATAAAAGGTTCTGTCAGAGACATATTTTACAATCCGTCTTTCTGTCTGTATGTTTGCAGTGGCTCCAGTGATGGAGCGTGTGTCAGGAAATGTGGCGGAGTTTGATATGTCCTCCCTGACCCCGGCCACTCACTACACTGTGAAGGTGTACGCTGTGAGGGACCTGTCCAAGAGCGCAGCCACCACCACAGAGTTCACCACTGGTGAGCCTGCTGCCATGAGCTCCACTGCTTTCAATCAAATCACTCAACAACTATTCAGTAGACTTTTCATTGTAGATCAAAACTGCAACATCCAAAATAAAAGTGCAGGATGAATGTGATTCATATACTGTAAATATACTGACTGCAGTGAATTATATAAATTAAACTTGAATGTATGTGCAGTGTACAATTAACTTTTACAATATAATAATGTTACTACTGGCTGCTACTTCCATACATATTATTGTATTTACACTGAACAAAAATATAAATGCAACACTTTTGTTTTTGCTCCCATTTTTCATAAGATGAACTCAAAGATCTAAAACATTTTCTATATCCACAAAATAACCATTTCTCTCAAATATTGTTCACAAATCTGAAAAAATCTGTGATAGTGAGCACAGTTAATGACAATAGTTGACAATAAAGCAAAACTGCACGTTTCAGAGTGGCCTTTTATTGTGGCCAGTCTAAGGCACACCTGTGCAATAATCATGCTGTCTAATCAGCATCTTGATATGCCACACCTGTGAGGTGGGATGGATTATCTCGGCAAAGGAGAAGTGCTCACTATCACAGATCTTTTCAGATTTGTGAACAATATTTGAGAGAAATGGTTATTTTGTGTATGTAGAACATGTTTTAGATCTTTGAGTTCATCTCATGAAAAATGGGAGCAAAAACAAAAGTGTTGCATTTATATTTTTGTTTAGTGTATATTACATATATTCTTTATTTGATCTGTGTGTGACATGCCTGTTTATTTAATATGTCTCTACCTTTGCAATTCTGAATCAAAACATTTGTAACATCACAGGAATGACAGCAAACGCACTATAACGGCCCAAAACACTTGCATTATGAGAAATGCATTTTCAAAAACGATGTCAACACAAATGTGCCAAAACAGATGGAAATGGAGAAACGTTTTCACCAACTTGACAACTATGCATAGCGTTTACTAAAAGTGCTGCAGAAACAAAAAGCTGTGAATAAAAAAAGCTAAATCGGAATAAATAAATATTGTAAACACAGCCCTGAAAAAACTGAAACCTGACTTTTATGCTATCACAACTGCATTAGGTTAGTTGAAAGCAATAATATTAAGTTGAACCTAATACTTTGTATTTAAACATAATATTATTACTTTCAACTAACCTAATTCAGTTATGTGTAATCTGTTGACATCATACATTTCATTAAAGTCAAAGTTTCAGTTTTTTCAGTGAGCTCCGGTCCCAGCTGTGTGCCCATTTCCGTGTTTAGAGCTTCTTTCCGGGGTTTATTTTATTTCAATTTTTTAAGGCAACGTTCTCCTTAAGGAAATGTTTTGGGCCGAGTTAGTGCGTTTCAGCCACTGTCCTGTTTGATAAGCTGACCGAAAAATGGACAGTAAGATATAAGCGTTGTTTCTTTAGATGTGGACGCCCCTCAAGACCTGGCAGCCAGTAACATCCAGACGGAGAACGGCCTGCTGAGCTGGAAGCCGCCGCGCGCCGACATCACCGGATACATCCTGAGCTTTGAGTCTGCGGACGGCACCATCCGGGTGAGTGCACGCCCAACTCCACATCCTGGACTACATCCTGGACTACACTCAGAGTCCTACATGTGTTTGGGAACTAACTGTTTGACCGTGTTTGCTCCTTCAGGAGGTCGTCTTGAGTCCCAATGCGGTGTCCTATAACATGGCTCAGCTCAGCGCCTCCACACAGTACTCCGTCAAGCTGCAGGCCATCGCTGGGCCGAAGAGAAGCCGAGTCATCACCACTGTCTTCACTACCAGTGAGTGACCCCATGCACACACTGCACAGCTCTATTAAAAACACATTTCAAACGGTGTATTTATAATACTGTAAGATACGAAGTGGAAGGGCAAATAAAATCCCAATTACTTTAAGGAGTTTTTGCAGCAGGCAAGCAGCCTTTCTCTGACTTTGGTATTTTGTTAGTACTGTCAACACTCCTTAGAAGGTCCTCTGGCCGGAGTGGCTCCCTGTTTATGTTTGGGCAATATCACGGTAAACCAGAGGTATTTTCTTTTGGGTCAAAAATGTGTGTTTGGGACACAAACTCTTTCTGTTAAACTGTACTTGGCCCTCGGAGATGCTGTGGCTTGTTTTATGTCAGTGTTTTGTGTAAATTGACTTCCCGCTGGGATTAAGCATTCAGGAATTTTCTTTTAAATATGTACTTATTTGTGTATTTTACAAGCTACAATTTGTTCTACAAGTAGCGTGCTCCTTTGGGATTAAATCCATGTGTAGTTGTACTATGTTGCTTAAAAAATACACATCAGGACCCAAACATTCCCATCTGCTGATTTAAAAGTGAACGGGGTTAGCACAAAGTTAGCAACAACTTTAGCCCATCCTCAATTAAGGTGGACTGAACTTTCTTAAGGTGGACCAGCCTTTTAGAGACGAGTCCCTCCCCTGAGTTTTGCTCAGCTTTTTCTGTTATTTACGGAAATACCTCATATATCGTCTAACCTGTTGGAATGTCAGTATGCAGAAATAGATACATCAAAAGGTTTCCCCCACAATCCAAAGACTTTGAGACATTAACATTGCGTTCATGTGATTGACTGGTGTGTCCCCCCCAATGCAAGCTGGGTTGTCCTAGGTGGGGACTAGGTGCCTGCAGCTAGAAAATACTAAAAGCAATCAGCCAATCACTGCACTGAAAAAACTGAAACGTTGACTTTAGTTGAATGTATTATGCCAGCAGATTTCACATAACTGTAATAGGTTAGTTGAAAGCAATTAAGTAGAACCTAATATGTTTTATTTAAACTTAATATTATTGCTCTGAGGCAAGTCAACATTTTACCACCCACTGTCCCTCATGAAAGATTGTGTTGAGCCCACAAGGTTGATTATTCCATCATCGTGTGTGTGTGTGTGTGTGTGTGTGTGTGTGTGTGTGTGTGTGTGTGTGTGTGTGTGTGTGTGTGTGTGTGTGTGTGTGTGTGTGTGTGTGTGTGTGTGTGTGTGTGTGTGTGTGTGTGTGTGTGTGTGTGTGTGTGTGTGTGTGTGTGTGTGTGTGTGTGTGTGTGTGTGTGTGTGTGTGTGTGTAGCTGGCGTGCTGTACAGATACCCCCGGGACTGCTCCCAGGCCCTGCTGAATGGTGACACCTCCTCAGACCTGTACACCATCTACCTGGGTGGAGATGAGAGCCAGCCCGTGCAGGTGTACTGCGACATGGCAACTGATGGAGGCGGATGGATTGTAAGTCACCTACAGAGAATAATCTTTGGCTGTAGCTCCTCTCAGCTCGGCCTTTGACTCCGTTCATCCTTTGGTTTTCGTTCACTCTCACGGCTCTCATCACCCTCAGCAGCAGCTATTTTGAGATAATATATTATAAACTTACTGTACTCTACCTGTTCAGCAGGGACCATACAGTTAGAGACTAGCTGAAGAACATAGTGTAGCATTTATCAGTTAGGGGATGTTCCTGTATTTATTTCTGTGTTAATAGGCATCCGTTTGACAATCCACTTTCTAACCTGTTAGCAATAACAGTTTTATAAGGTCCTCTTATATCAATGTTAGGTTTACAGTTTGTTTAATGTACCAAATCAACAGAAAATAAAATGAATATAGCTTGAACCCTTTAGGACCCACAAGCTCAAGGCTAGAGTAAATATGCTGATTTCAAATTCAGTTATTGTATGCAGTATGAAGTTATACATTCACTTTCTAAAATGGTGTATTTGAGTTGAAATGTCTCTATGCTTGGGTCCCTAACAACTATTGTTGTCCCATACATTTGGTATGTTGTGGTATATGGTGTTCCTCAAGGTCTTAGTGTCTTAATGTGGCATAGTGGGGGGAATTTTCATTATTCAATCAATTCTTGAGTTGTCAACAAATGCTTAAATGTGGCAGCAAATCTGTGTAAATCATGTGAACCCAAACATTTCAGCAACAGTTATAGTTAGCCTTTTTTATACATAGAGCATGGGGGTGGCCATCGTAGGCTTCAATAATAATGTTCTAAGACCTTATGCACCTTCTAATCATAAAAGGTGTCACCAAAACAAAACATGTTTTACAGTTTTTTGACTAAACTGGTGTTGTTTTCCATTTCAGGTTTTCCTCCGCAGACAGAGTGGTAGACTGGAGTTTTTCCGCAACTGGAAGAATTACACAGCAGGCTTCGGAGACATGAATGATGAATTCTGGCTGGGTAATTTCAACAAAGACACACAAAGACATGCTCATATATCAATATGGCCAGATAAAATGTAGTGTATCAGTGATAATATATATTCTTTACACAGTTGATTCATTTAAAGGCCCTATGTCATGCTTTTCTGGTTATTACCCGTCCCCTTGTGTGTTAGGAAGGTTTTTCTGCATGTAAACGGTCTGCAGAGTCAAAAACCCTCAAAGTACACCCTGTAGCGAGTAAAACTCTAACATAGAAAATACCTGTCTATGCTGCCCCAGAACACCTCATTGGACATTTCTCTTTTTCCATTGTTTTCTTCCTTCCTCATAATTTGTTTTAGTATAGTAGGTGGTTCAGTACAGTGCATTTCTCACTTACTCTGTATATTTTTACATGATATATATAGATACTCTGGGTAATTATCTTTCTATTTTTCATATGTGTATTAACTGTTAACGTTTATTTTTATTATATTCTTAAGTCCTATGTAATGGCTTTTACATGGCACTATAACAAAACAATTTCCCAATATGGGATCAATAAATACATCTAATCAATATTCAAACTTAGATATTATAACATTTTATCAAAGCCATCCCTGCATTATTATTTGTGTTGTGCGTCCATCTTGTATATAATGTCCTCTCTCTCTATCAGGCCTTTCTAACCTGCATAAGATCACGGTTGGGGGTCCGTACGAGCTGCGAGTGGACCTGAGAGATAAGGGAGAGACAGCCTTCGCTCAGTACGACAAGTTCTCCATCTCTGAACCCCGGAGCCGCTACAAGGTCCACGTAGGAGGGTACAGCGGAACAGCAGGTAAAAAGCTCTTATTCTGCTGTACCAAACACAGTAGTTCCTTATTTTAAAACAGCTCAC
This sequence comes from Notothenia rossii, assembly GCF_949606895.1. NCBI lineage: Eukaryota > Metazoa > Chordata > Actinopteri > Perciformes > Nototheniidae > Notothenia > Notothenia rossii. Next base: position 40,312,421 of record NC_136909.1, on the reverse strand, counting down.
AAATAAGAGTGGTGCAGTAATGAGTCCTATAACCCGGAAAAGACTTGGCATTTTACCATTTCCAGTTCCTTTGTGGTTACAACCCTGAAATAAGGTCTGCGGTTCACACAAGCTGAAGAGATGTTCACATTTTGTTCTACAACATAAAATACAAACACCCCACTGTGAATGTCCGGAGCTCATACAGTATGTGTCATAAAAAACGGCGGTACAGGTGACTAAATTAGACTACTATAGGTCATCACGCCAAACATTAGTGATGCGCAGCCATGCTACTGTGATATAGCTTATTTATAGCATTACGTTAGATTTTAATTTCTTCCGAATTCATTTAAGTGTGTGTGTTTGTGTGTGTGTATGTGTTCTCATGGTAATAAAGGAACATGTTACTCAGTGGGATTAAATCACTCCTTTAACAAATTATGTTTTCTATGACACTCCTTACTTCATCGTGACGCAATAAAATATATTCCAACAGACTAGAATATAACTCTGTCATGTGCATGCGTTTGCCAGTGTTAGTCTTTTCATCTCTAACATTACTGTCTGTGTTCTCTGTGCAGGGGACTCTATGACCTACCACCACGGCCGGCCATTCTCCACCTACGACCATGACAACGACATCGCTGTCACCAACTGTGCCCTGTCCTATAAGGGAGCCTTCTGGTATAAGAACTGCCACCGTGTCAACCTCATGGGACGATATGGAGACAACAGTCACAGCAAGGTAGATACTGTGTTTATTCAGAGGGTCCAAGAGCAGGTTCTGACAATCTTTCTCAGGGGTTTACAGATTGCTGAGAGACTTCCACTGATTTCTTGTTATACAGTATTTATAAAAATTAGTGAATGTCCCAGTCAAGAAACACAATTTACTTTGATGCCAGTGTTTTAAACGTACTGTAAAATGATGCACAAGTTGAATAGGAAGGGATGACAGGAGACAGGTAGAGAGGATATAGTGATGAGGAGAGGGAGGGATGAAGGGGTAGATGGGAGGAGGGGTGAAGGGAGGTGGGTTAGGATCACGTAAGGAGGGACACTTATGAATTTAAGGGATCCAGAGACAGGAGACAAACCGGATGTGTCAGCAGTGGAGGACATTTACTCAAGTACTGAACATATGTACAATTTTGAGAGACTTGTACTTTACTTGAGTATTTACATTTTATTTCACTTTGTACCCTTACTTCACTACAATTCAGAGGTAAATGGTGTACTTTCACTCCACTACATTTATATAATATCTTTAGCTACTTTACAGATGTGGATGAATGATGTGAAATATAATCAAGTGTTGAATCATACTTTAGTTCCACCTGGAGTAAACTCACAAGCTACCCTGCAGTATACAAAGTCATTCAAACTAGCTGCACCTTTACCAGCTTTGAGAACACTTTCATGATCAATCATTATAAAACATATCATATATATTATTCTGAAATGGACCAATCTGCACAATGACTACTTTCACGTTTGATACTTTTACTATATTTAGATGCTAATACTTTTGTACTTTCACTTGAGTCACATTTTGAATGCGGGACTTTTACTGTAACAGAGTATTCCTACAATTTGGTACTTCTACTTTTACAGAAGAACAAGATCTGAGTACTTCTCTCACCTCTGTGTGTTGGTCTGGGATACTAGTATGGTGACTGACCTTATTTGTCCCTCCCCAGGGGGTGAACTGGTTCCACTGGAAGGGCCACGAGCACTCGATCGAGTTCGCCGAGATGAAGATCAGGCCCTCCAACTTCAGGAACCTGGAGGGAAGGAGGAAACGATCTTAGAGGATCCCCCAACACTGCTACTCTGTCTGGACTCCCCATGAACCACACACCACACAAACACATACACACCCACACACCCACACACCCACACACCCACACACACAAACACACACACACACACACACACACACACACACACACACACACACACACACACACACACACACACACACACACACACACACACACACACACACACACATACACATACACATACACATACACACACACACACACACACCCTGCAGCAACCAAAGTCACTGCCAAGAGCCCTGCCTCCACACAAAACCAACAAAACACATCTGCGCTCACAGATCAGCCTCCACTGCATAAGCCCCGCCCCTCAGTAAAACGGTTTTGGAAATGCTGCCAGTGCGGGAGTCGATGTGCATGTCATAAACTGGGCTTAAATCAAGCCCAAACAGATTCTTCTCACGCACCCAAGAGAGAAAGAAACAGCTCCATCTTACCTGATTATGATCCTTTCTCTTGTGTTGCAGCGTTTGTGGGGAGGCCACTGTGCTTCTTGAGCATTACAGTATGTTGAGTATGTACAGTCATTCAAACCAGTTATCCCCACAAAGGACAGGCTGGTTTTGATACAACAAGGTCTAGGTTCAGGGCTTCTTTGATAAAACCGATGATAATGTGATAATTCTCCTGAATTATGACAGAAATTATATTCCTTGTACAGTAGGGTACACGTATCCGTCTGATTTAAACATTTAGAACAAAGGGATATTCCTGCGATGGCACTGCTCAGATGTCAGATATCTCCATCTAACCTGCCATTTGTTTGTCTCGTGCGTAACTCGTCTCAGTGTCACTTTATCCTCCCCTGGTTCCCCCATCTCCCGCTACATCTGATGCAGGGGCGTCGCACAAAAGTCTGGACCCTGTACATAAACATTGTCTACGGGCCCCTCCCAGCATCCACGGCTGTATACTCATTTCACCCACCCCCACCAGTCTGATGCCCCTGATATGATGTGATAAAGATGGAAATTAAAAGAGAAAAAAAAATGTGTATGGAAAAGTATTTAACCCACCTCATCCCATGTCAACATGGATGACAAAGTTTCCATTCATACAAAAGCCCCTGAAGGCATCATGCTACAGCCACAGTGTTGTAAGGAACAGAGAAAAGAAAAGCTCATGTGTTTATATTCCTTTAGTTTCTCTTATGATCCGAGGCAGGACCTGTTATTCACTATATGATCAAATGCGTGATGATGTTTTTTATTTCTTTTTGGAAAATGTGAATACAGTACTAGGTATATGTGTTGTTGACACAATATGTTGATGCTCAAAACAAAAAACGGCTAATTCTAATTGATTTTTTATTGGACAGAGCAAGGTCTCTATATGCTTATGTTGTTGATAATAATGTTTGAAGAGCGACCCTCCCCCCTTCCCATGCTACAGCAGCATACTAAACCACTGACCTTCTAAAGAATGCCTATGTAAATTAAATTGTTTTTATTGTTTTGTTTGTTTATAACTGGGTGAACAACAGGTGTTTCTCTGTATTACAATAAAACAGTTTGTTTAAAAGGAAGATGTTCCGGGGCGTTTTGTTTGTTCGGGTCTACTCAAGCTCCACTTTATTTTGACAGAGCTTTCGAAAAACTCTTTGTCTTCCTCCTTCCCATGGACAACAAGTCCTGGACTTGCTCAAAATGTATGCTTTTTACTAAATCAGTACATGTTAATTGATTTTCTAAGGACATCTAAATGTTGGATATGTGTGTGTGTGTGTGTGTGTGTCTGTGTGTCTGTGTGTGTGTGTTGAGAATGTCCCTATTTTCAAAAATGTTCCATGTTCTTTAATTGAACAAAATAAATAATCTAAACATTAAATTGGACCTATAGTAGCCACCTTATGTCACCCTTTTACATTAATTTATAATTATAATTAGTGTTATAATTATTATTGTTTTAGGCACGTAGGACTACTAATACAACTATGTTATTATTGTTATTATTATTATTTTTGTATGATAAATGACACTAAGTTCTGCCATCTACATAGATATAGGCCTATACTATGTTTTTGGGCTGCTGCTCGGCTCGGGGTCGGGTTTCTTCGGAGGCATATCACACGGTCACGACGTAGGCACATTTCCGCGTTCTGGCAGGCCGGCCTGCGGGGTTATGGCTAGAAAGGATCCGTCTTGTGTAAATATGACGTCACGTTCTCGTTGTAACTCTCGTTGGAGCGGCTCGGAAACACACCTACAGCAGTAACATACATACACATAAATGCAGCAGTAATATTAATAGAGAAACATCAGACATAATAGTAAAACACTGAAAGGGAACATTGTATTGCACCAGGAGCTATCTTGGGACTTTTACTGCGACAACGTTGACTTGCCTGTGAATAAAAAATAAACCATAGTGTTGGTGATCTACAGTGTTGTCATTGTTCTTTGAACAGCAAGACCGCTAACACCCTATTGAAACAATCACACTCCCTGTCATTGACATAATTAATAGATGGTTTAGCTTCTCACCATCATTTGCTGTGGCCCACTGATGTTAACGATCGTAACTGAAAGGCTGCTGCCAAACGTAAACATTCAGCCACGTGACTTGCAAACTATCGCGAGAGTTTGGCTGAATGTCACGTGGCTGAATGTTTACGTTTGGCAGCAGCCTTTCAGTTACGATCGTTAACATCAGTGGGCCACAGCAAATGATGATGAGAAGCTAAACTATCTATTAATTATGTCAATGACAGGGAGTGTGAGTGTTGAAATAGGGTGTTAGCGGTCTTGCTGGTGTTCAAAGAAGAATGACAACACTGTAGATCACCAACACTATGGTTTATTTTTTATTCACAGGCAAGTCAACGTTGTCGCAGTAAAAGTCCCAAGATAGCTCCTGGTGCAATAAAATGTTCCCTTGCAGTGTTTTACTATTATGTCTGATGTTTCTCTATTAATATTGCTGCTGCATTAATGTGTATGTTGCATCATGTTACTGCTGTAGATGTGTTTCCGAGCCGCTGCGATTACAACGAGAGTTACAACGAGAACGTGACGTCATATTTACACTAGACGGATCCTTTCTAGCCATAACCGGCCTGCGGGGAGCGGCCGTCGGCCTGCTGTCACAGGAGCTCCGTGACTTCCTGTATAACCTTGTTTTACTGGGCGTGGCGTTAGGACTACAGAGTGCACAGACACTTGGGGGCCATGAGGAGAAGTTGTTTATGGAGGTTAGTGAAGTTCCTCACCGCTTTAGCACTGCTTTTCATGTCTGCTCACGTCTTGTTCTCCACACCGAGTAAAGCTCCGCCGAAGCCCAGCGCTCTTCCAGCGGAGGAGTACCGCCTCCTGTCCCCTGAGACTTACCGCTACCAGCTCAATGAGCCAGCGGTATGCCGCCACAGAAGCCCCTTCCTGCTTCTCATGGTCCCAGTGGCCCCTGGTGAGACTGTGGCCAGGCAAGCCGTCAGGTCAACATGGGGGGCTTCTGCTCCAGGCCGGGACACCTTCACTCTGTTCTATGTGGGGCTCCCTGAGTGGGTGCGGGGCACCAGCACCCAGGCCGAGTTGGAGGAGGAGAGCAGGAGACATGCTGACATAATCCAGATGGACTTCCAGGACAGTTACCACAACCTGACCATCAAGACCATGATGATGATGCACTGGCTGTCCACCCACTGCCCAAACGCCTCCTACGCCATGAAGGTGGACGCTGACATCTTTGTGAATGTGTTCCTCCTTGTGAGGAGGCTGAGGGGCTCCCCCAGGCAGGGCTTCATCACAGGCTCATTGATCAGTGACGGCCGACCCAGGAGGGATAGGAACAGTAAGTGGTATGTGTCAGAGGGGCTGTACCCGGACGACAGCTTCCCCCCATATGTGTCTGGAGCTGGGTATGTGTTCTCCGCAGACCTGGCCCCCAGGATCTCCTGGGCCTCCAGGTTTGTCAGGATGATCCCACTGGAGGACGTGTACGTGGGGCTGTGTCTGCGTGTGCTGGACGTCCGGCCCGTGTACTCCCGCAGCATGACCCTCAGGAACCTGTTTGAAATTGGACAGCTGGAGTACGACAGGTGCACTTTTGCAAAACTGGTCATTGTGAACGGATTCAAGCCGGCACAGCTGCTGCATGCGTGGCCCGACTTCTCCAGGGGCCACAGCAGCTGCTGACTGCACTTTATTAGACTGCTGCTTCACACTAGTCCAGACAAGCGATTATGAGAGAGGAGAGATAGCCATGCGGTCCACCTACCAGGGGTAGTCATTACATTTGTAATGATCAGAATCAGAAAAACTTTATTTATCCAATAATTGGGTTTCGTTGTTCAATTTCAGAATAAAATAAAATAAGAGGCGATTAAAATCGAATATAAACATAAAAAGTAAGAATAAAACAAGATTTTAAGGGAATCAGACCCATAACAGATTTGATTTGAAAAGGTCTATTTCTGATCACAAATTTGATGTATCTTTTCAGATTTTGTTATTATATTTCAATTGAAAATCCTGGTTAGTTTAATTCCAGGTTTCAAGGTAACATTACTCTTTACATATTATTAAGTCTGTTTCATTCTTCAATAACAAAAGCAGAAAGTGTGCAGCTTTATGCTTTTCTGTCATCATAAACTGAAGAGATTCATGGTTACATTGATCAGGTTAGTCATGTAAGACAAAGAAAAGCAAGAATGCTTATTAACTTTGTGTTGCTTGACAGGTTTCAGCTATCAGGGAATACAATCAAGGCCTTACTTTATAGAGACAATAAAGAATGTAGTTCTCAAATATTTAATGCACTAATCAATCAGCAACACATGACCACGTCTTAGTCGGTCAGTTCACGAGAACATGCTGTTTTTTATTCCATTCCTAGACAAAAACAGGGTGCAATCACGTCGGTATGCAGGTAATTCATCTCACAAGCCATAATCAATATAGATAATGTATCTGTAGACCTGAAGGAAACTGTTAAAGAGCAGTTGATTCTAACTCTAATTTATGAATCCAAAGTGCTGAAAGCCTCACCCTCAGAGTCCTTACACCGAAGACTATTTAAACATGTCTATTTTAGTATTGATGCTCTTTTTCTCTAGCTAGTGCCTGCTGTATTTATGTCTGTGTTGTAGTTTCGCAAGACAGCCAGCAGGTGACAGTATGTGCAAGCAGATGTCCTTCTGTTTACCCAGTGCCTCATGCAGAGAGATGGTGATCACCATTATGTATACAATGATGGGGTTTGTTCATTTATTTTTGTATATGTTATGTTTGACTGTTTGATACTGCTGACTGTGATATGCTGTTCACCAATATGCCCCCTTCACTAGATATTGACGCAATATTTCTTAACGCATACTTGTTTTAAGTGAGTCAATTTATAATAAACTATCAGTGAAATTCAGTGGATTTCTGCTGCTGCTACTTGGTCATAACTGGAAACTTTTTTGTTTGTCATGCTGGAATAAATGCTGTTTCCATAAGGCAGCGTTTCTCAAAGTTTGGGAGAGATGTGATAGGTGGGTCGCGAATGGACACGATGAACGGGAGATTATTATTATTATACAGCGGCGCTGTGAAAGTCCACGGCCCCCTATATGCCAGAGCCAGCGGCCCACCGAAGGCAGCAGCCCACCAACGGCAGCGGCCCACCGGGAAAAGTCCCGAATCTCCCGATGGCCAATCCGAGCTTGCTCACACACTCACAACTGAAACTAAAATCATTTACAGACATATGTAAAAATCTCTCATACACACACACACACACGCACACACACACACACACACACACACACACACACACACACACACACACACACACACACACACACACACACACACACACACACACACACACACACACACACACACACACACACACACACACACGATGATGGAATAATCAACCTTGTGAGCTCAACACAATCTTTGATGAGGGACAGTCGGGAAGAAAAGCAATGTGGAGCGGCAACTCACCACAGGAGTTTAACCGTGACACTTTAAAACACTGAAAACGGGTCCCACAGACCCAAAACAGCACACAGAGGTTAAAGGTAAGCATATTATAATGTTAAAATGTTAGCTGGCCAGCTCTGTTGTGATTGGCCAACTGCTTAGAGATGTCCCGCCCCTTAGCCTATCACGTACAATGTGTTGGAGTGTTAGCCAATAGAAGCGCAAGTGTTACGTAGTGATGTCACCATGTTACAGAAGTAAACAAAGGAGTCCAATGGAGGCGTTTCCAGGCAGTATCTGAACCACCGACTGATTGAATTACAGATTCACTGATTTATTGAATCACTGACATTCTGACTCAATGATTCGCTGAGACTCAAAGACTCACTGTCCATCACTGGTGAAAAGGAACTTTTTAGCTGGCAATACTTCTTTACTTTTACTTAAAGAGCCTGTGACACGAACCCAACAAATGTTGTGCAATGAAACAGTGGGCTACTAGTAATCTCGAACCGTCAGTTTAAAAAAGAAAAAGCGATACCGTTCCGATAAATATCAATAATTTCGAACATCGCGGGAAAATTCCTTCGACTCATTTTGAGGTTTTGGGGCAAGCCGGAAGTGACGTCAATGCGGGAACGCTTCACTGTGCGGCGAGAGAGCCAAACACGGACAAAGTGTGTTGTCATTCGTAGAAATTGTGAATTACTGAGTTTAGGCACGTTAATAAGGTTTTAATGAAGTTGACTACAGTATATTCATATTTGTCAGTGCTTTCATGTCAATTCGGCGAACATAAACATAAATGATCGTGGTGAAGATGATGATTAAATTAGGATTAAAAATCGGTAGTGAGAGCTGCTGAATTTCCTCCCGTCGGATGTGATATAAAAACAAATCGATTATTTTTGTAGTTGTAAACTCAAGTGGATGAAACTACATTTATTAGTGCTTTCATGTCAATTCGGCGAACATATGATACATTAAATGATCGTGAGGATGATGATTTAAAAATCTTTTGTTTGAGCTGGTCTGTATTTCCTGATGAGAAAACAAACCTTAGCTTTTTGTAGTTGCAGTTAGTGGGCGTTGGACGCGGGGGTACGCCGTACCCCCACTTATTTGAAGCATGATTTCTTTTTTTAATAGTCTAATACATCTAAAATCATTGCCAGTGTTATCAGTTGCAAGTGTGTGTTTGTTGTAATAATGACGAAAACATAATAGGCAGATTTCACAGTAATTATAATAAAAACGTAGCTCAAGCATTTATGCAACTTGATTTGAAGCGTGTGTGTGTGAGGGGCAGAACTGTGTGTGTAGGGTGACCAGGTGTCCCGCACTGTGCGGGACTGCACACACAGCATTTGTATTATTTGTCCCGCGTCCCACACATTGAGACTATGTCCCGCATTTGAGTGATAGTCGCGCAGAAAGGCCGGATCGGTTCGCTGACAGCCGGCACCGCCCTTTATTATTATATTCTCTAAACGGCATCATGTAAGTTGCGCTGACAGGCGACACAGAGGTCCCCAAGCCCCCCCCCCCTGTTGACAGTTCACGAGCGCGTCCATAGGGTCTCCCGTCCACCCACCACCCCGTCCACCCAGTAAAAACATCCCCACTACACCACTGGTTGTAGTAGTACACCAACATGGATTAAACGTGTGTTTTTTTTTACCACAATGTTGGGGAAATTAATGGATAAAATGCACGGATTATTATTATTATTATTATTCCCACTCCGATCGGGACACTAGGTCCACCGTTTCCCCGCAGCGAGGCTCCCCCCATTGACAGTTTACGTGGGCTGGGCTGGGTGCAGTGGCGGACTGGCCATCGGGACGAATCCCGATGGGCCGGTACCGAAGTGGGCCGGTCGGATAAGTCACTAGCACATCCCCCACTCCCCCCGTTGACAATTTACTAGTGGTACCGAAGTGGGCCGGTCGAGAGTCCTGGGCTGATTTTTAGTCCCAGTCCACCACTGGCTACATGACCGTATGATCGCCCATATTGACGCACCTAATTCCTAAACTTCTAACAGATACAAAATTATCCTTCAGCCTCATATGAGCTCTCAGACACGTTCAAAATTAAACTGTCATCGCTGTCTGAGCTTGCTGCTGTGTGCCCCATCGTGCGTTTACATGCAGATGCTGGGATCCTGAACGGTGCAGCTGGAGCGCTGTGCCCGCAATGACGTCACACATAATTTGGCGGGACTCGAAGAATCCCCGAGAAGATCTAGAAAATTGTCAACATTGAAGGGCAGATTAATGGTTACAAATATCCAAAATCAGTTCAGTAACGGTTTTCAAGGGGACAATATTTACTCAAATTGATGGGTTTGGATGATGGGGGAAACTGGTGTCACAGGCTCTTTAAGTAACATTTTTAATTCAGTACTTTTTCTTGTAGGCCTACTTACGTATTTTCCGACCAAAGTATTTCTACTTTTACTTAAAGGTGGGGCAAGTTTGAGAAACCTGCTCGAGATACACTTTTTGTTATATTCCATGGAATGCTCTTAACATCCCGATAGCAATGAATATCTTAAGTGCTTTGACAAAAAATCCATAAAAAAATGCCATCTGTGGAAGCCGTGGTACTGTAAAAAGCACGACCAATCATCTGAGCCGGCTCGGCTAAAATAACTGGATGGCCTACCTGCCTGTCAGCCTTCCATCTGTGCACAAACTTATCTCGTGCCGTCATTGGTCATGTGCGCGTTCGTGTGTGTTGGAGGAGGGGCTCTGTAAGGAAGTGGCAGATTTTTTCCGGCTGTGTATTTTCAAATTCTAGCGCACTCGAGCTGGTTTCTCCAAAATTACCTACCCCACCTTTAAGTTAAGGATCTAAGTACTATTTCAACCACTGCTGTCAATCAATATGACTAAGTGTGACAGACAGATTACATGTAGCTCTCAGTGATAGCACCATAGAGTAAAGTGGGTTCACAAAAGGAATATATAAAAACTGTTATATAAAATACCGCTATCATGAACTCAGCCTGCCAAGTGAAAGTGTAAACCCGCAGCTCAGACTGGCAGGCTCTCTCTCTCTCTCTCTCTCTCTCTCTCTCTCTCTCTCTCTCTCTCTCTCTCTCTCTCTCTCTCTCTCTCTCCTGGGGTGGAGCTCCATCCACCAACGCGCTGCGGCTCTAGTTCCGACCATAAAACACGCACTGCAGCCCCGCGAGCTGAGCTGCACGACTCTGCTGAGAGGAACGACTTTGAAGCACCGGCAGCACGGACACGATGCAGAAGAGCTCACCGACGGTATAAAGCGACCACAGCACCGGGCCTGAACCTGTGTGAGTACCCTGCCTGCTGTCTTCTGTGTCGGGGAAACTTTCAGATGACAGTCACAAGTGTAAAGAGCTGTACAGCAAGTCTGCTCACCATGCTGATCCACAGGAGGTGGAGGAGACCAGAGAGGGAGAATATCTTAGATCTGTTGGAGAAAAATAACCAGAGTATAAATACTCTGTTACAAGTCCTGTAATCAAAATGTTACTCAAGTAAAAGTACAAAAGTATTAGCATCTAAAATGTGCAGATTGGACCATTTCAGAATAATATACGTATAGGCTATGATATGTTTTATATGTATTGATCATTAAAGTGTTCTCAAAGCTGTTAAAGGTGCAGCTAGTTTGAATGACTTTGTATACTGCAGGGTAGCTTGTGAATTTACTCTAGGTGGAATTAAAGTCTGATTTAACACTTGATTATATTTCACATCATTCATCCACATCCGTAAAGTAACTAAAGGTATGCCTACTAAATATATGTAGAGGAGTAAAAGTACACCCTTTTCCTCCTAATTGTAGTCGGGTAGAAGCACAAAGTAGCATACAATTGAAATACTCAAGTCAAGTACAAGTATCTCAAAAGTGTACTTAAGAACAGTACTTGAGCAAGTGTACTTAGTTACTTCAGAACTCTGGAAGAGACTTTAACAACCAGCTTAAACATGACTGACTTTACAACTGACCAGCTTCCTTACAGGAATTCCTCCAGGTACAAACTTGTATGAGCAGTGATGGAAGAAGTATTCAGATCCATTAATTACTTAAAAGTACCAAACAATGTTATAAAAACTCAACTACTATTTTTTCATTCGAACATAGCTACAGTGTAGTTATGCCAAGGAAAATCTTAGGTCACAGGCTTCTCCAACAGTGAATAATAACACAGATAAACAGAAAAATATAGTGCAAGTACAGTAAATAGTAAATACAAAAAGAAAAATAGTTTAAAAAGTGAAATAGTGCAATAAGAGTCTATATGCAAGTTATTGGAATGATATATTAGAGAAATAGATAAATAATTACTAAGTAGCAGATTAATGTTATGGATGTTGTTTCAGAAGTTCAGGTGTTTAGCAGTCTTATTGCCTATGGGATGAAACTGTCTCTGAATCTGGTGGTTTCAGTCCGGTACTTAAGGTCGTAATTCTGAAGAAACATGTGATCAATTATTATATATGACATTTTGAGATTTTTTATATTGTTGCATCAAGTAGCATTTTACCTTTGTAGACAAACAACGTTCTGATAATTATTGCTGTTCAGAATTTTTCGTCATATATTGGATATAGTTTAACTCTTTTAAATAGTGGAGTAGAAGTATATCATTAAAACAGAAATACTCAAGATAAGTAAAAGTACTTCCAAATAGTGCGTACGTACAGTACTTGGGTACATGTACAGTTACTTTACACCAATGCTAATGAGGTCAAACTTGAGTTATCACCGTGACACCTTGCAGCGGTTCCCAACCTTGGGATTGGGACCCCCCTTGCGGCCCAAAGAAGGTTTCTTTGTGCATTTCCTTTGCAGTCATTTGATAAATATTTATTTGTGGTAATGCACTGTCAAAAGTGCCCGAATGCGGCTCTTGAACTCTGATTTCATTGGTCATGTTGCAGGTTCCTCTCCAAATGTCGTTTTAAAACCTTTAATATTTCAGGTGATATTTCTCTTCTATGTGATAGATAACTTTAGAGGTGCACTAATCAGTATTTTTACAACAGCGGGTCTTGAGGCATATGGTCTTGAAAAGATGTTGACTGCTCCGAAGCTTCCCACAGAGTTTTACTATTAGCATCTTTTCACTCATTGTTTTGGTTCTCACCATTAAATAAGGGATAATATGCAGCAAGCTGTCATTTTTGTAAAGCAGATTTTATCAATAGTTTGACACATCATATTGCTCAACCTGATTTTATTGATTTAAAAACGATTGTTCTTCTTCTGATAGGAAACATTTCATGCTCTTGTAGCAACAGCTGGAACTGCAGCTAGAACCAGGTTTTCTTAAAATGAGGGCAATTAGGGCTGTGCGATTATGGCAAAAATCATAATCACGATTATTTGGGTCAATAATTGATATCACGATTATTTTGACGATTATTCATTGACCATTTATTGAACTTTAAAACAAATAATATTTTACCAATAAACAAGATCAACAAATATGTTGGAGCGCACTTCCAAAACCATAGTAAACATATATTAATATGATAAATAAAAATAAATTAGACCAAAATAAATTAAATCAAATATGTTGCAGTGCACTGTCAAAACCTACTGAAAACTCCTTAACATAGCCACAATGTTGGTAAAACATATTCAACATATTCCACTCAGTTAAATGTTGAAGGCTGGCCAACCGTCATGGTCCAGAAGTAACAGAAAAAATAAATGTTGAACTACAATTTAAGACCAAATAAAAATGTTTTGGCCACCATGGTCACACCATGCTGGTAGGGCTGCTCATGTCGTCTCTTAAAGATTTTTTGCGACAAACACCAGCCTGTTTACATGGTCTGGTTTCAGAGATGAGCGCAGGCAGGTGATAATATTGCCACCTGTACTGAAGACCCTCTCTGAAGAACTTGTGGCAGTGCTGCATATGACACAGGAAAAAAAAGAAAAGACTCTGAACCCTTTCTTTGCCATTATATAAAAACAGTGTTGCTACAAAAGTATAAATTAGGCTTACTAATAAGACAACACAGATCTGAAGCTACACAGGAATCTGCTGCCAAAGTGCAATAAAAAAGACAACATTAATAGAATCAAATCCATTTTTTGTTGCATTTTAGAGTATCAAAAGAAATGCCTTTTTAAAATAGGATGCAAGCAACACTAGTTTGTTAACCTGAATTGATAATAGACCAATGGTTCTCAACTGGTGGGTCGCGACCCAAAAGTGGGTCGCTGACCCGTTTCGAGTTGGTCGCGGATGTGTGAGTGAAGAAAAAAAAATTGGAAGTCTTTTTTCTTTTTTCGGGGGAAAAAGTCAAACTTTTATTTTGAAGGCCCGATTTTCTAACGCTGTGCATGCAGTCGGCGTTGGACTGGAAGTACCGGAGACCATACACGGTTTTGAAAACTTCTGTCACGTAGTGATCATCTTCTCAATAAAATATCTTTGCTGATGTTTTTTCAAGTCTTCTGGCCAATCAGAATCAAGATTGTTGTCGGAAGTCCCCACGGAGAATAACTTTGCTGTAGAACTCTTCTTTATACATCCATGGGTACAACTTCAGATAAAAATGAACACATAATGAAATATGACCCCCGGTTTGATGATTGACAGGTCACAGAACAATTGGAGCTATCTACCGTTACCCACAATTTAAAGTAAGTCACACAGAATATCTCCTCTTTACTTTTCTCGCAGCAAGATATCAGAACAAAGTGAAAAACAAACAATGGCATAAAATATTATTAATATGTCGGGTAGTAATACATTTATTTATTTTCTTCTCAGAGTGTACCAGAATGCATAGTTTATGTTAGTATTTCAAAAAATATCCTGGGGGAGAATCCCCCCAGACCCCCCTGCTGGGGTTGGGTTTTCAGCATGTGTGCCTTTTTATATAGTTCAGCTTTGATTCCATCATCTCATTAAACCTTTTTTAAAAGCATACTTTAGTTCTGTGAAGGGATATAAGGGATACGTATATGCACTGTACTTCACTTTTATTAATATTGTATGCTGAAAAGCATATATATTACAGCACGTTTTTTTGTTGAATAGATTTGAGTGCTTCAAAATGTTGGGTCGCGATGAATTGACCAAGTAAAAAGTGGTCCCGAGGCCTGACCAGTTGAAAACCACTGTAATAGACTATAATCAATTTAAACAGAACAGATCTAATGTTTGCATTCTTATACCATTTTGTACAATAATTATAATGAATAAGTTCAAACAAACTAAAACGTATAGCTGATTAATAACGGTATCTAACTTGAGTTTTTATTATATCAAAAACCTGTTGAAATGCTACTATTAGTTTTGCTGTCCCCCAAAAGCACGTCGGCAGCCTCCAGGAATGCTTCTGTCACAACTTTGCCGTCTTTGAAAGACTTCATGTGTTTCTCAAGAACGTGACTGACACCATAAGATGCTATGGTAGCAGCCTTGCTCTTGTTGTTGGGCCTGGTGAAAATGGACTGCTGTGCATTTAGCTGTCCTTTCAGGTCCCTCCCCTTTTGGGAGTGTAGGGCAGAATTAGGAGGGAATTCCGTCTCGTAGCTTTTGTGCAATGTTTTGAAATGCCGCTCCTAAATTACCCTTCTTCGATAAAGCCACACTCGCATTGCAGATGAGACAGATGGACTTTGAATTCGAATAGATAAAAAAATAATCATCCTCCCACTCGGAGTGAAAATGATATATTTTGGGCTTTTTTGCTTCTGCCATAATTGCGGTCTTGTCACTCCTGTTTACACGGACAACGTCAGCGAAATAGTGGCCACCACCCGACACATGGGGTGACGCCGGCCAATCACAAAGCTTTGATGCGTTCAAGTTTATTATTCTGGCACAGGAAGATTATGTTATGGACATTAAAGATAAAACAGAATATTGTTGTTCTATTTTTAGACACATCTCGCGATCGACTGGGAATCTCCCGCGACCCTTCTTTTTAACAATTTGCTGCTCTTGTACTGACATCTTCGGTCTCGTTGAACACTCACAACACACGTCACTCCCACGTGGTCGAGTGGGCTTTTAGGGAGGGTCGAAAGCCCACCCAACAAAATTATCGTATTTTGTCAATTATGCTGTTTTCCATAATCGTCGCAAGCCATAATCGTAATCGCGATTAAAATACAATTAATTGCACAGCCCTAACGGCAATGCTGATTGAGGGGTTTCTCTGCCTCGTAACCAAGTCTGTTCATATTTTCTTTTCCATTAACCAGTCTTTAAACACGGCCAGAGCCCATACCGTGTTCCCTTACTGTTTACTTGTTGTGTTTACTTCCTGTCTGTCTTCTTCTGCCGTCTCTTTAGTGTCTACTTATTATCTGTCTTCTGCTGATTTATTTGATGTCCAGTTCCCTATCTTTTATCCTCTTTCCTTGTCTTGCGCTCTTTTTCTTTTCTTTACTGGGGACAGTTTAGCCATCATGAATCCAAAGTGTTGTGCTATCCACAAATAGAAACCCCTAAAAGTATTCCATTGTGTTTTCTGATGGAGTAACAATAGACCAAATGCAGCTGCCGTTTAATTGACTGGACTTCTTTCTGCGGATTGCTATGACTGCACATGGTCCCCTGCGATTTAGATATAGATATAGAGAAATAATCGACTACAGAATGTCGAAAATGTACCAATCAGAACTGAGTATTCAAATAAGACGTGTAATAATCAACGTTGTTTCCAGCTGGCAGGACCCTTATACAGTAACATCACTGAATGTGACCTGCTAGCAGCAAACAGACTGACACAGTTAGAGACTAGCTGCTGATCACATCTTTTCTCAGGAGTTTGAAACGGACAACTTGCAGCTATTATTTTTTTAACTGACACATAGCGAACATATTGCAGGGTATACATTATTGCTTTCTCAGCTAAATAAGTAGGGCTCAACAGTAGGGCTGCTCAATTAATCGTATTTTAATCGCAATTACGGTTATGGCTCGCAACGATTACGAAAACAACGTAATCGAAATATATAACGATTATTTTTGTATTATGAATGAATTATTTTATTTTTGTATTAATTATTATTTTTATTGGTTTTTCAGTTTAGTTATACTTAAAGTTCAGGGTAATCAACCGGTAAAAATTTACTTTTCAAAAATATTTTCTCCAATAAATTGATGTTTTCAAAGTAAATGGATAATCTTTTTTAATAATCGTGATATCAATTATTGACCCAAATAATCGAGATTATGATTTTTGCCATAATCGAGCAGCCCTAGTTTCTAGCAAAAAATCTTTAAGAGATGACATGAGCAGCCCTACCAGCATTTGCCATGGTAGCCAAAACATTTTTATTAGGTCTTAAATTGTAGTCCAACATTTATTTCCTGTTACTTCTGGACCATGACGGTGGGCCAGCCTTTAATGTTTAACTGAGTGGAATATGTTGAATATGTTTTACCAAAATGTTGGCTATGTTAAGGAGTTTTCAGGTTGTGACAGTGCACTGCAACATGTTTGTTGATCTTGTTTATTGGTATTTATTATTTTTGATATTATTTATTTAAATGTAGATATTAATGTATAATTTATTTTATTTTATTTTGTATTGGTTTTTCAGTTGATTACCCTGAACGTATAATTCAACAGTTAAAAAGTTCAAATTATTATTTGTATCTGTTTTAAAATACAATAAGTGGATGTTTTCAAAGTCAATGAATAATCGCATTTAATAATCGCAATTACAATTATTGACCAAAATAATCGAGATTGTGATTTTTGCCATAATCGAGCAGCCCTACTCAACAGCACCCCTCAGATCAGTTTTAATCCATCCCTGTCTTTGTCAGTTGTCTTAGATTGTTTTGTGAAAGTAATGGATATCTGTTCAGACCACGATGTGAGAAGTTCAGTCAGACAACTCACGTGTTTCTTAATATGTTTATTAGAAGCAGCATATAGTTTGAGTTTGGCGTCTAGGCTCGGGCCTCATCACTCCACAGATTTAAAAAGAACATTGAGTGATGATTAGATAACTATCCCACAAGCCTACAGGTGGAAGCTGGGGTGGTGGGGGGGCATCCAAGCAGCAGCAACATGAAACACAGCAGCAGGAACATGAACATGAACGCAGCAAAAGTAAGTGAACACAGCAGTGGCAGCAGCAGCATAGCGAGGCAGAGTCAGGAAGACCTGGCAGCTTAAATAGAGCGGCATGTTTAGGAGAACGTGTTTGGTTGGTTGTAAGAGGGACGAGGTGCGTCATGTGTTAATGTATCATTGGTGCTCGAGTTGACTGCCTGAACTAGCTTGCAGGCTTCGCCCCATTTGTGCTGCCATCCTGAAAGGTTTACACTCCATGTTTATTTGACTGTGTGTGTGATGTCTGATCGTCATGTGTCCTCATGTTAGTTTTCAGTGTTGCCCTTACAGTGTGTGTTGTTGTGGTAAAAGTCCTGTCTGTGATGTGTGCTCATGTGCTGTTGCATGTATGTGGTTCCTCCTCAGTTTCTGCACAGAGGCTTCCACCATCCTCGCAAGATGCATATGAATAGCTTATCAAATCAATGGAGTAAGTATTGAGAAATCTTTCTTCATATTTTGTTCATTTTGTTATGTACTAACCATGAGAAATATGTACCTGAGACGTGTGCAGGGCTACTGTGTGCAATAATCCTGTTTAGCTCTGCTCTGTTTTAAACGTGATAGTGAGAAGAGTCCTTTCCTCCATTTCTAACTTCCTGTACAGGCCAGAGCTTTTTTTTTTTTTTCACCCTCTGTCTGAAACCAGAGGCCAGTCTGCTCTGATTGGTTAGCTGGCCTGATCTGATGTGATTGGTCAACCGATTAGGGATGTCCCACGCTTAGCATATCACGTACAATATGTTGGAGCGCTAACCAACATTAACGCGGGTGTTACATAGTGATGTCACTATGTCACGGAAGTAAACAAAGAAGTCCAATGGATGGAACTTGCAGACCATTTACATGCACAACAATCTTTATAACACACAGGAACGGGAAAAACCCCTAAAGCATAACAGGGTCCCCGTAAAGGAATCATCTTTTATTTATGACAATGATAAGAGAGAATACCTATCGATGGTCATGTCTCTCCATAAAAGGATGAACCCAGTGTTTTTCAACCTGCATTTTCAAACCACCCCCTCAGTGGACGTGTTTCGAACTTGTTGCATTTCTTTTGACACAGCAAAAACATTCTAGCAAACCCAAAGGGGGTCCTGTGTTCTGGTTTACACACCTTTATTTACTGTTGTCAGGGACTTTACATCCCTAATCTGTCTGTGAGGCCATAAAGACTAAGCACCAATACAGCTCCCTATTTGTCCATGCTTCAAATGCTGCATTCAGGAATGTCTTTTGGAACACAGACTTGTTTTTTTCCTTGACAACTTGAACTTTGGGAATGTGCTGTTTTCACATTATACTTGACCTCCAACACTGTTTGCATCCCACTCGCTTGACTTTACAAGTGAGATGTTTATTTTCAAAAGGTAATAAGAGTGCCACAGTGACGCATCCTAAAACCCAGAAGTAAGCTGCGCATGGGTTCCTTCGACAAAAAAGTAATGCAAAGGCGGGGGGGGGGAGCTTCGTGACCACAGAGCATGTGAACGTTGTGATCAGCTGTTTTAGCCCAGTGCTGCTGTACAGACCGACGTTAACAGCAGCCCTGTCTGTGCACACGGATCTGATCTAACCGCCTTCTGGAAAAGCTTCACAAGTACGTCGGTACGCAAATGCGCTTTGTGACACAAGTGACGGTACGCATTTCAGATTGTTGCCGCGCATGCGTACCTGTGCACCCCTGAGTATAACCATGCAATACAGGTGTTAAAATCTCAAGGCAGACCTCATTTAATACCTTTTGGAGTATTAAACAATCTAAGAGGGGTGGAATAAGTGTTATTTTTTTCAATTAATAAGCTATTATTTTATCCTCTGTAGATCTTTAGTGACGATGGAATTGGTACTTGGTGATCTGATAGGAGTAGAAGGCTTCTGGAAATTGGAACAACTGGATTGAAGATTTGACCATATATTTGATGACAGTCAAAATTCAAGGGGTTATTTATTGTCATTGTACAATATAGATTTGAGAATATAATGCAGTTGAAGACATTTTTATTTTTTATTTTTTGCTACAAAAATTAATTTAAAAAAAAGGCATAAAGGTACATATAAGGTGTCCATATGCCCGACGTCGGTGGGACTTTAATACCTGGCAGGTGTCAGCTGTTGTGTTTGAATAATATTTACTGTGTAGTTCTGACTTGCTAAAAATAAGTTATATTTATATTCCCTTTACTCTATGTTATTAATAAATACATATATTAAATTCCACCTATTATGCAAAATCCACTTTTTCATGTATTTTCTACATCAACATGTGTCCCCTCTGTGTAAAGAGATTCTGAAAGTTTCAGGGACAAAGATTCCCTCTCTTTTTGTCCTGATCCATTTATATAAAAACCTGTCTGAAAATGAGCTGATCAGATTTTGTCCGCTTCATGATGTCATAACGATCTTTTGGCTTGTGTAACCATTATTCAATAACCAACCAGGGTAACCCCCCGTCAATAACTATCGCCCCTAGTGCAGCCAATGAAGGAGTGAGGTAGACGAGATATGTACATTGCGCAAATCCTTAACAATTTAAGGATTTAAAAAAAAATTGACGAACCTAACTTGAACAAAACTACCTTGACCCTAACTTCCCAAACTGGATGAGTTATGCTGCGTTCACACCGGACGCGATGCGAATATTCGCTTCGCTCTAATCGCTCCTATCGCATCGCTCTAGTCTAATGGTGCGTTCACACCGGACGCGATGCGAATATTCGCTTCGCTCTAAACGCTCGAGTTTCACCGCGGCTGCCAGCTGTGTTTACTCGCATCATTCAAACAAGACGCGCTGGCTCGGGAGCTACAACTACAACAAAATGAACATATTTTACCGTGATTAAATTGTAATACACATTTCTAAATGATGCCGACGTAACAACATACTGATACCGGTTAGTAAAAACCATGAATTAATGCTTGACAAGTTTGCAGACAAGACGGCAGGCGATAAACCTTTTAAAATGCTTGTTTTCTGAATGGAGATTGGGTCGACCAGGCTAAGCTAACGTTGTATATGCTCACAACGTTAGCATATACAACGTTGTGAGCACATTCATAACAACGGCCTACAGACATAAATAAACCGGCGACTGTATTCGCCATGACACAGACAGTCTTTGGTTTGTACTTGTTTAACTTCTGTACAGTTTCTGAACAGATATGAGGAGCTGTGATCTCTGTGTGCTAACTGCTAACAGCTAATGGCTGATGTTTTCTGGTTGAACGTCAGTGACGGCAGGCTGAGATCCTCACCGCTGATTGGCTTCCGCGAGAACGCGTCACGTGAATTTGACGCTCGAGTGGAAAAAATTGAACTCTCGCGTTTGACGCGGCACAGTTCAATCGCCTCAATTGCATGATTCGCGCCGCGTCCACCGCTTCATGCTCGCCGTCGGAGCGAATTCGCGTCTGTCCGCGTCTCTGCATTGACTTTACATGTAATTTTCGCCGCCCCCAAACATCGCATCGCGTCCGGTCTGAAAGCAGCATTAGGCTTTGACTATAGAAAATGTGGTTTCACCAGCAGACCTCACCCAAAAAAGGGGAGAGGAACAGTTTTTGTATTAGCAAGATGACAACCATTGCCTTATGTTCTCCTATCCTTACTTTCTGACTAAGAGCAGCCCTCAGTTACAAAAAACCCACAGACTCTAGGTCAGTGTTCACGCTCAACACCAGTTTAAAGAAGCCTGTATAAACTGGCCTTGACAGAAAACGTCTTGAAATCCTCGGACTATGAGCTTCTGTTGGCAGGTTTGGTTTCGCAATGACGCACGGACCATGAGGCTGGATAACTTTCTGTTACCATGCACTTCTGCGTGCCTCAGTTCTGATCCTTTATACTGAATAGCGACTCCTGATGCTCGTAATCTTATTTTTAATGTGCCTTGATTTGAAAATAAATATGTGGTTCATGTTCTGCAACAGTGGCGTCACTCTGCATTGCTACATCCCCCACCAATTCTGGTCCAGTGGGAAGCCACAGCTATGTGTGCTCTAGCTCTGGTCGTCCCTCATTGATCCGATGTCATCCGATCCCCCACAGTACTGATACGTCCTGCCAGCTCTGCATCCAGAACCCTGCAGACCAAGGCTTTGGGGCAGCTCTGACAGGAACGTCACTTCGCTTTCGAAAATCCATGAAGCAATCAACAGCTACTGTGGCTTGGCTCAGGCTAGTTTTAGTGTTAAGCTGTAATGCATGTGGCCCCAGCCTGACATGCCATGACTGGAGGGCAGTGGAAGTCAGATTGATGCTCTGCCGTGGTGCAGCGCCCAGTCCTTTACATACTTTAGTCCTGAAGTCACTGAGGCTCAGAGGATGCTGTTTCCACACCCTGACTCTGAACACAATCCCAATTCTTTAGTGGCATTTAGTTCCTATTTTGTCATTTCTTGGACAGAACCCATGTTCCTGTGAGTGTCAGCATATGTCTCCTGGGATGGTAGATTGCCATCAAGTACACTAACACATACCTGGTGTTAAAAGAGCAGATTGACTCTCTGTAACCTTTATCTTTTTGGCTTAAAGTTTGTTTTCTTCTGTAAGGCTGTCTGGAAGGAGTAGCAGTATGAATGTATAAACACACACTAGCTCTCTGCTTTGATTTTACGACAATTCCCAGTCTGATCTTCCCGACCATACTCAGAGAAAATCCTGAGGGACCTAGCTCTTGGGAAAAATGTTGTTTTGGTGCTAACAGATTTTCGCTTTGAGATTTCTTCAGCAGCATTCCTTATCAGCGGGGAGGACGTCAGCGTGGTGAAGGCCAGCCCTGGTATTCCTGTTGATGGTGTGTGTGTCAGACGCAGGTCAACCTCACAGTGACTTGTGATAGTACAAGTCTCCCCCCCCCCACACAGGTTTCCCTGCATGCTGCCTGTGTAAACTTCACATCCCATGTCTGGAAGAATCACAAATCTGGAGCTGTTGCAGAATCACACCTTGGCTCGCGTGCAACAAATCTGAGTCAGTGACAACACAACAGCTAAATGAATCCTTTATGAATCTACAGACTGTTTTAAAAAGGCCCTATTTTGCTTCTTCAATTACGTTTCTTTTATATAAATCTGCTTCCCGATGTAATTCAATGGGAAAAATGTTTTTGGGCCCAATGGCATCGACACTTAAGATAAAATTCCACCATTTGGCCACTACGAAAATTCCCTATTAACCTAGTGCTCTTCTTGGGGCTTGGTATCCAAAGACATGCCTCACAATAATAGTAATATGCTTCTGCTGAATGTGCAAATAGTCCGTTGTCTGCTTTCATACAAGACATATGCACTTTTTAACGAAATACCATTGCTTTTTTTAATTTATCCAATCAAATCCACGTTTAAAAGTGTTATCAAGAAATCCAAGTAAAAGACCAACCAAGAATCAGTTTCTCAATACTTTTTGACCTTCGACTGCTAGCTAGCAATCATGGGGGGTAAACGATGGTGATGATGATTTCAACACACATTCTCAAAAGAAGAACGCAGCTCTATGGAAAATACTTGTTATTGATCCATAGGTGGTTTTATGCTTTGATTTGTTCAAATAAGAACATTTAGAATACTTTCAACAGTGGTTCCCAGTCCTAAAACCCAGAAATGACTTGTTTTCCACTTCCGGTTCCCATGTCTCACAGTCAATGGTTTGTTGAACGTGTTTTTTGGCTAGACGCCAAAAGTCTGGTCTGTGCAAGCAGAGGAGATTATCACGTTTTGTTTTATGACATAAAATACTTCAGTAAATACCCTACAGGTGAATATCTGAAGCTTGTACACATCATAAAAATGATGGTTGCTAACAAGGAAATAAATAAACTACTATACATCATCACACCAACACAAGGCCATCCTTAGCTTAGCTGTGGTGACGGGCAGCCATGTGATGTAGTTTGTATCATTGCAAACGTTTTATTTCTGCCGATTACATTAACCTTTAAACAAATCACAAAGTGGTGTTAATACGTGGAGATTATCGTTCTGAACAAAGTATCATAAATTAGTGTTGGCCACAAAGTTTATTTTCTGCAATATACGGAAATCCAATGGGGAAATCCCTTTGTTTTTTGTTGTTGCCCTTGCAATGCTAACTTCCAAGTCTGCCTAAAAAAATATGTCATCACTGCACCACTCTATTGTGATGAGTATACTTTCTTACAGCAGAGATTGTCTTATATCGTTTATGTGGGCTTTTCCTATTAAGATGAAACATGTCAGATTAATGGATTGATCAGGAAAATGTATTTTTCAGACATCAAAACAACATGAATATTGCAAGGTAGACAATAGCAGGTGAATACCGGTCAAATCCAAAGTATGGTGAAGCTGGTCATGCTGCCAGGTTGACTGCCAGTATGCCAGGAGACTTTCTGTTTAGTCCCAAGCCCAGTGAACAAAAGCTGCTTGACAAAGCTGGGTTCATTCCCCTGGCTTGATTGACAAAAACCCAGCCAATTGTGTTAGCGTGTCAGTGTGTGCTTTCCACCGGCGTCATTGTAAAGGCGACAGAGGCTGTTGTCGTGGTGAAAACAAACTCTGACCTTCAGTGTAGGCACAGCAGTCCTCTGTGGCCGAATGAGGTCAGGACCACCCCCTGTATGAGGAGTAGAGAGCAATGTGGGAGTTGACGTTTCTGCAGTCCTACAGAGGGGACTCCTTTAATGCTCCCAACATTATGCAATTCTTTGTTGAATATATGTTATGAGTGAAAGACGCACACATTTCTTTGAGTGGATATCCTAACTGCAATTAAAATGTATCTACATGTGTTAATGTGTTCGTAAGCTCTGCTGGCACTCTGGACTGTGTGTGGATGTGTGTTCACTCACAGCCTTTGTATGCGTCAGTCCTGCCTCTATTTTAGACTCAAATGATTCACCTTCGTCTTTGTTTCACTCTGAAGTGGAGGCACTTACCCTCATCCACGCAGTTAATAAGTGGGAGAGTGAAATTCGACCTTTAGTGAGCTTCTCTTCTATTCAGGGTCCTTTCATACTGTTGAATGCAAATTGCCCTAAAGGTTGTCCTTTTGTGTTGCCGTGATTGGTTAGCAGAGGTGTGCAAGGAAACTGTTGTTGGGGGAGATATTAAAGCAGATACAGAATATAAATATTTATAGTGTGTTTTTTTATCTTTATGTGTCTGTCCCTTTTCAGTTGAAGTCCCATCAAAGGGGCCCTTTTGTGCACATATCAGTATGTAGTGCCTCTACTGGGACATGTCTCCATGCTTTAATGTTCAAAAAGCTCTTTATTTTTCTCATACTGCCTGTGCTGCAGCACCTCTTTTCACCCTCTGTCTGAAACCAGAGCCCAGTCTGCTTTGATTGGTTAGCTGGCCGGCTCTGTTGTGATTGGTCAGCTGTTTGAGATGTCACCCCTTAGCCTATCAAATACAATGAGTTGGTGCGCTAGTCAATAAAAGCGCCAGTGTTACATATTGATGTCACTATGTTACAGAAGTAAAGAAAGGAGTCCAAGGGAGGCGTTTCAGGCAGGGGGTGTGTGCGGAAAGAAACTCCCTCTCGAGGGAACACAGGGATGTTGTCCTTTGCAGACCATTTACATGCACACAAATCTATATAACACTCTACAGGAAAAGGAAAACCCACAAAAGTATAATAGGGCCTCTTTTATACACCATGTTCTGGGCAAGTTAGCCCTTCAGCAGTGTTGCACATATATATCCAATTCAAAAGATGCAATGTAACCCTAGAGGTGATCTTCCTGCTCTAAAGAAATTGGGGGGCAGCATTTCACCCGATCCATCCTTCCATCATCAGCCGATCAAAATAACACTGCTATCTTGTAATCTTTACATGTGGCAGCCTATATGTTTCATTAGCCATCTGTGTGTTAACTGTGGCGCTGTGGTCTACGTTACAGTACATTTGATTAGTTTATTGACTTGGGTCCAGGGGGCCAGAGACTGGGGATTGACAAGCGTTTTTGTCTCGTCATGTCTCTGGATATGGCCCAGCGTCCTGCCGGGCAGTAACAGTTATAGAGTTATATAATTTAATTATATAAAACAAATATCCAGCTCCAGCAAGCATATAGACTACCAATAAAAAACAATGTGCTGATGAATCTTAATAAAATATATAATGCCTCTAGAGTTTTTTGTAAGAGTTTAGCTCTCATGGGTGCCTACCTCCACACACTCACACGATGATTGTTCTTCGGTCGGTGCATTGGTGTACTGGAGTAGATTATCGGCATAAGCCTTGTTGTTTTGGAGGGTGGGGTCAAATGCATTCTGACTGTAAACAAACATCTCAAGAGTTTGAGTGAAGGCGAGCCCAGACCGCCCTCACTAGGAGATCACTAATGATCACCTACGCCAAAACCAACCAATCCATGGTCTGAAATGTTTCAAAACTGACTCAAAGTGAATATGTGCTCCACCTTTGATTTATTGAGTGATTCTTTTTACAGCTTGCATTTTCTGTGAATCATGAAAATGAATGAATAATTCCAGCTCAAGAAAAAAGTCCTGGTTTGTCTCTATAGTCCAGTGGTCAGAGGTTACACTGTATGGAGAAAAGAACCAGAGAGTCCCAGGGTTAATTTGCGGCCTCAAACTGTGCTGCATGTTATTTCCCTGTCTTCAGACTAACCTGTGTCAATATGTCCGTACTTTCCCAGCGGACATCACCAGAATGTGTGATGTGGACGTGAACCCAGAGCCCACCAGTCCCACCCTGTACGGCGAGTCTTCCGACAAGTACTACCATGAGGACCGCTGGCAGAAGCTCCGCACAGCTGTCAGAAAACTGGAGTTCTGGGAAAACTTTACTGCTGAGCTGATCGGGACTGGCTTCTTCTCCAAAGTCTATAAGGTACTCTCTCTGTTCTCTCTATGTGTTGCCTTGTTGCCGGCCTACGTGTAAGCTGCCATCAAAGAATGCTTTGTTCCAGACACACTAATTTGAACATTCTTGTGCATTCCATGATTGGCCCACCAGCTTTGGAGAACATAGGGCGCAATACTCAGCCTAGGTGAAGACCTTACATAATTCCTAATGTGTCACCAGTGCAAGAGTGGAGCTGATTTTTGACACATTTAGGATTTGTCAGAATCAGAAACGGGCTTATTGCCAGGTAGGTTCACACGTACGAGGAATTTTACTTGATGTCATGGTGCATACATACACATTTTAAAACAACATTTAAAAAAAGTACACAGATAGCGAACTATATTAAGAACACTGTAATACAAATATAGTAAGATAGCAATAAAATAAAGCAGTAAATTACATCGAAATAGAATATAATAAATTATAGAATATAAAATAGGTGCAGTAAGCAATATTTAAACATTGTGTGCATTAATGTAATGCGTCAGTGGGGGGGGCCGGGCCTTGTTTAAGAGGCCGGGAGCGGAGGGGAAGAACTGTTCAGGTGGCGAGAGGTTCTGGTCCTGATGGAGCGCAGCCTCCGTCCAGGGGGGAGGGGGGTGAACAGTTTGTGTCCAGGGCGGGAGGGGTCGGCCACTATCTTTCCTGCCCGACATTCCTGCAGATGTTCTGCTCCCATTTGAGGTCCTGGGGGTGATGATGGTCCCCAGGAAGCGGAAAGACTCCACAGCAGTGACTGGGGAGCCACACAGAGTGATGGGGCGGGTGGTGCTGTGTTCTTCCTAAAGTCCACAACCATCTCCACTGCCTTGAGAGCGTTGAGCTCCAGGTGGTTGTCCCTGCACCAGGTCACCAGATGGTCCATCTCCCACCTATAGGCAGACTCGTCCCCAGCAGAGATGAGTCCGATGAGGGTGGTGTCGTCTGAACTTCAGGAGCTTAACAGACTGGTGACTGGAGGTGCAGCTGTTGGTGTACAGGGAGAAGAGCAGAGAGGACAGAACCAGTGCTGATGTTCCGGGGGTCGGAGACCTGTCAGACAGGAAGTCTGTGGTCCACCTGCAGGTGGAATCGGGCATGTGCAGCTGGGAGAGCTTGTCCTGCAGCAGAGCCGGGATGATGGTGTTGAAGGCAGAGCTTACGTCCACAAACAGGATCCTGGCGTAGGTTCCTGCTGTGTCCAGGTGCTGGAGGAGGAAGTGAAGGGCAATGTTGACAGTGTCGTCCACAGACCTGTTGGCTCTGTAGGCGAACTGCAGGGGGTCCAGGAGGGGGTCTGTGATGGATTTGATGTGGGACAGGACAAGGCGCTCAAAGGACTTCATAACCACAGAGGTCAGGGCGACAGATCTGTAGTCGTTTAACCTGTTAAGCCCCATAGCCCCCGCCTGAGCGAAAAAATGCTAACGCACTTAGCACAGAACTCTAGGTATAAATCAGTGTAAGAAAACGTATTTCGAGAGTACTTGTCCATGGACAAGTGAGTTTGTCAATTTACTTGTCCGAATACATTTCGGCATCGTATTTTACATTTCCCCACGGTTTTTACGACACCGCTAACGTAAGTGAGCGGTAAGATTTTACTGCATCACACATAGGGTTGGGTATCGTTTGGATTTGGCTTATGCGTTTCGATTCCGGTACTTTTCGGTTCTCGATTCTGGTTCTTTGAGAGGGTAAAAATAAGTCCCATGACAAACTGGGAGAAAAATATATTTATGAAAACATTAAGTCAAATCTGTATTCCTATTTACAAATCACTTCATACTGTTTAATTTTGTTAGGGTTATTGAATACAATTATATACAAATAATTGTTTAGTTAGTTCTAAGTGGTGCAGTTTGAGAATGTACAATTGGCCCAGTCTCCTCTGATGTTACACTGCGTTTGAAAAGTATCGATTCCGATTCTGCTTATCGATTCCGGTTCTTATCGATTCCCCCGTTTCGATTGCAAAATTGTAAAAGAAAGAGGTCAAATGTTTAGATAGCAAAAATATCTTTATTTTTTCAAGCTTTTAACTGCACAATAGCTGTGCTTTATTTCAGCTGAGGTAGCAGCAGGAAACCTACTGACATAAGTTTTATAACAGTACCTGGCTTTTACTGTTCAAGTATCCTGCTATCTTCACACTTTTTTTTAACCTTGCATACCTAAATGAAGGAGCTTCGACAACCGAGAAGGGATGTAGCACTTTGCGTTGACAACAAATGCTGTTACCGCTCTGTGAAACTCCTCCGTTTTTCTCTGGTCAGCTTTCCTTTTAATGCCAAAGAGAACGGTGTACCTAGCTGTACCTGGCACTTCTGGACATGTAAGCGGCGGGTCCGGGGTGCTAGTGCTGGCTTTTGATGTCATACTCGGGCTCGGAGACCACAAGCCATTAAAGAATGTACATTATTTTTATCTCGATGCCGTGCTGTCTTAAATGTTTGCTTAAATTAGAAGTGCAACCGGACAAACAAGCTATTAGCTTGCCACAGGCATTGCATTTTGCCTTGCCTTTCTCTTTTTGTGTGTAGTGGAGCCACACTTTTGAGCCGTTACCGCGATCCATATTTCGTGTTATGAGGTGACTGAGCCCGAGCCGTGCATGCTGCTGGGTATCTAAACAAATCAAATCACACGCTGCTGTTCCGTTGATGCGTGATGTCGCCACGTTACTACAGGTCCTTACAGATAGCTACGTAGCTTTAGCCTACGTCCGTGCACATATGTAGGCTTTCTTTGCAATACTAAAGGGTTAGTCTACCGCGTTTAGGAACCGTTAAACAGAACCGTTAAACAGAACCGAAATTGTGTATTTTGTATGGGCACCCGGTACCCGGCATTTTCTTATCGGTTCTCATCTGGAACCGAGTTTCGGTTCCCAACCCTAGTGGAGGGGGAGACATTGTCAGGGCCAGCCGCTTTTCTGCTACTGAGTTTTCTAAATAGTTTGTCCCTGATGAAATGAGCTGTAAAGATACTTTTCGGTTACTGATATTGGAATTATTATCATTATATGGACTTATGTTCATTGTATTCACAGAGAAAAGACAAAAGGGTTATTGATTTCCTAGATCAAGAATCAGAAACAGGTTTATTGCCAGGTAGGTAACACATACGAGGAATTTGCTTTGGTGTGTATAGTGCATACATAGACACATTAAGATAAATACAATTGTAAGAAAAAGGGCCAAAAGTAGAACTATTATAAAAAACTATTTTAAAACTGTTATAACAATACAAATATAGAGAAATATTAACAAAAAATATGAATATGCAAATAAAACTAAGTAAAGTAAATTGTGACAAAATACTCTCTCAAAATGTTCTATCTATACACTTTTGAAATCTTATGTGTCTCAATTTGGATTCTTCCCCAAGTACACTGAATTTTCAACGTCATAGACACTTCTGCAGTCTGTGAATTATACCCGGGTAGAATTGTCGCCGCTGTGCCCTCACCAGAAGTGAAGAATGCTGCTGTTAGCTGGATAGCTAATAATCATTGCTAGCTAGCTATCTGCAATCTTTCTCAGTACCAAATAGTTACATACTTCTCAATTAACACAACAGATCCATGGTGGCTTCTTTTACACACCAGCATAGTTTTACGTTTATTGAATTAAGCTAAGTAAGTTAAATGTGAAAAGTGTGCAAAGTTACATTATTTACCTTGTTGACCATTATGAGTGAACCATGCAGGTAGCCTACTCATAGTGCATTTTGCCATACTTCTCATTGGGACGCAATTGTGCTCTAAAAAAGCACAGTATTATAGAAGTTAGTGAACACACTGTTTCCACTACTAGCTTCTCCATCACTACAGCTACACCATGCACCAGTATCACTGTCTTTGTCTCTAATGGAAACCGTGTCCTTCAGGTGATGCACGGCACCAGTCGGAAGGTGATGGTGGTGAAGATCTACAAAAATGACGTGGACCAGGAGAGCATCGTACGAGAGATCAGCCTGCTGCAGAAACTCTCCCACCCCAACATCGTCAGGTAACACAAAAAAATCTGATTTTCTTCAACTCGTTGAGTCTCCACACCTTCCCACACACACTCTCACTCTTTCTGCACTTCCACAAACTGTAGTTTCACAGCAGCTTTTATAACCAGAGTTACAGAGTATGATAACATTAGATTTATTAACAGTAGTATTTCTTCTTAAACAGAATGACTAATGTTCTTATGTAAACACAGATCTCTTGTGCCTGTGAAGTCCAATGGTGCTCACTGTTGTTACTTTGGTGTTTTAGTTACAGGACTGAGGCACAGGAACCTTGGCCTCGTCACTTACAGCGGTTACATAAAGGGTGAGGCCAGGCAGACATGATGTTTGCCTAATGCCTACGCAATCTTAATTTAGCCACTTAGCAAGGTTACAGTGGTAAGGTTATCAGAGAGAAGCTTATCTGTTATGTGCTTGGTACACGCCAGGAGCCAACGCAATACTGTTGCTAAAATCTTCATTTAAATTTGACCAGGTGTCTGAAACACAGTACCAAAAGGACAGTCACTCAATATGTTATCAGTTTTAAACTTTTAGCTACATTTAAAACTCACTTATACATTTGAATACATTGCATTCATTATATTCCTACATTATTGTGGAATAATGAAAGTATGTCTGTGTCAATCAATCAATTCAATCAAATTGTATTTACCAACATCACAAATGATACGTTTGTCTCAGGGGACTTTACAGCTTGTACAGCACGACACCTTCTGGCCTTTGATCCTTGCAGCGTTCAATTAATTGCTGCCAATAAAATCCTTAATTAAGGAGGAAAAAAAGGGGTCCCTCTCCCAGGACAGATGGACGTGAAATAGGTGTTGCTTGACACAATCCAAACGTAACCTTTAAAGAGATCCTATTATGCTCTATGGGTTTTCCCATTCCTGTAGTGTGTTGTATAGGTTTTTATGCATGTAAATGGTCTGCTGGAGTTTTTTTGAACATTGAAGCATGGAAACATGTCACATTGGAAGCAAAAAATAATCATATGAAGCTGAAAATAAGCAGAATAGGGCCCCTTTAATAGTGGTAACGTGCCTGGTGAGAGACAGTAAAACTTCAGTGATGATGCCCTGGATGCTAGTAATATGCATTTTTGGGACATGAGTGTACGGAGATAGAGATAGAGAGGACATGAGAGCATGCAGAAAAAGAGAAAGAGAAGAAAGTTCCTCCGAAGTCAAAGCCTAGGATACCTAAATGTAAGCCTGAGCAAGCCCTAATCTCTATCGAAAAGGAAAGTCTTAACCCTGCTCTTAAATGTGGAGAGGGTGTCTGCTTCCGGAACCCAAACTGGAAGCTAATTCCACAGAAGAGGAGCTTGATACACAATTCCCCAGTGGGACAGTAGTGTGTTATGAGCTCTTTAAGATAACATGGTGCCTGACCATTGAGGGCTTTGTAGGCTGGGAGGCACATTTTTAATTATATTCTTTGTTTGATAGGGAGTTCCTTCAGAGTATGGAGCTATATCAGGGTCATAAGTTTTGATCATTCAAAAAAATACAATTTATTTGAAAGTTCAAGTTTTTATCCTGAACTTTGAAAAATACAATGATGTATTCAAAATAAAAAATTGAAATAATCTTTGGGAATAAAATATTTATTTTCACATTTCATTTTTATACATATTTTGATATTTGAATCCTTGTTTTTTTCAGTTTCAGATTTTACATTTTCAGATTCAAAACAATAATTTTTTCAGTTTTAAATCTTGTTTTTTCAGGTTTCACATTTATTTTTGGTTTCAGATATTTTTTCACTTTCAGATATATTTTTTCCGCTTTCAGATTTTTTTTTTCGCTTTCAAACTTTTGGCTCTGATGTTGCTTGGGGGGCGGTGCTTACCAAAGAGTAGTTTGGCATCCTGAGTGACAGGCCCCCCTCTGTCATGTTGGCTTCATGGATGTTAGGTAGCGCGAGAAATATAACTCGACTCTTTCTATACACAATACTCACGTGATTGGTGGTAAACAAAACTGATACCAGCGTCAAAGTTCCGTTCAGCGAGCTGTTGAGCATCGTAGTTGGCAACAATCGCGGTATAAGAGCAATAAACTGTTCTAGAATGTGAAATTACATATCCGCAACGAGCCAGCAGGTTGTTCTATTGGACCTGACGCCATCCCCCGCTGTCTCACGGAGAGATACCGCAGGTCTTTCCTTCCTGCAGCAGTCAGACTATACAGCCAAGCCCCCTAGTAGACCCCCCCCCCCCACGTACACAACAACACAGACTATAACACCCCTTGCTGTTAAATACCAACTAGGCTATGTGCAATATTTGGAATATATATATATATATATAAATATATGTATGCCGTTAAAAACTATGCAATATATACCTGGCTGCTAAATCCTCAGAACTGTTACAGGATGTGTATTTTGTAAATTGTATAACTTATGACTAATAAAGGTATTCTGATTCTGATCTGATTCTGAACTACGATGCTCAACAGCTCGCTTAACGGAACTTTGACGCTGGTATCAGTTTTGTTTACCACCAATCAAGGGAGTATTGTGTATAGAAAGTGTTGAGTTATATTTCTCACGCTAACATCCATGAAGGCAACATGACAGAGGGAGGCCTGTCACTCAGGATGCCAAACTACTATTTGGTATGCCCCTCCCCCCAAGCAACATCAGGACCAAACGTTTGAAAGCGAAACAAAAGATCTGAAAGTGAAAAAATATCTGAAGACGGAAAAAAGATTTCAACCTGAAAAAACAAGATTTGAAACTGAAACAATATTGGTTTTGAATCTGAAAACGTAAAATCTGTAACTGAAAAAAAATAAGGATTCAAATATATTTTATATACAGGACTGTCTCAGAAAATTAGAATATTGTGATAAAGTTCTTTATTTTCTGTAATGCAATTAAAAAAACAAAAATGTCATGCATTCTGGATTCATTACAAATCAACTGAAATATTGCAAGCCTTTTATTATTTTAATATTGCTGATTATGGCATACAGCTTAAGAAAACTCAAAAATCCTATCTCAAAAAATTAGAATAGTTCCTCAGACCAAGTAAAAAAAAAGATTTATAACAGCAAAACACAATCAAAGATTTGAAAATGTCCATTAATGCACTCAGTACTTGGTTGGGAATCCTTTTGCACGGATTACTGCATCAATGCGGCGTGGCATGGAGGCAATCAGCCTGTGGCATTGCTGAGGTGTTATGGATGCCCAGGATGCTTCAATAGCGGCCTTTAGCTCATTAGCATTGTTGGGTCTGGTGTCTTTCAGCTTCTTCTTCACAATACCCCACATATTCTCTATGGGGTTCAGGTCAGGGGAATTTGCAGGCCAATCGAGGACAGTAATGCCATGGTCAGTACACCAGTTACTGGTGGTTTTGGCACTGTGGGCAGGTGCCAGATCATGCTGGAAAATGAATTCCTCATCTCCATAGAGCTTTTCAGCAGACGGAAGCATGTAGTGCTCTAAAATCTCTTGGTACACAGCTGCATTTACTCTGGGCTTGATGAAACACAGTGGACCAACACCAGCAGCTGACATGGCTCCCCAAACCATCGCTGACTGTGGGAACTTCACACTGGATTTCAAGCAACTTGGATTTTGCTCCTCTCCAGCCTTTCTCCAGACTCTGGCGCCTTGACTTCCAAATGAAATACAAAACTTGCTTTCGTCTGAAAAGAGGACTTTGGACCACTGTGCAACTGTCCAGTGCTTCTTTTCCTTAGCCCAAGTCAGACGCCTCTTCCGTTGTCTTGAGTTCAGAAGTGGCTTGACCATGGGAATACGGCTATTGTAGCCCATTTCCCGGACACGTCTGTGAACAGTGACTTTTGATACCTGGACTCCAGCTTCAGTCCACTGTCTTTGAAGCTCCCCCAAATTCTGGAAGCGACTCTTCTTCACAATGCTGTTAAGGCTGCGGTCATCTCTCTTGGTTGTGCAGCGTTTCCTGCCACATTTCCCCCTTCCAACAGACTTTTTGTGGATGTGCTTTGAAACTGCACTCTGTGAACAGCTTGCTCTTTGAGAAATTTCTTTTTGTGTCTTACCCTCCTGATGGAGGGTGTCAATGACGGTCCTCTGGACAGCAGTCAGATCAGCAGTCTTCCCCATACTTGTGATTTAGTTTACTGAACCAAGCTGAGTGTTTTTCAAGGCTCAGGAAACCCTTGCAGGTGTTTCGAGTTAATTAGACGATTCAAGTGATTCGTTGAACACCCTACTAGTATACTTTTTCATGATATTCTAATATTTAGAGATAGGATATTTGAGTTTTCTTAAGCTGTATGCCATAATCAGCAATATTAAAATAATAAAAGGCTTGCAATATTTCAGTTGATTTGTAATGAATCCAGAATGTATGACATTTTTGTTTTTTTAATTGCATTACAGAAAATAAAGAACTTTATCACAATATTCTAATTTTCTGAGACAGTCCTGTATGTATAAAAGTGAAATATGAAAAAAAATATTTTATTCAAAAGAATTGCTGAACTCAATCAAAATAATATTCAACCTGAAAAATTATTTTAAAAGGTTATTTTATTTTGAATACATCATTGTATTTGGTGGATACATTTTTTTTAATGATCAAAACGTATGACCCTGATATAGCTCCATATCAGAATAATAATACAAGAATAATATGCATACTCAAATCAAAATGTTGATTTTCTTGTAAAATATTTCCACAATTTCATGCTGTTTCTAATAACTTTTCCTTTAACATTAAATATTATGTGCATGCATT
Source organism: Notothenia rossii (assembly GCF_949606895.1). Lineage (NCBI taxonomy): Eukaryota > Metazoa > Chordata > Actinopteri > Perciformes > Nototheniidae > Notothenia > Notothenia rossii. Next base: position 40,276,989 of record NC_136909.1, on the reverse strand, counting down.
ATGGGCTTAGATATGTCTCATAATTATTTGTGTGAACATACAAATAATTTGTGTGTAAATATGTGATTTGTAAATGTAAGACACCATCCACGAATGCATTTAAAAGATTTGCAAACTCACAAATAAATGTGCAAGTGTAAAACGGATCTGCAAATACGCAAAATATTTTCACAAATAAAAAAAAGAGCTTTAAATATCTCTTTAACATTTACAACTTTCGATCAGGCATTGTGAATCCATTTTGTATTTGTCGACCAAAAATGCGCTCGTGGATCTCAATTCTCTGCTTGTGGATCGTCTTTTTACACACACAGAGTTTTGAGACAAATTTTCCGCCGATCTCGGCTCAAATCTACTCGTGTCACTCGGTTATTTTCGGAAACCTCGTGATGGCCTGCTGATGACGACATTTCTGCATGGTTTTCAAAGTAAGAGCATGATGGTTTGTTTAATGCGCTGCTTTTTTAATGAACAGCGGAACTTTATATGCATTCTTTATCACCATCATCATCATGTTATAGTGATACAGTTAGTTTGTAGTTTATTGGTTCAACTTTCTTCATTGTTTTTTGTGTATTCAGTCAAGCGGGTCAAAGTTACAAAGCATTTCACATCTTATTAGCCGAGCTTGAATGAAACACCCAGAAGTAGCCTACTTGTACTGTACTGTAGCATATCATTTTCAAATCAATCATTTTTCAAATGATGAATTTCACATAATATCAAAAGAAAACATACATTTTTTGGGGTTGCTTAGCAGTTGCAAGCTACCGTCTGGCGCCGCCCCTAGATAGATAGATAGATAGATAGATAGATAGATAGATAGATAGATAGATAGATAGATAGATAGAGAGAACCAAACATCATGCTCTTATAGGGGTGTAACGGTATCCGTATTCTTCCCGTACTGTCACGGTTCGGACATCACGGTTCGGCACATGCAGTCACACGACGAATACGCCTTTTTTTTACAAAAAAAAGCGGGGGTTGAGGAGTTTGACGCTCGTCAACTATCAGCCTCGCTGCGGGGAAGCAGTGTGTGGACATGTCAGCGCAACTTACATGATGCCGAATTTAACAAACACATTTAAACAATTGGTTTAAACGGCATAATAATAAGGGCGATCGTCCGTTCTGTGATTTTCCAGAGCACACATGTTATGATATTAGGTTCATGCAGAGTGAGATGAGGTCTCGGTCCCTTTAAGAGAGAGAGAGAGAGAGAGAGAGAGGGGGGTGTGGCTTGTGCACGTGTGTTTGTGGATGGTAGAGCGACAGTGAGGGAACGTGTATGTTTCTGGAAGTGAAACGAGGCAGCAGAAAAACAGAGGTCTGTGATGTATTTTGTGAAACAGAAGAACAGCTAAATAAATGCATCGGCCTCCCAAGAAGAGCTTGCCTCTCTCCAGTCATTTAAGCTAAAGTTGGTTATTGAAGCTGAAGCTTGTTGCTTCTGCCCTCCTCGACTACGGTCTGGGAGCCGACAGGAAAGTTCAACACACATGGCCAGTCCGCCCCTTTGTAGCATATTATTTCGATGAGAGATGAGCAGATCGCCACTGGGCTTTCAACTAAATACACAGCCACGCAAAAACTGCGGCATTTGTACAGCTCCTTATGGGTACTGCAATTAGTGAAGTGCTTTCCTCCGTGGTGAAACGATCAGTACTGCACCACGGAGGAAAGCGGCAGAAAGTCACCTGGAGTCAAGGAGAGCGGGGCTGCGTTGCGTGCATGGCTTCCTTCTGCAGGTAACGGGGAGACGCGCTCTGGCGGCGGTCTCGTTCAGGATCCGAAAATACAATTTAAATATTTTTGCACACTTATTCCACTTATTCCTAGTGTGCCACTGGTTACGGTGCCAGGGGTTGCCGACCCCTGAGCTAGAACCAAGCCCCCAGGAAGTGCGCCGGGCTCAGATGTAAATATTCGTGCTGGCCAAACGGCGGTAGTACACTTCCGTTTGGTTGCCAGGCCCGGAAACACTTTTTCCATTGACTTACATGGGGAAAGAGTGGTCTGTAAATCGTTGGATAATTTTTTTTAAACTAAATAAACAACCCAGTATGAACACTTGTATAGCCCTTATTAAAAACATTCGTTCCTCAAGTTGTAAAAATGTGCTAATAACGTTATTCTGAGAGTTATATCCCTCTGCATTATGAACGCGCATCCAACCCACGGGACCGCGCCGCCCGGCACGTTCATGTTACGAGTTCAGCACTACATGCGTTTATCTTTACCCATGGATGCACAATAAGAACGGACCCATATCGTCTTTCTGCCATCCCACGGAGCTGTAATAATGGATATATTGCACATGTTTGCTGTAATTCATCATTAGTCAAATATTATACTACATGGGCTGTATGATTACATCTTGTACCGTAAATGTTGTATTAAATAAAGTTAATATTACCAACGTTAGATTAACGTACCTGTAGCTTCTTATTGCACTAAGAAGCTTATTGCACTGTATATATATATATATACAGTGCAATAAATATTTCATGCTAAATGTAGCTCTGTTGCTTGGATATCACTACATCCTGTTACAGCGTAATATAAGTACATAACGATTGATGTGCACATTAGCATAATTACTAGCTAGCCGCTAGCTGCTAGCTGCCGCCTCGTTAATATCAAATCCATCATAAAAACAAGCCATTACCATGCTGTCATGAACGTGCGGTGCTGTTACGTGTACGCAAATTGACGTGCTTGATGTGAACGAGCATTTTGGTTAAAGTTGCGCATGCGCTATGAGCGCACATACGGGTACTTCTCAGGCGTAATATAAGTACATAACGATTGATGTGTACATTAGCATAATTACTAGCTAGCCGCTAGCTGCTAACTGCCGCCTCGTTAAATTATCCAAGCTGCTTTCCTGGGTTCTAAAGTGCTGTGAAGCAGCCTGTTCTCTGGCTTCAGTCTGGGTGGAAGAGCCATCTGCAGCGCAGAGCTCTCTGGGTAAACTCTCCTCCTATTTACAATACTTTTGCAGATGTTTCAAGCACTTTTCAAACACTATTCCTGGCTTAAAAAGTGATGTGCATCACCCTGGATCTCCAAATCCATCATAATAACAAACTATTACCATACTGTCATGAACGTGCGGTGCTGTTACGTGTACGCAAATTGACGTGCTTGATGTGAACGAGCATTTTGGTTAATGTTGAGCGCACATACGGGTACTTCTCAGGCATGCCGGGTAATCTGTGACGTTTTGCTCTCTCAAAAGTTGGGCCATTTTATCATCATGCGCTAATGAGCAACTCTCATAGGAATGAATGAGGCCCCGCCTCCCACGCTGTATCTAGTTCTTATTATACATCCATGGCTAGAATCCACCTGCTTCTTTTAAAGGTGACCTATCATGCAAAATGCAGTTTTGTACGTCTTTTATACATGAATATATGTACCCGGTGTTCCAGGGAACTCACCAAGTGTCAGAAAACACAACCCTCTCTATTTTCCTCCATACCCAAATCTCTTAAAAAGGGGCTGCAACGGATCTGATAAAGACTGATCCAGATTTGAACACTTTTATGACGTAACAGAAGTGGCGCTACGGCTATTGGGCCGACTCCACCAATCAGGATCAGACAGCCACGGACATTGCCGTTCGAAAGCGCTGGAGATGCTGTAGTACATATGCCAGGCCTGTAGATGGTGCTGTTCTCAAAGAATCCGCCCATGCATGATCTGTTTGGTATTTTGAAAAATAAAAAGTATAAATATGCCTTATATAAGTATGGTCATACACTATATTATTCAAATATAGCATGATAGGTCCACTTTAAATCAGCTGTGTGGGAACATTTCGGATTCCCTGTGGGCTACAATAACGATGAAGAGCGAGTGGTGGATCGGACGAGGACGGTGTGTCGGCGTTGTTCGACAGCAGTGTGGTATGCTAATGGGAACACACGCCAAACATGCTAAATCATATCAGAAGGCATCACCCAGATTTGCCAATCACCGGAGCCCGCTAAAAGACAACAGCAGTTCAGCAGCTTATCCCCGCTGTTTTTAAGAAGCCAATAGACATGAAAGCCGTGAGACCAAAATAAATAACAGAAGCTTTTGGCATATGTTTTGCTCTGCGCTCTGAAACACTTTCTTATTATTTATGATGTAATATTTTCAAGACATTCTTTTTAGTTTTACAGCTTGATGAAACCTTTTTGTTTGGCATCAGCCATTATAGATAATATGGCCATCTGAGTGTGTGCGGTACGGTTTGTGGTTGGTTTTTAACTGTTTAATACAGTTAATTATTCAAAATGTCAGTGCTCCTTATTTTTAAACTGAAACTTGCACTACTGTTCAAAAATAAATAACAACAAACTTGGAATTATGCATTTGGGACTTTTTTTTGCTTTTTCTTGTTGTACCGAACCCGTACCGAACCGTGACCCCCAAACCGAGGTACGTACCGAACCGTGACTTCTGTCAACCGTTACACCCCTATGCTCTAGGCCAGTGGTTCTCAAACTTTTTCTGTCATTCCCCACTTTGAACAGGTGGGTCTTTTCAAGCCCCACCTGTTCCTCATCGCTCCAATAAAATGGTAGGCCAAGCTTAAAATTGTCAAATGTATCGTTCTAGAACAGGGGTCTCCAACCTTTTTTAGGATGAGAGCTACTTTCAAAAAATAAAACAAGTCGTGCTACTTTTACTCCACTTTTTTGTTTTTTTGCAGTGTATATATTTAGCACATTTTAACATTATTATATGCTACCTTTAACCTTTGTGTGCTGTTTGGGTCTGTGGGACCCGTTTTCAGTGTTTATTAAATTTGGGGGTGGACCTCACCTCCTCTAGGGGGGTTCGGGGGCATGCACCCCCGGGAAGTTTTTTTTTTATGTTGAAGTGAAGTGCCTCAATCTGGTGCACTTTGAGCAAAAAATGAATTTATGGATACAGCTTTCAACACACTGAAAGGGAGTTGCATACTTTTCAATAATCCAAACATCTTTAGAATATGATCAAAACCAATAACAAATAATAAAAATTGTTTATTCTTATCTTATGTTACCTAGTTAGCATTATTTCTTTTTATTTATGCATATTTTACTAATCACTCCCCTTTTAAAAATTTTTTTTTTACTGTCCTATAGCACACATTGGAATGATTTCTTACTTTATTTTTTACATCTAGGCTATATTAAATAGATACATGTGTGCTCTCTCTAGCTCTCTTGCTCTCTCTCTCTGTCTCGCTCACTCACAGAGGCTGTGTGCTCCTGGTGGCGATGACGGCTTGCGATAAAAAATGATGATAAACATAGCCCTATTTGTAAAGTGGGGGGACACAAACAGGATTTCGAAAAGTGTCACGGTTAAACTCCTTGTGAAGTGGTGAGGTGCCGCTCCACATTGCTTTTCTTCCCGACTGCAACGCTGTAAATGATTTTGGTTTCAGTTGTGTGTGTGTGAGCAGGCTCGGATTGGCCATTGGGAGATTCGGGACTTTTCCCGGTGGGCCGCTGGCTCTGACATAGGTGGGCCATGGACTTTCACAGCGCCGTTGCGCCGGTACCGCACCCACCGCCACAAACACCCGCCGTTGCGAGGCTCCGGCGGATCCGGCGCTGTGAAAGTCCACCGCCGTTGCGAGACTCCGGCTGTTACAGTCCACTAACGCCCGCGAGGACCCAGGTTTGAAATGAAAAACTCCCATTCATCGCGTCCATTCGCGACCCACCTATCACATCTCTGCGCCCCACACTTTGAGAAACTCTGCTCTTGGCCATCACGTGGTTTCCACAAGCAGAAATGTGAGATCCACAAGCGCATTTTTGGTTGACAAATACAAAATGGATTCACAAATGCCTGATCGAAAGTTGTGAATGTTAAAGAGATATTCAAATATGTGTGTGATTGTAAAAATATGTTTGCGTATTTGCAGATCCGTTTTACATTTGCAAATTTATTTGTGAGTTTGCAAATCTTTTAAATACATTTGTGGAAGGTGTTCACATCACATATTTACACACAAATTATTTGTATGTTCAGACAAATAATTATGAGACATATCTAAGCCCATAATGCCTTTTATTTAATGGTGATTCATTTTTCTCTCTATCTTTCCTTTGCTGTAACAATGCAAATGTCCTCTCTGTGGGATGAATAAAGGTATTCTGAATCTTATGTTCGAAATCAAATGTAATACATCGAAAAAACTGACAAAAACTACAGGGATGTTTTTAGGAAATTAGTAAGCCAGGTTTTCAAAGATGTATTTCTCCAGTAGAGATGATCTCTACTGAAGAAATACCGACACGGAATTCACACGCTAAGGACTGACTAACAAACTGTTTATATGAGAAATGTCTTTAATCATTAATCCTTTATTAAATGCTCTTATCAAATTGCCTTGATAAACTAAACTAACTCATAATGAAGGTGGACGATAAATACTATAACAAACACATTTTATTTTATTCCAGATATCTTGGAATCTGTGTGAAAGAAGACAGACTCTATCCAATCTTAGAGGTGATCTCTACTCCTTTTTTTTATTTTCACACCTCGTGAGTCATGGTTGCTGTGCGTTTTCACAGGCAGTGGAAAAATACTAGAGATTACAAAGATATGAGATGATATTGATAATAAAACGGTTATTGTGCAGCCAGACATGGAGTCATTGCTAATAATAAGATAGGAAATGTTATGTTCACATAATCACATTTGTAGCTTTTCTTTGAATTGCAACAGTTTTACAGTTCAACTGCTCAGTTTGTATGCATCCTGGTTCGGTGTATGTTTGCCTTGTGTATAACCTGATTCTGTTTGTTGCAGTATATAAACGGGGGCTGCCTGGAGGAGCTTCTGGTTGGGAAAGATGTTCCACTGTGCTGGATAGAGAAGGTGGAGCTGGCCTGTGATATAAGCAGAGGAATGATCTACTTGCACTACAAGAACATTTACCACAGAGATCTCAACTCCAAGGTAAGAGCCTCCACCTCTGCCCCCCTAGTGCCCCCAGGCATCATTAAAGGGTCGTCTCATCCTTTATACCTGACCTGTAGTTCATACACTATAGAGAACCACAGTGACGCGTCCTAAAACCCGGAGGTAAGTTAGCATTTTTACCACGTCCGATTCCTTCGTCAAAAAGCAAAGCAATTTCTCCATAGGATTTGGGAAAATAGCTCCAAATAAGGTCTGCGTTTGACACAAATTGAAGAGACAGATCACGTTTTGTTCTACGACATTAAATACATCAGCAGTGACCCCACTGGTGATTTCTGAAGAGTTTACGTGTCTGAAAAACGATGGTTGTTAACAAGTGGCTGAATAGGACTACAGAAGTTGTCCAGGCCGTTTTAGGTCATTACACCGAGCTCGTAAACACTCCTCTAAGTTTGTTTGCCCTGTTCTGCTTGAAAGCAAGTACCTGCCTCCTGCAAACTGTTCAAAAAAACGCTTCAACTTGTACTATTTAGAATCCGTAGTTTTGAATATGGATCTTAAGTTGCGTGACGTTGAAGCAGTGACCCTGCTATAGTTCGTTTATAGCATAACGTTAGCATTTTGCTTCTTGCGACTAGATTTATGATTTGAAAATTATAAAAGTAGGGTAGACATGTGGAGATTATCCGGCTGAAAAAAACGCGATCCGTCTCTTAAATGTGTGTCAACCACAGACCTTATTTCGAGCTATTTTCCAAAATCCTTAGGAGAAATTGCATTGCATTTTTGACGAAGGAACCGGAAGGAGTTTACTTCCGGGTTTTAGGACGCTTCACTGTTGTTCTCTATATAAGAGCAGTAGGACAGATGGAGAACCTGACAACAGGATGACACCATCAGAGCCTGAACTCAGACCTTCATTACCTGGAGCCCCCTGGTGGCCGACACACTGAGGACCTGACGATGAACCTTTGTTTCATCAACCACTCTCTTTTTGTCATTCTATTTCCTGTCTACGTAGATAAAAACTTTATTTATCCCAAAATTGGGAAATTATTTTTGTTCCAGCAGCATGCAAGCATTACACAAGTTACATTTTTTTAAAGATACAATAAAATACAAATATAATTAAAACTGCGGTCACAGTTGTGCGCGCAGTGATGAGCGTGCCCTCGCGTCTATGCGCCTGTCGGGGAGGGTTGCCGGTCATCCCGGCGTCAAGTCGACGTGCACGAGTCATCCGAAATGAGCCGTTTGTCATTTCTCTAATTTTCGCATCCTCGACTCCTCGGTCCTCCGGGAGTGACCCTGAAACGGATGTCGGCGCGCCGTCTCGAAGGAAAACAAATTTCGCTAAAGGCTCATCCAGGATCGATTATCGAGGAGGCTGTCTGGAGGAACCGTAACCGAGGATACACTGATCTAGAGGAGAGAGGAGCCCATTATTTTGCAGTATTACACATTGTCTCACATTGTTTCCCACGGTTTCCCACTTACTCATTGTTACAAGTTGTGTTTGATTTTTATTACATTGCCTTACACTGTTTCACATTGTTTCACACTTTCTGACACTCCTTTACATTATTTTACATTGTTTTGCATTGTTTCAGGTTTCAGGTTTCAGACTTTTTTACACTTGCTTCACATTGTCTCACCTTTTCACACATGTTTCACATTGTCTCACACTGTTTCACAACATTTTAAACAGTTTTAAATTGTCGTGGTCTACTGTTCTCTCTTGGTGTACAGGCTCTTCAGGCAGCAGTGTGAAAAAGTCCCTGTACACTGCCCACTCTCAGCTGGTGAACAGAATCACTCAACAGCAGCTAGACTAAGGCCCCGGCCCCACGAGGACGCATACGGCAAAACGCATAGGATTAACTCAATCGCAATCGCAAAAAAGCTTCCGTCCACACACAATATTCACCGGATGGTGTCTGTCCACACGAGACAGCTCCGCTTAGCTCCAACCGCTGGAAAAAGCAGCAGTACATATGCCGAGCCTGTACGTTGCGCTGTAACATCCTCCACAAAAGCAGCGAAGAAGCATGGTTGTCATGGTTGCCCTTCTGTTTGTTCTCCGCGGTGCGGGCCGAGGGAACCGGGCAGTTTTTCGCCAGTCAACGTGTGTTAAAGTTTAAATCTTCCGGACAAAATGATAAAAGTGCCAGTCAAAGGTCTTCTTTGTTACTTATTGAGCTTTAAAACAAATGAATAACGAATCTATATAATATAATAATAAAATAGACGGAGCCTCTCTTTTTCCTCCTTCTCTTCTGACAGCGTCAGTGTCTGTCTCATGCAGCAGCTGATCCAGTAATGAGTGACCCGACAGTAAACTCAAACTAGTTTAGGTAGTTTGAGAGGTAATTAAAATAGCTAAGGGTGATGATCTGACTTGAAGTGTGTGTTTTGCTCCGTTCGCCGCTGCATCACAGCGGGAGGAGCTGCCATGGATGTATAATAAGAACTGGATACAGCGTGGGAGGCGGGGCCTCATTCATTCCTATGAGATTAGCTCATTGGCGCATGATGATAAAATGGCCCAACTTTTGAGAGAGCGAAACGTCACAGATTACCCGGCATGCCTGAGAAGTACCCGTATGTGCGCTCATAGCGCATGCGCAACTTTAACCAAAATGCTCGTTCACATCAAGCACGTCAATTTGCGTACACGTAACAGCACCGCACGTTCATGACAGCATGGTAATGGCTTGTTTTTATGATGGATTTGATATTAACGAGGCGGCAGTTAGCAGCTAGCGGCTAGCTAGTAATTATGCTAATGTGCACATCAATCGTTATGTACTTATATTACGCTGTAACAGGATCTAGTGATATCCAAGCAACAGAGCTTAATTTAGCATGAAAGAATTATTGCACTGCATATGTATATATCAGTGGCGGGCCGTGCATTTCACACCTAGGCCTTCAGTGATGTCCTACACAGTCCTACCTGAATTATTCCACCTCTTAATACCATCATTATGACGCCATGGCTCTAGAAACTATACATTTAGACAGAAACGCAGTATAACCGGGCGTTGCATCACCTTAACATAGTCAAGTACAACAGAGTTATATTAATATTTCCGAAGCATTTATAATCAATATATCCGCATTTACAATTAAGAGTGTTAAACTACCAGCTTTAAGATCGCTTGGATAAGGTCAAAACTTAAAAATAAAAGGGGCTTTTAAGGCATTAGTCCACAAAGTTTTATTAAGTCCACCAAACCAAGTTTGTTCACTAAACAGCGCATTGTCGCACCCAAAGCAGTTTCATTTAAGAAACGTGACGATAAAGACACAAACTATTCACTGAAAATAAAAGAAAACAAACAAATAATTTGCATTTGTTCATGAGGATATATTTGCGACAGTGGTGAAAGTGTATTCCTAGCACTGAATGTCCACTTTGATAAAGGTTAAACCAAAACAATTCAACAAGTCTCCTTGAGTACTTTTACTGCACAGCTGAGCCAGTGCGCCACACACATCTCTATATCTCTTGCAGAAGCATCAAACATTTATTTTTTATATATTTGTCCTTTTAATTACATATATATTAATTCGTTAATATTGATTTAATATTAACGACATAAAATGACAAAAATATATTAAAATAAAATAAAAAATAAAATGCTTTGTACTCACCAAAACAACTGATTATTTGAATACAAAATCCATCCTCCTTTCTTTCCTCAAGAAGACTTCAATGACTCTGTTGTACAGTTTATCTGTGCGTTTCAGTTCCACCAATAAGTCATTTTCTATAGACATGAAGGCTAATGATGAAAGCCTAGTCTGTCCAGTAGAATTTCTGGCATAAGTTTTAATTCGCTTTAAGGCCGAGAATGACCGCTCGACAGAAGCAGTGGACACAGGGATAGTCACTGCCACACATGCCAATGTGTAAAGCTGCCCCATGCTCTCACTCAGATTTTTCTGCTTAAGGAAATCAAGGAGATCAATGGGACTTTTCCCTTCAAAATCAGTCATGGCATACATTACAGTCAGTTCTGTTTTTAGCCGGGACAGATCGAACAGTGTTCCGTGACTCTGTGTTAATTTGGCTAAGGCTGTATGCGGGAATTTTTTCCGGTAGGTCTGAAAGTGCTGGGGGTCCAGGAGGGAGAGAAACATTAATTTTTCGTGGTCTTGAAACCTACTCCGTATCTGGCAAAGAATGTTGTCCAGAATATTGCTGTGGAGTTGTTGGTACTATGCGCGAAGGTCTCCTTGTGCTGTACGTGGGCCTCTGCGTGCGCTCGGACCACTTGAGATGCGCGCTGTGTCCTCGTAGATCTGACGAAACTGGCACCTCTCTCGCTCAATTGTGTCACAAAACTCGTTCACCCTTGTCAGACAGAATTGTACATCCAATGTTTGTTTCTGTAGTATTCCAAAGAGCACATTTGAATGCTTAAAAATCCCATTGAATGTTTCAAGCAAAAAACAAAACTCAACATCATCCAGACGTGCATTAAATCCATCAGCGCTAAGCATAGTATCCCCATCATACTCCTCATGATGTTCCAGTATGTGGTCAAACACCTCCTTTAGGGAAACTCTCTTCTCAAAGACTGCATTGACCAATCTCGATGTATATTGCCACCGCGTTGGTGCAACATTAGGAAGACGACGCTTGCAAATGTCATCCAGCAGTTGCGTGCGCTTAGGGGATCTGGAGAAAAATGCTGCAAGGCCATTGAGGCTGGCAAAAAAGGCCTTGCATTCTTTAAGCTTTGAGGCCCCTTGAGTCAGTACTAAATTTAGTCGATGTGCATAGCAGTGAATGAATAAGGCCATAGGTGCCCTCTCCTTAACTTTAGCCTGCACCCCGTTTAGTCCAGATGCCATGACCGCTGCGCCATCATAACACTGTGCCACAACTTTATCCAGACTACATTCATATTCCTCCATGAAACGGAAAATAAGAGCGGCAATGTCATCAGCTCGCTTGCCGCTTGTAACATCTTCAAATCTGACAAACCGCTCCTTGACACCTGTGTCCGTCACATAACGCAGGACAAGTGCCAGTTGTGCTACATCACCCACGTCTGTCGTTTCGTCCACCATAACAGCAACAAAGGGTGCTTTTTTAATCTCCATTTTGATCTCTTCTCCCATCACTTCAGCAATAGCATAAATCAGGTCGTTTTGTATTTTGCCTGACGTCCCAGTAAACACTTTGTTTGTGGACAGGTGGTAATGCAAGTCTGTGTTGTTCTCAGCAAGCAAAGAAAGAAGCTCCACGTAGTTTCCTCTGTTTCTGGACTCGGCGCTTTCATCGTGTCCCCTAAATGAAAGTTCCTGTTTACCCAAAAACAGGACACAATCAATCAGTCTTTTCAATATTTCCCTATTTTTGTTCACCCTTTCGTTGTGGAGCTCCGTTTCCCGGCGCACTTGTTCGTTGAGCTGTAGATCCACTCGGGTGTCCCCAAAGGTTTTCAAAAGCACCATTGCTTGTAAGTGCCCAGCCGTGCTTTGGTGTCTCGTTACTGCCTTGGTTAGACAACTCAAGTTTGCAAATCCTGTGTGGCTCCAAACACCAAATCGATCAGTTGCAAATAGCAGGCATTCCCAGCAGTACAATTTGCAGTGCCTCTTGGAGGCTGTGAGCCAGGGGTACCGCTCGTAGTTAGTGATTTGAAAGTGGCGGACAAACCCTTTCCCCCGCTGTGATAGGCTCGCTAGCGTCGGGGTTGGCCGTTCTCTTCTCACGATGTCTAGCTTTTCTTGAAAAGTTCGTCTTGAAAATGGCGTTGTAATTATATCTGCGACCAAATCGATCTCTTCTCCTCCTTCAGCCATTGTGGGTTGAAAAAAAACAGCTTGTAGAAATCTACACAAATTAGCTCGTTCAAATTCAAGTTCAGTTTGCTAACTCTACATAGCTCTGCCTCTCAATAGTGCATATCCAATCAAAAGACGTGCACGTGCTAACGTCATCGTACGCCTGCTAGCTGGCCCGTTGTCGCCAACTCAAAATCTGATTGGTTAACGCCACAGTTTTGTTTCCGTTCACTTTAATCTACAGGCGCCCGCACTGTTGATTCTGAAGGCCTAAGGGCAGATTTCTTGGACCCTGGCAACACATTATGGCTGAAATATGATTGGATAAAAGCTCTAACATAAAGGCCAACCCTCCAAATCTCGTTCTGAGGCTGGAAGCAGCGCAACCAAGAGGAAAGCTATGAAATGAAGAGAATAGACTACAGGGAATAATTTAATACATATTTGTGGAAAAAATATATCAAAATTTAATTTATATTCTGATGATGTTTAGGCCAGCAGAGAAGGCCTTGCTGGCCCTGACGGCCCACCACTGGTATATATTAATATATATATATATATATATATATATACATTGCAATAAGCTTCCTAGTGCAATAAGAAGTTACAGGGACGTTAATCTAACGTCGGTTATATTAACTTTATTTAATACAACATTTACGGTACAAGATTTAATCATACAGCCCATGTAGTATAATATTTTACAAATGATGAATTACAGCAAACATGTGCAATATATCCATTATTACAGCTCCGTGGGATGGCAGTGAGACGATATGGGTCCTTTGTTATTGTGCATCCATGGGTAAAGATAAACGCATGTAGTGCTGAACCTGCTGAACACGTAACATGAACGTGCCGGGCGGCGCGGTCCCGTGGGTTAGATGCGCGTTCATAATGCAGAGGCATATAACTCTCAGAATAACGTTATTAGCAAATGTTTACAACTTGAGGAACGAATGTTTTTAATAAGGGCTATACAAACGTTCATACTGGGTAGTTTATTTAGTTTAAAAAAAATTATCCAACGAGTTAGAGACCACTCTTTCCCAATGTAAGTCAATGGGAAAAAGTGTTTCCGGGACCAGCAACCAAACGGAAGTGTACTACCGCCGTTTGGCCACAACGAATATTCTCATCAGACTCCGGCACACTTCCTGGGGGCTTGGGAGCTGCAGGTGAGCAGAGCTGCGTGTCTCCGTCCTGTCAGATTAGACTTCACTCGCGTTTATGTCTATATCAAGAGAAAGATATATAGGCTAATCTGAATTCAGTGTGCAGTTTACTTTGATGCGGGGGTGAGCAGCAGAGGTGGGGAGAGGTGGGGCTATTGCGTCATCATAATCACAAAATGGTCATATAGGTCCTACACACTGAGCCGTTGGACCCCCCAGAGCGTTGCGTATGCTGTGCTATCCACCTTGGGACCCGTTATCGTTACCCAGGGCTGCCAACATTTGAGTTCAGCTTGGAGTGAGATTTTTTTTTTGGTGAACCGAAAAAAGAATCGTTCATGTGTACAGTGTTACAAATGTATTGAACATGTACAAACTAGGGTTTCCCATTAATGTACCGGGCGCTACAGTGGAATACGCACATACACAGTGTCCCCGCGACTCTTAAAATCAAGTGCTATTTTATAAGTGTGTGGGGGGGGTCCCTCACCTCCTCTAGGGGGGTCCTTGGGCATGCTCCTCCTGGAAGATCTTATTTTAAATATTGAAGTTAAATTCATCAATGTTTTGAGAGCAAAATTAATTTATGGATACATCTCTCAACACCCAGATGAAACAGAACTGTAAACAGATTTTCTTTTTGGATATTTTACAAATCACTCACCTTTTAAACGTTATTCTTGTTTTACTGTCATATAGTATTTCATAATTGTTTTTCCTTTATTCTCATAAATGGTGACCAAAACGTTTGAGACCCAATGAGATAACTAGACTAAAGTTAACTATCTAAACTGAGAGTCCCTTACCTCACTGAGCTGTAGTTATCTCTCAGTCTGACAGCAGAGAGCTCTACTCTCCTTGTTTTAGAAACAGCTTCTAATATCCGTTAGCACAGCTAGCTAACCAGATGCTAACAACAACAACAACAACAATGCAAATAGTGAATTTGGTAGAAATATACTGTATAATAGTAAAGTTATTCAAGATAATGCCATATTTATTGAAGATTTTACATTAGCCTATAAATATTCCCCCAAATTATTCAAAAGTATATTCTTCCAAACTCCTTGCTGTAGTATGACACACAGGAGACTATTGATGTGTGTAGTGAGTTTGGTAGTAATATACTGTATGATAGTGAATATTATTGTATTCTCTTTTTTCGGAGTTACACTTTGCCGACGGTCCCTGAGCACTCGTTTCTTCTCCGGCTGCGGATAGAGACCAATGTAATGTGCCCAGCTCGGAGGATGGCGCGTATTGGCTTTTTTTGATCAAAATGTGATTGTAGTTCGTTGTCCTCCTTACCACGGTACTTAGGAGAGGTCATTTGTGTCTGTTTTGTTCAACTTTACTGAACTAAGCCAGAAGACCGTCTCATTTCGTAGACCGCTCGGTTTGCTGTTCCTTCACTTTATTTTTATATTTATATACATTTATTTTGGACAAAAACTTAGCATGAGGAAAGGCATGTGTGGCGTGAGTGCGTGAGATATGGGTTAATTGCGTGACTTTCACGCTCAATGCGTGAGTGTTGGCAGCCCTGCGTTACCGCAGTTGTTTACTGTCATATTCGGTCGTCCTAGTGTGGCAGAACGGTCTATATGACACTAAACAGTAACGCAAACGACCGTTATCGTCCTCGTGGGGCCTCGGCCTAAGTTAGTGAAGGCTAAACAGTGATTAAATTAAAGTGAATACTGCCTTTGATCTGCCAGGTGGACAGAAACACAACTCCAAATAAACACTGATGTGGTTGTTCTTTAACAACAGGAGGTATGTGAATACCAGAAACAAATAATTGTCACAAGATGATTGTTTGCACCTTGATGCTTGGCCATTTTCCCGCCCTGAATATATAGATATTTCAGGATCTGGTGTGATCAAACTGACATTTAGTAGCTTTCAAAACAGTTGGCTTGGTGCTCCTCCGACCTCTGATGTCACCTACACACATGAACACAAACAAACAAAGCCATAAATAATAGCTTTTTTCTGTCAGACACAATTATTTACTTTCTTCTTGGGCGCACATGCCTACTCAATGGATGACCATGTAAAGATCAAGAATTTACTATTACAGTTTATTGCAATTGCTAACAGACGTTTCATTTTCTCAAAACACTGTAGTTTGTTGGACACAGGTTTGGTAATATGAACGAAGGGTGTGTCATGTATTGCAACAGTTTTATTTTGAGTTTTTATGTACATTAGTTTTGAGTGCAGTGCCTCATTCTGCAGAATATATGAGGTGTTTTGCACTTTGGGTGGGTGGTTTTGGGAATTGTGTAAGGTGTTTGGAAAATGAGCCCTTTTCTTTTTAAACGTGCTGATATGAGATCTAGGCTGAGATTTGCTCTCTGCGTGTCAGTTTAAATAATGATGCTTTATGTTTCATTTAAGTGTGTGAGCAACTGAAAAAAACTGTAACAATTACATGAACACAATAACTAGCTGCTGCCTCTTCAGACCTAACACTTCCCTCTGTTGGTATATATAACACTGCAGGTTGATTAACCTTTACCGCTCTACCTTGTTCCTGTCGCTCCAGAACTGTCTGATCCGGGTGACGTCTCGAGGTCGGGAGGCTCTGGTGACCGACTTCGGCCTGGCCAGGGAAGTGGTGGAGCTGCCAGTCAAAGACCCCGGCAGGAAGCTGTCCCTGGTGGGCTCCGCCTTCTGGATGGCCCCTGAGATGCTTCGAGGAGAGCCATACGACCGCAAGGTGACACAAAGTTCTGTTTGTACGGAACACTGCCTCAGCTGGATGCACATTCTCATACATTTTTGACTAATAGAAGTCACATGGTCGCTGTAATGTTTAAAACGACATTGACAGAAAGTGAATAAAATGTACTTCTAGTGTAAGTTTAGATGACACACTTTTATAGTATTGCAACTTTTGTGCTTTTTTGCTGCTTGGTGTCGAAACAACCACTACATTTGGGATTAGTTTGAGTTCTTTATGTCTTACTTGTTGCAGGTGGATGTTTTCTCCTTCGGAATTGTTCTCTGTGAAATTCTGGCCAGGATCCCAGCGGACCCAGAGATACTACCCAGAACACAGGTAGCGAACAGAAGCCTGTTATTACACACCCAGTCATATCAATGGTCGGCCATGTTATTACCTTGACCTTATACTGAGACTACAGTCACTTTGTTTTGATTTGTGTAGAACATTAAAGAAAATCCCCATAAGAAGTTTCCATTTAACAAGAAGCTAAATGGGTTTTTAGCCTAGCTGAGCTATCTAACAGGAAACATGGGGAAACAGCTTCTAGTTTTCTCCAAAAAAAAGCATATGCAGCACCAGTAAGGTTACTAACTAAGAGGGTTGGGAGGGTTACTTTTAAAATAATTCCGATTCAATTACTAGTTACCTAATGTTAACTGCAGGTCAGACATGAGGAATATAAAGAGATTTTTGAACATTAAAGCAGTCACAGCAGAGGCCAAATACAAATATGAACCTGATAAACAGGCATAATAAGTCCCCTTCAATCAAAATGTGTATAATATGCGCTCATGTGTATAATATGCGCTCATGCTTCAGAGACAGCTGACCATGTGTTTCAGGACTATGGGCTGGATGTGAATGCGTTCAGGAAGCTGGTGACTGGTTGTCCTCCACGACTCCTGGAGTTAGCAGCCAGCTGCTGTATGGTATGTAGAGCTTTCAATATTAATAGAATAAACAATATAACTGAATACTTTTTTTTCCATTTAAAGTTTCTATTTGTTTTTTTTTAATTAAGCTTTGAATGTCTGTATATTGTTGTGTAATTTTGATAATATAAGTTTTATTTATGGTGCTGCTAGAATGCTGTACAATCTGTAGATAAAGACATGTACAGTTGCAAGAAAAAGTATGTGAACCCTTTGGAACTACCTGGATTTCTGCATAAGTTGCTCATAAAATGTGTTCTGATCTTCATCTAAGTCACAACAATAGACAAACACAGTCTGCTTAAGCTAAAACCACACAAACAATTATATGTTTTTATGTTTTTATTGAACACACCATGTAAACATTCACAGTGCAGGGTGGAAAAAGTATGTGAACCCTTGGATTTAATAACTGGTTGACCCTCCTTTGGCAGCAATAACCTCAACCAAACGTTATAGTTGCATATCAGACCTGCACAACGGTCAGGAGGAATTTTGGACCATTCCACTTTACAAAACTGTTTCAGTTCAGCAATATTCTTGGGATGTCTGGTGTGAATCGCTCTCTTGAGGTCATGCCACAGCATCTCAATTGGGTTGAGGTCAGGACTCTGACTGGGCCACTCCAGAAGGCCTATTTTCTTCTGTTGAAGCCATTCTGTTGTTGATTTACTTCTGTGCTTTGGGTCGTTGTCCTGTTGCATTACCCATCTTCTGTTGAGCTTCAATTGGTGGACAGATGGCCTTAAGTTCTCCAGCAAAATGTCTTGATAAACTTGAGAATTCATTTTTCCGTCGATGATGGCAATCTGTCCAGGCCCTGAGGCAGCAAAGCAGCCCCAAACCATGATGCTCCCTCCACCATACTTCACAGTTGGGATGAGGTTTTGATGTTGGTGTGCTGTGCCTTTTTTTCTCCACACATAGCGTTGTGTGTTCCTTCCAAACAACTCAACTTTGGTTTCATCTGTCCACAGAATATTTTGCCAGTAGTGCTGTGGAACATCCAGGTGCTCTTTTGCAAACTTCAAACGTGCAGCAATGTTTTTTCTGGACAGCAGTGGCTTCCTCCATTTTATGACCAACTTATGCAGAAATCCAGGTAATTCCAAAGGGTTCACATACTTTTTCTTGCAACTGTATATTGAGTGCGGTGAAAATGTTTCATTTTGTCTCAGGACAAAAAACGAAGGAATATTTAGTTATTGCATTGTTATCGCTAAAACTCCCTAAGCACAGTGCAACAACTTACACATTATTGCGCCAATACCACAAAGTCATGAATATAACAATAATATAATGATCAATGTTATAGTATTAGATGCGGGAACAAGTCCTAAAACCCAGAAATGAGTTAGCTCTAAGTTTTAAAAAAACGTTTTTCCTGTTATGAGATCTGTCATCACACAAGATTAAGAGATTTTTGTTTTCTATGACATGGAATGTTTAAATACCCCACTCGTGAATGTCAGCTTCTATGTGTCATTAAAATAGTGGTTGGCAACAAGCATCTAAATGAAACTACTCAACGTCCGAACATTAAGAAACATAACAATTATGAATATATTTCACTTAACTGTATTAGGTTAGTTGAAAGCAATAATATTAAATTGAAATACAAATATTTGGTTCGACTTAATATTATTGCTTTCAACTAACCTAATAGTTATGTGAAGTCTGTTGACATAATACATTTAATTAAAGTCAACATTTCAGTTTAAAAGACCACATGAAAGACGACACACGAGGTGAGGATACCAGGCCCGGAGGAAGCCCGGGGCCCCCTTCTGGAGCCAGGCCCAGAAGGAGGACTCGTCGGCGAGCGTCTGGTGGCCGGGCTTGCCAGGGAGCCCCGGCCGGGCACAGCCCGAAAAGGCAACGTGGGCAACACCTCCGCTTCTCCGTCCCAAGGGCCCACCACCTACGGGAAACAGCGATGGGGTCAGGTGCGCTGCCAGAAGGGTGGCAGTGAAAGCAGAGGGTCTCAACGGACCAGACCCGGGCGACAGAAGCTGGCTTTGGGGACGTGGAACGTCACCTCTCTGGGGGGGAGGAGCCGGAGTTTTTGCGGGAGGTGGAGCGTTACCAGTTGGATCTGGTTGGGCTCACCTCTACGCACAGCGTCGGCTATGGAACCTTACTTCTGGATAGGGGTTGGACTCTATTCTTCTCCGGAGTTGCCCAAGGTGTGAGGTGCCGGGCGGGTGTGGGGATACTCACAAGCCCCCAGTTGGGTGCTTCTTTGTTGGAGTTTACCCCAGTGGACGAGAGGGTTGCCTCCCTACACCTGCAGGTTATGGGGGGGAAAACTCTGACTGTTGTGTGTGCTTATGCACCCAACAGCAGTTCAGAGTATACAGCCTTCTTGGAGACCCTGGAAAGAGTCCTGTATGGGTCTCCTGAAGGGAACTATTTAATCTTGCTGGGAGACTTCAACGCACATATGGGCAATGATGGACACACTTTGAGGGGCGTGATTGGGAGGAACGGCCCCCCTGATCTGAACCGGAGTGGTGGTTTGTTACTGGACTTCTGTGCTAGTCATGGATTGGCCATAACAAACACCATGTTCGAACATAAGGATGCTCATAAGTGTACGTGGTACAGAGCACCCTAGGCAGAAGGTCCATAATCGATTTCGTTATCGTATCATCGGACCTGAGGCCGTATGTTTTGGACACTCGGGTAAAGAGAGGGGCGGAGTTGTCAACTGATCATCATCTGGTGGTGAGTTGGGTCGAGTGGCGGGGGAAGCCTCTGAACAGACCTGGTAAGCCCAAACGTGTAGTTCGGGTGAACTGGGAACGTCTGGAGGAGGCCCAAGTTCAAGAGGCCTTCAACTCACACCTCCGGCGGAGCTTTTCGGGCATTCCTGTGGAGGTTGGGGACATTGAACCAGAGTGGTCGGTGTTCAAAGCCTCTAATGCTGAAGCTGCGGCGGGGAGCTGTGGTCTCAAAGTCTTAGGTGCCTCAAGGGGCGGTAACCCTCGAACCTCCTGGTGGACACCGGTGGTCAGGGAAGCCGTCTGACTGAAGAAGGAGGCCTTCAGGGATTTGTTATCCCGGGGAACTCCCGAGGCAGTTGCAAGGTACCGACAGGCCGAAGGGCAGCAGCCGTGGCCGAGGCAAAGCAGCGGGTGTGGGAGAAGTTCGGAAGTCCAAGGAAAAGGACTTTCGGGCTACATCAAAGTTGTTCTGGAAAACTGTCCGACACCTCAGGAGGGGGAAGCAGGAAACCATCCAAGCTGTGTACAGTAAGGATGGGACGTTGTTGACCTCAACTGATGGAGTGCCAGGGCTTTGAAAGGAACACTTTGAGGAACTCCTGAACCCGACAACTCCGCCCTCTATGGTAGAGGCAGAGCTGGAGTATGAAGGGGGATCAACATTAATATCCCAGGGGGAGGTCACTGAGGTCGTCAAACAACTCCACAGTGGCAAAGCCCCGGGGGTGGATGAGATCCGCCCAGAAATACTGAAGGCTCTGGGTCTTGAGGGACTGTCATGGTTGACACGTCTCATCAACGTTGCGTGGAAGTCGGAAACAGTACCGAAGGAGTGGCAGACCGAGGTGGTGGTTCCCCTTTTCAAAAAGGGGGATCAGAGGGTGTGTGCCAATTACAGAGGCATCACACTACTCAGCCTCCCCGGGAAAGTTTACTCTAAGGTACTCGAGAGGAGGGTCAGGCCGATTGTCGAACCTCAGATTGAGGAGGAACAATGCGGATTCCGTCCTGGTCCTGGAACGACAGATCAGCTTTTTACTCTTGCAAGGATCCTGGAGGGGGCCTGGGAGTATGCTTATCCGGTCTACATGTGTTTTGTAGACTTGGAGAAGGCGTATGACCGGTTTCCCAGTGAGTTACTGTGGGAGGTGCTGCGGGAGTATGGGGTGAGGGGGTCTCTACTCAGGGCCATCCAATCTCTGTACTCCCAAAGCGAGAGCTGTGTCCGGGTCCTCGGTAGTAAGTCGGACCCATTTCCGGTGAGGGTTGGCCTCCGCCAGGGCTGCACTTTGTCACCAATCCTGTTTGTAATATACAGTTGCAAGAAAAAGTATGTGAACCCTTTGGAATTATCAGATTGCCATCATCGACGGAAAAATGAATTCTCAAGTTTATCAAGACATTTTGCTGGAGAACTTAAGGCCATCTGTCCACCAATTGTAGCTCAACAGAAGATGGGTGATGCAACAGGACAACGACCCAAAGCACATAAGTAAATCAACAACAGAATGGCTTCAACAGAAGAAAATACGCCTTCTGGAGTGGCCCAGTCAGAGTCCTGACTTCAATCCAATTGAGATGCTGTGGCTTGACCTCAAGAGAGCGATTCACACCAGACATCCCAAGAATATTGCTGAACTGAAACAGTTTTGTAAAGAGGAATGGTCCAAAATTCCTCCTGACTGTTGTGCAGGTCTGATATGCAACTATAGGAACGTTTGGTTGAGGTTATTGCTGCCAAAGGAGGGTCAACCAGTTATTAAATCCAAGGGTTCACATACTTTTTCCACCCTGCACTGTGAATGTTTACATGGTGTGTTCAATAAAAACATAAAAACATATAATTGTTTGTGTGGTTTTAGCTTAACACTAGAACCGCCAGAGGTCGCTGTATACCTCAAACCGCCAACGGGTAAAATGTACCCGCTATTGATTTTCAAGATACAATGTTCTTTTATTTATAATACAGAACAGTGAGTTTTGATCGCACAGGGATGAAACGTATACCAATAGAATCTGTGGACTCTCAGCTTTTCATAGTTTGTGCAGATTGCATGAAGTATAAAATATCGATAAGAGTGCTGATTTAAACGCTTGGTGTTAGACTTGTGTTTTGTTTAGGTACACATCTCTTTATCTCTCTATCTATAACTATCTATCGATCTATCTGTAATGTTCTGTTCTATGGACATATAATTGTCTAAATTAGCAGACGACGCGGACTACTTCTCTCATTCCGAGTGTCCATCTTTATTCAACTGGCACGTAACCTGCACACATGCATTACGTCCTCAACGTGAGCTCAGTCATCCAAGATCTTGTATTCTCCAAGATGTTACACTATCTATAACTATCTGTCTATATATCTCTCTATCCATCTATCAATATATCAATATATCTATCTATCTATCTCTCCCTCTCAATCTACCTCTATCTACAAGAAACTGCAGTAGACAAAAGGTGTTGCTATAGCAACACGTCATGTTTTAAGCTGCATTTTCTATCAGGTAAATATTACCCGCTTGCGGATATAGGTATACATGGCATTTTTTTGGTGATTTTTTCAATCTGACTTCATATTGACAATTGTTAACAACAGAGGGTGCTACATAACAGACTTTCAGGAAAAGTCACGGACTTTTTTGACCAATTTATGGAGAAATCCAGGTAGTTCCAAAGGGTTCACATACTTTTTCTTGCAACTGTACATGGATTGGATTTCGAGGCGTAGTCCGCAAGGATCACGGCCACTCTAGTCAATGTATGCTATTCCACGAGACGCTCCGCGTTACGGCTCAGAAGCGTATCGCCGCTGGGCTCCGCTCTAAATAGGATTGAAGTCTATTATTCGATGCGAGGCGTTGCAGAGGCGGCGGGCAGGAAGTGGACCGGTGACAGCATCCGGATGCCTAAGGATGCCAACTGGGCGCCTCTCTAGGGAGGTGATCCAGGCATGTCCAGCTGGGAAGAGACCAAGGGGTAGACCTAGGACCAGGTGGAGGGATTATATCTCTTCGCTGGCCTGGGAATGCCTTGGGATCCCCCAGTCAGAGCTGGTTGATGTGGCCAGGGAAAGGAACGTTTGGGGCTCTCTGCTGGAACTGCTACCTCCGCGACCCGACCACGGATAAGCGGGAAAAGATGGATGGATGGTTTCAGTTTAGCTTTAGTTACTTTGCAGATATAGATTAATGTTAAACAATATGATCAACAATTAAATCAGACTTTAGTTACACCTGGATTATATTACAAACTACCCAGCAGAAAATAAAGGAATTGAAATGAGTTCCACCTTTACTAGTTTTGATAACACTTTAATGCAGACAAGATCTTAGTGCTACTTCCACCTCTTTTTAAGTCAAATATAATAGACTTTTCCTTTTTTTCTTCAGTATAGTTATGAAAACAGGAAAGTATTTCAACATGGTTGTATTTCTCTTTTTGCCAAGTTAAGAACCAGATCGCTCCTCCCTCTCTCCCCTCCCCTATCCCCCTCCTCCCCTCCTCTCCTCCCCCCTCGTCTCCTTCCCCCTCCTCTCCCCCCTCAGGTGGAGTGCTTCAGACGGCCAGCGTTCACGGAGCTGCTGGATGAGTTGGGGGAAGTTGCTGAGAGTCTGGAGCTGCTGCCAAAATCTGACGTGACCACGAGCTGAGGGGTCCGTGTGGGATGCCCCCCCCCCATCGGGAGTGTGGGTGAGTGAGGGCAGGAAGCTGACTGACCCTGAGTCCATCCCTCTCACTACGACACAACGCACCTCCATGGAGACACTTAACTGAAGTGGTTTTTACAGGAGACTCCTCCGACGTCTCATGGACACTTTGCTTTGACACGTTCTGTGTTCAAAGGAATAGTGCTGTGACTTGGAATGTTCTTCTGCAAAATGTCTTAACGGATTCTTCTTCCTCGGCGGAGTGTTTGCTTTCTCAGTCTGTTGGTGTGTTTTCATCCTCTTCTAACTACCACAGGTCATCTTCTTATATAATGGGATAAAAAAATGCACCATGAACGAATCAGAAGCTGAACAGATTTGATGGATTTTAAAAGAAAGAGACGTCAACCTCAAACATCAGCATCACATTTTATATTCATGGTCATATTTTTGATGTTGATCTTATTTTAAGATATTTATTAGTTAGATTATTTTGGAATGACACTAAGAACCTGTAACATATCAGCTTTTCGTGAACAAAGGAAGTGCTGCTCTAGGCCTTGTTTCAGCGTGATGAATTAGCCTTTTTTAGATATTCTGTGGATTTTGCTTCAAAGAACCATACATTTCTCAATAGCGAAATAACGAGAAGTGGTTGTTTTTAATAGCAAAATGCACATTTTATTCATCTCTTTTTTTCCATTGGTCATAAGAGTTAATTAAGTTACCTAACTTACTGAACATGAGCGTGTTATTATTTAAGATCTTTCTTTTTCTGACTTATTAAAACAATTCTGCCACCTTTTGGGGCTTGAAAGGGTCCACATTCCTTTTATTTTACCAATATTTACTACTTTCTGCTTTGTGTGTGTCTGCAATATAAAATGACCTTAAATACACCATACTATTCAAAGAGATTCTTCCAGGTATATTTAACTCAAAGTTCAGAGATACAGGTTTATTTTTGCTTGATGTAAATAGAACATTTAAATACAGATGTTACACAAAAACAGTAGGCTTCTACATACAGGATGTAAAACTACATTTGGAAAGTCACTCACGAATGGGAAGAAATGATCAATTTACCAGTTATGAAGGGGTTTTTCTACATTTAAGGTGGACTATTCACTTTAAACCACCTGAGGCCCACACAACTGTATTTCATAGGCTGCGTAGACTATGTTTGAAAGCTACAGTGAAGACATTGGTATCATATGAATGAGAAAGTTATCCATTTCCACAATGTAATGCTCAAAAGTTAGGCAACTTTTTGGCAAAGTTAAAAACTGGCATGGCCGTGTTCACAGGGGTCCATTAACCACTCACCTCAAGATATCTGGCTCCATGGAAAACCAGAAGTCGTAAACGGTGTATTTGCATATGTCTGCATCCTAGAAATCGCTAAGCAGTCCTGGGAAATTGGGTAGGACTTGAAAGCTGAGATTATTGTGGATCCAATGAGTCCAACGTGGAATGATGCTGGTCCCAGTTGCAGTGAGATCATTTTTCTCACTCCCATTGCTCCCCGGGCGCTGTACAATAGCTGCCCACTGCTCCTAGTACTAGACTCCTAGTACTAGGATGGGTTAAAAGCAGAGAACACATTTCACTGTGTGTGCTGTGTGCTCTGCATGTGTGACCATTAAAGAGGGTTTTCATTCCCCCCAATATTATATTATTCAGCATGGTTTTCTTTGACATATTGAAAGTAAGTGGGTTTCTAAAGAAAAGGTCAGAAGTTTATGATCCTTTATCCCAGGATGACTTTTTCTATCATTTTTTAAGGTCTTATTGTGGAAATTTGGAGGGGGTAAAAAATGTAATTTGGCTCCTGATCTGTGTAACAAATGTTTGAAACCCCCAAAAATGTCTGCACAAACTGAAAGGAAATGATGGAGCATGAGGATGGCCATCATATAGTTGCACCATATATTATAAGCCCTTATGCACTCTACACTTATAACTTGAAGAGGTGCCTAACCTACAATGTTTACATTGTTTATTACCGATGTATCACTACAATTACATTTCTGGATTATAATCAAATTACATTAAATTGTATATTTTGCAGTTGGTAAAGGTGGAACTAACTTTAATGACTTTTTATTGGGGATCGTAGTCCATATTTGTATATCATAATGTATTAGTTGGTTTATATTGTATTGATAAACTGAACCTGGAAGGGAACCATGGTTGTTAATAAATG
Organism: Notothenia rossii; assembly: GCF_949606895.1. Classification (NCBI taxonomy): domain Eukaryota; kingdom Metazoa; phylum Chordata; class Actinopteri; order Perciformes; family Nototheniidae; genus Notothenia; species Notothenia rossii. The sequence continues at coordinate 40,250,840 of NC_136909.1, read as the reverse complement.
TAGTGGGGTAAGAAGTACAATTTTGCTTGCAAAATGTAAAAGAGAAGAGGTATAAAGTATTATAAAATGGAAATACTCAAGTAAAGTACCTTATACTTAAGTATATTACTTGAGTAAATGTGCTTTGTTTCTTCCACCAGACAGGATTCCTTAAACTGAGTCGACACAACTAACTGGCCATAATGATGGATAAAACAACAATGTTTTTTTTTGTTTTCTTCCACAGCTCTTCAGTGTTTGATTTTAGTTCACTGCGCCAAAGTAATGATAAGACCTATTGTATATTTAAGCAATAGCTCACGACAGGCCGTGGTATATGCTCATTATATCACAGCTAAGGGGCGTGGTTCGGCCCGACGCGAAAAACTGTCCAGCATCAGTAACATGGCTTACGTGGTCACTTGTATATGTTGAGGTTGTTCGAGGCTGTTGCTTGGTGTGGCGAGAATATTGCTCCACTTTCTCCGGTCCCCGAGATTGGGCTTCCAGTAGCTCTGGAGAGAGCTTTCGCACCTGTGGCCACTAACGGTCATAATTTCTCTGCTTTGTTTCAAGACCCGCATCAGAAAGCTTTTGAATGGTGGTACTTTTCCAGTTGGTTTACCTGCTCTTCACGTAGCTCTGCATGTCGTAGTTTAGGTGCTTTTTTTTCTGGAGATAGGCACTGCTCAATCCACTCCTCTATACTATAGTAAGACCCCCCCGGAGGTCGAAGTTAATCTTAAATGTTTCCATTTTATGCTTTGTAAGTTTGTTTCGTAACGGAAGAAATTTAAATATATTTATAAAACGGACAAGTCAAATCAAGCAATCTGATTGGTCGATAGCGTTTTTGCGGACCTCTTTGATTACAGATTTGAAAACATCGTTGCTTGCTTTAAAAGTAGCACAATTCATTATGTTAAACCTTCAAAAGTATCTAGATATCCCTGCCCTAATGCCAAAGGAACTGCACACTGAATATGTTTTGCCGTTTGATGTCTATGTCCAGACCGCTGCGTAAAAAAGGAGGGCTTCTGCCCCGTTACTTCTCCGCTGCTTTCTTGTTCCAGTATGAAAAGCAAACTGCATGCAGTTTGCTTTTCAGCCCAACGGTATACTGTTTTTCTCAGAGGCGGAGGGATACTGACTTGCTGTGAAAAGTAACTTACAATTCTACCCGTGGTATACGCTCAGTATATCACGGCTAAGAACCAATCAGATTGCTTGATTTGACTTGTCCGTTTTATAATATATACTTATATATAGACCTGAGATTGAGTCTTAATTTACAACATCTGTCAAGGGGTGAACTCTGAGGCATGAACTTAAATGCACAACTCAGACTCAGACTCGGGTGGTATTCAAAAATAAAGACTTTACTGGAAGTTAGACAGTAACAAAAACAAGAAACACAAAATCACTCTTCCGAGGAAAAATTAAATGCAATAATCGTGAGCATGAGAAAACGGGATACGATCATGGAGCAGGCTTGAACGTGGTCATGAATAAGAAACGAACTGGCACTGGACAGGTGGGGGCTAACACAATATATACCCAAGGTGAGGGGAACAGGTGGAAACAATCAGGGCGGGGAAACTAATCACGAACACAGGAGACACATAGGGGCAGGGAGCATGGAGTTCTGAAACGAGAGGAGGAATACTTATTACAATAAGACAGAGGGCAGAGAATAAAGGGACATGACAAAACTAATATAAAGAATAGCCTTTCATGATAAGTTTCCGAGACGTGACAACATCATGTATACAGAGTGATAATAGTGATAATAAACAAGGTTGAGGGGGTTACTTTAAAAGTGCCTATTATAATTACTAGTTACCTGAATGTAATTTAAACGGTAACCTAATCTGAGTATCAAAATATGATTACTTTTTATCATGATTACCGCAATATCAAATAAATGCAAATAAATACAAGATGTTTTTACTTTTACTTTAATTAAGTGTATTATTTATGTAAGACAACAGAACAATGAGAGGCCCTGCCAGTCAACACTAGTATCTAATATTCAGGCTTGAACCTGTTCATAACATAGCGTGTGTGACCTTAACTGTGTGTATTAAACTAAAACGGAGCATTTTCTGTCAGCTCAGATTTTTTTTCTGCTTTTTTAAACTGTAGTATGTGCTCATGTGTTTCAATGTTGGTGTATATATAGGCTGCTGCCTGCATATGCTGAGTGAAAGGCATTTTTTCCTATCAATAAAGTCATTTCTGATCCTAAATATCTTACATAATTCAATTAATAAAAAAACGTCTTGTAGATCTTTATGCGTGTGTAATCTCACATGAAAATGTAAGTGTGTGTGTTTCTATCTTGCTTCCTGGAGGCTGTTGACCATGATAATGATGTGTCTTTGAAGCAAAGCTTTGTAGAATATTCAGTGTGGAGATATAATGGAAACATTTCAAGTAATGTACAAAGCAAGGCCTCCCTTTGAACTCGTATGCCCCCCCCCCCGCCGCCACACACATGAAAGATTCAGTGGGTCCTTTAACAGCCCGACAACAGAAGAAGATTGGGCCTGATGAGGTCACAGCTCTTCTTTTCTTTCAAATTTTGTAATAGGCTGTGTTATGTCACACAGGTTTCAAATCGTATGTGTTAGGAGGAAATACATACAACTGCACAATAGCCTTGCTAATGTAATCTCACTACTTTTGCTTTATTTTGCCTTCAGTAAACAATGAAAATTAGGCTTTTATTGCACAGAATCGTTAGTAAAAAGTGCAATTTAGATTGTTGGTCTCAACACTTTAAAATGGAAAGATGCCTTTGGCCTAGTTTAGCTTCTAAACCAAGAAATAAAAACCTAAAACAGGATTCACTACAGGTCACAACGTAATGATACAATAAAAGAGCTGTGGCCTCCATCTGTCCCATCCCTGTCCAACCTCAGAGCACATTATAACAACAGTGCACACATACACACACACACACACCCCTCAAAGACTGCAACCACAATCTTTATAAATATTTGTATTACTGCAGTGAGAGATGCCAAAGAAATGTCGTTATACTTTGTATGATGACAATAACGATATATTCCATTTTTTTCTATATTATAAGTACAGAGTAATAAATGTAAAGAATGTGGTGCACATAATTTATCCAAAAGTTACATTTGACAAAATCCTTTTCTCCACATGATAATCTATATTGTGTGAATTTGTAAAAGTAGAAACTGAAAGTGCTTACGTTTCACTTCATCTCTACAGAGTAGGATTAACAAAAATAGAATACAAATAATTACTTCTAGTGGATACACATGAACAGTGTGAAATATAAGTTTGAACAATAAAAAATATACAACATTATTTTTTAAATGCCCGTTTATTGCTGCTCATTTTACATCTGATAGTAACTGTGTGTTCTCTGTGACGTGCCTTCTTTTTTTTTACATACGTCTTAAAGACAACAGTCAACCATTTATGACAGTGACAGGTCAGACAGTGGAACAACAGGATGTTAACAGCATGGTTCCAGACTGTCCTCAGACATTACACTGCCTGTCCACAGAGGGGAAGTGTTGGCTCACTACACTGCTGATCCTGACCACACACAGAGATGGCAAAAGTACACACATCCTTTATTCAAGTAGAAGTACAGATACTCGTGTTTAAAAATAGTCTAACTGACCTCCCTTTATATTAATAGAACAATAATGTCTTTTTTAGCTAATGAATGTTTCCATGCTCAACAACGGCAACATGACAACGTTTTCATTGGTCCCTTTCTTTAGAGAAGACCAGGAAATGATTGATACACGGATCGTGTTCAAATCAATAGGCACGCAATGACTCTAAATAATAATGATCACGCCACCAAACACACATTCAAACTAAAGTAACCAGTCTGTTTGGAACATTTAAGAAGTAGAAAGTACAGGTATTTGTGTTCAACATGTAAGAAGTAAAAGTAAAAAGTCGTCAGAAAAATAAGTAGAGTAAAGTACTGATACAAGAAGACAACAAAACAATATTTGCACCGGGGCCAATCACAACCTTGTTACGCCACTGTCCGTGACAGTTTGTTTTCATCTAATTTCAAATAAACAAAGTCTTGGTTTTTAGAATATTAAACTTGTTTTGCCAAATTCAGATGATAAATACAACTTTGAAGCTTGTAAAGGCATAATTTCAAGCGTTAACTTAACGTCATAGCAGGCATAACAACAGCCGGTGTTTTCCCAGGAAACAAACACAATACACACAAACGTGTCACAGATTATTGCGCAGTATTTGGCTGCCGAACGAAATCATGTACAGTACGTATGTACACTGAACAAAAATATAAACGCAACACTTTTGTTTTTGCTCCCATTTTTCATGAGATGAACTCAAAGATCTAAAAAATGTTCTATATACACAAAATAACCATTTCTCTCAAATATTGTTGACAAATCTGAAAAAATCTGTGACAGTGAGCAGTTCTCCTTTGCCGAGATAATCCATCCCACCTCACAGGTGTGGCATATCAAGATGCTGATTAGACAGCATGATTATTGCGCAGGTGAGGGTTAGGATTAGGATTAGGGTTAGGGTTAGGGTTAGGGTAATGTTGTGAATCGAGTGGCCTGTGTTCATCGTCCATAACATACGCCTGCGCATACCATAATCCCACCAGCACCACCATAGGCCACTCGATTCACAACATTACCCTAACCCAACCCTAATCCTAACCCTCACACCAGATACTGACTGGTTTTCGGATCCCCCCAGACCCCCCCAATAAAGCAAAAATGCACGTTTCAGAGTGGCCTTTTATTGTGGCCAGCCTAAGGCACACCTGTGCAATAATCATGCTGTCTAATCAGCATCTTGATATGCCACACCTGTGAGGTGGGATGGATTATCTCGGCAAAGGAGAACTGCTCACTGTCACAGATTTTTTCAGATTTGTCAACAATATTTGAGAGAAATGGTTATTTTGTGTATTTAGAAAATGTTTTAGATCTTTGAGTTCATCTCATGAAAAATGGGAGCAAAAACAAAAGTGTTGCATTTATATTTTTGTTCAGTGTAACTAGGAGTCTAGTGGACGGTATCAGTACTACAAGTAAAAAAAAAAAAATTACGTTGTTTATAAATGAATCTGAGGGCCGCAAAAAGAGGAGGTGGGGGCTGTCATTTGCCCATCCCTGCTCTAAACCATGGCTGGCCCATTTGCACTGTTTTGTAATTGCTTTATTTCAGGAGTATTTTAAGCCTTTTCATGTGCGGATTTTGGGGGCAAGCAACGATTTGTATATAGAATCTGGTAAAAAATATACATGGGTAAATGTTTGATGTTTTGGGCCACTTGCAGGAAGTGCAACAAGCAGGGATGAAAATGAAACTTTGCAATAAGTTTAAATAAAAAATGTTAGGTTCTACCTAATAGTATTGCTTTCAGCTAACCTAATACAGTTATGTGAAATGCGTTGACATGGTACATTTAATTAAAGTCAATGTTTCAGTATGTTCAGTGAGGTGCAAACACAACCCTGACATTATCACCTCATAAAGTTGATAGGCCCAACAAGCAACCAAACCGGTGCTAAAGTGTCTCAAAAACGTTTCAAACAAAGTGATGCCCATGCCACCAATTTGATCGATGGACAAGTGCTAGACTTATAAAAGCAGGCTAGGAGGATCATGTCCCTTCATTCACAGTGAATGGCCTGCATGATTTATTGACAGTCAGTCTACGAAATAGAGCATGAAGGTGTGTTGTAAGGCTTTTCAGATCAATCGATGTAAAGAAAACAGAGCGATGTGTGCCGCCAGTCTGTCTGTGTATGTGTACGTGTGTGTGTACGTGTGTGTGTGTGTGTGTGTGTGTGTGTGTGTGTGTGTGTGTGTGTGTGTGTGTGTGTGTGTGTGTGTGTGTGTGTGTGTGTGTGTGTGTGTGTGTGTGTGTGTGTGTGTGTGTGTGTGTGTGTGTGTGTGTGACTGAAGTAGGCCAGGAGGAGACTGTGGACTGAAGAGTGGGGATCGGGAAAGATGACCTATAATAAATAATTGATTTTGGAGGATGGATTTTTGGAAGGACATTTGTGTCACAAGAGGCAGATCGCAGGCAGCACTGAGTGTATTTTTGTCAGGCTTGGGAAAAAAGGATTACATGTAATGGGATTATGTAATCAGGATACGAAATAAATGTGTTCCATTAGAGCAGTGTTCGCCAACCGGTCGATCGCGAGTGTGGTGCGGGTAGATCGCGGACCGTTAAAAAAAAAAGTAACAAAAGAAAGACAAATTAAATTAAAATAATAATGTTTGAAAAATATGTTTTTAGATGTAAACCTATCATCCACCATCCCGTTAGCAGGTGCCACTTGATTGACGTATATTTGAGACACCTCAATAATATAATACATTAACCGTGCTTTACGTGAACCTCATCATGACACAAGAGACAAAGGCAGGACTGTAATTTCCCGTGTTCTGTGAACGCAACAGAGGCAAGACACCAGACCAATCAGAGATTGCATGGAAATACACGTGTGCTTGTGTCATTCAAGCTCGGCTCTGTGTGTGTGTGGCAATAGCGCATTTAGTGTGATAGAGAGGGAGGGAGAGAGAGTGGGAGAGAGGGACCGGTGCTAGCGGGGACCGTGATGTTAGCATCTGGTTAGCTAGCTCCACTAACGGACATAAGGAGCTGTTTCCACAACAAGCTGGAGGAGAGTCCTCTCCTGTCAGACTGAGGGGCTCAGGTGAGCTAAAGGACTCTGAGTGTTTAGAACGGTTTTGTCACAAATTATTCAAAAGATTATTTCCGCGGCACACCTTCATATGATCATTATAGTTATACAAACAATAAGAGAATAAATGAAAAACAGGTATGAAATAGCCTACTATATGGCAGTAAAACAAGAATACAGTTTAAAAGTAATGTAATGTAATGTAAAAATGGGAGTGATTTATAAAATATCCATAAAGAAAAAGAAAATCTGTTTACAGTTCTGTTTCATATGGGTGCTGAGAGAGGTATCCATAGATCTCTTCATGTTGCTCTCAAAGTGCACCAGATTGATGCTTTCAACTTCAATATTTTAAAAAAAATCTTCCCGGGGGAGCATCCCCCCGGACCCCCCTAGATGAGGTGAGGTCCACCCCCCAATAGCACTTTACCCCTGCCTATATGCCGTTAGCTGATTATGGAGCCTTTATTGTAACAGTAATTCAGATGCCATTAGCCTATATAAAAGGCCTCAAATTGGAAGCATTGTCTGGGCCGTCTTTGTCACTCATTTCTGCAATAGGTAGATCTCGCCTTTCACCTCGGCCGAGGTCGGTGATCTTGGGCTTAAAAAGGTTGGTGACCACTGCATTAGAGTTACATTAGCCATGCCATTTTATCATTTGTTTCCGCTGCACTATTTCCGGATGCTCTTGATGTGATTCATTTTTGTAAGCACTTTGAATAACCTTGTGTTGAAAGGTGCAATGTAAATACACTTGCCTTACCTTGCCTTACTGGCATATTTCTAAAAAATTGGGATTACTAGCAGGAGCTGTGAGAACCCAGGTCACTTGATGCCCTTTGGCCCAAATTACCCACAGGTTTGGGGAGTAACTGATTATGTAACAGGATTACAAAAAGTTACTGTATTCCCTTACAGTTACATTAAAATAAGTAATCATCAAATGACTGTTACGTTTTTAAAAATGGGGATTACTAGCAAGATGACAATGTAATACAATTTAAAATAAAGATCTCTATAGGTAGACGTAATGACTGATTTTTTTATGTGGTTTTCATTGAGACTACTAGGTCTTTTTATCTTGTTTTTTTAGTTTTGAATGCAGTTGGTTGATATCTGATTTATAAAAGAAAAATACTGCACTGAAAAAGCTGAAAGGTTGACTTTAATTACATGTATTATTCCAACAAACTAAATGTTTCCATACATTTTCATCATGAATCAGTTGTACTCATTTTAACCACTCCTCAAATGCCTGTAATCATAAACCGTCAGCTTAATGATGAAGAGGACTGTAGGAACTCCCTATTGTAAGGTTTGCCCAGCATTCAATTAATGGCTAAGGTCCAGTGAGGGTCCGACTGTTCATGGGACTCGCTGGTAATGACTGACCCTGAAAGTGCTGAGACAGCTGGAAGGCAAAGCAAGAAAACATGCCTTTAATGGATAGTTGGAAGGAGATATATATAAAGCATACAGTAAGGAAGGGGGGAGGGCAAAGAAGAGTCTGGACAATCCTGGAAGTAGTAGTACAGTGCAGATGACAACCCCTCCCCCTAAACATCCACAACAATAGCTCCATCAGTGTCTTGGGAAAGCTGTCCTCCCGCTCTCAGTAAGTGTAAGGGGGGTTGGACATTACTGTTGTCTGGAGTGCGCGCTGACGGAGGATTACCGGTGAGCCGAGGTCATACGGTTGAAGATCGATCAGGGTTGTCAGAGCAGCAGCAGATTGTTGTTGGGCCATGTTGTAAAATAATCCGATTTCATTTCTTCTTTGTAGGCTGTGCTGTTCTGTAGGCTACTTATTGTTTGAATCTATTGAAAGTAATCAGGGTAGGCCTACATTTTCTTTATATTTTGCGACTCAGATTAGGTTACTGATTACATTAAAGAATCAGGTTTACACATAGGCTACGAGGAATTTGCTTAAAGGTAGGGTATGTAATTCACTTCAGAAACACTTTTTGTTATATTCCATGGAATGCTCTTAACATCCCGATAGCAATGAATAAATTAAATGCTTTGACAATAAATATAGCCTATACAAATATTTTATCGGTGGAAGCCGTGGCGCTGTACGTATTTTCTTAACGTGACACTCCGAGGAAAGGCCGTCCCATCGCTCTTAAAACATATTTCCTTGCTTCTCTCCATGTTTGCCTGGTGGGAGGGACTAAAACGCAAGGAAAAGACCCAAGTGAGGGACGCAGGGGCTGCAGTCGAATAGTCCGTTTAGCTTAGGAACCTTCCTAACGGAGTGAAATGACCCGGAAGTCCCTCAGTGGCAGCCATGATAAGTGCCATTCGAATTCTCTAGATCAGGGGTTTTCAAAGTGTGGGTAGGTGAGCCTCCCCTCAGAGAACATAAGAACAGCCGCGGCCCCCCTCCCAATTATTATTGCTGTTATTTTTATTATTATTATTATTATAATTATTGTTGTTGTTGCTATAATGCAGGGGTATTCAATTGCATTTCAAAGAGTTCCAGTAAGAGAAAATGTGATTAAATGCTCTGTTTTCGCTGTCTACCTTCCGCCATTTGAAATTACTCCGACTGTTTCTCTCCTCTTGTCATGTCTCTGTGTGTGTTTGAATCTATCGTGCTGACTGCACCAATTTGATTGGCTGAGTAGCGTCACCTCCTTAAAACATTAAACAATAACGTTTTTAAACATTTTTATTTTTATGTTTTAAACATATTGTATAAAACTCCCCCAATACTTGGACTATTCCTTGCACCCCTCTAGAATAAGCCCAAATGGTCTCAACCATATTGCATCAGTAACGTGCACTTGTTATTATAACAAGATCGCAAGGACGCTGATCGGAAAATTGAGTGTTGTTCAGTTTTGTGTGTTGTGGAACATGCGTGTCCGTGCATGAAAATATACCACACACCCAATTACAATTGCATGTTCAATTCACTACCCTGGAAGTTAATACAGTTGTTAAAGTTGGAACAGCCTGTGGACAGCCGTTCTTCCTTGCATGTCAGTCGCCGACACCTTCTTACAGAGGACAGGCACATCTAGCTGCAGCACGACCCGTATATTTCCGCACGCCGTGTTCTCAAGACATCTTTTTTTTTTTTACATTTTCAACATGGTGGATAAATCCTTATATGCTCCCGGTAACACACTGAACGTCAACTTTGCCTCCTTATTACACTCACCCCTACTTCAGTGGGAACAATGAGTCTGCGTCTTTGATGCACAGAGGAATAAACATAGATCATCCTCTGGCTGCAGCCTTGACCGGTACTTGCGGAAAACCTGCACTCACACAGGTAGGTGGAGGTGAAGGGAATGATCACTTTTACAGCCTTTTTGGCGAGGTGGGGGAACTCGGTCTCCACAGACAGCCACAATTGGGTAAGTGTCACTTTACTCGTCTTTTTCTCGTTCTTTTGTGTCTCACTCTGCGCCTCCCCTGAAGCTCTCTGGCGCCCCCCAGGGGAGGCGCGCCTCACACTTTGAAAACCGCTGCTCTAGATGATAGGAAAGGAGGTTTCAAACTTCCTTTCTAACCTCCTTTAGCTTAGGAACCACTGGACCTCCCTCACCGAAAGGAGAAAATGCTGCCACACAATGCCTTGCAGCCGCAGCATTTGCAGTCACACAACATTCGGCCGTTCACGGAAACAACCGATTATGACCGAGAAAATTGTATTTCAATTCCAACTTTGGTCATGAAGAATATGTTTCTCTGTTGTCCACGTTCATAAAGCATAAAACAACAGCATCAGACCACGGTGCAGAGTCTCTAGATGAGTTTACAGTAATCCCTCGTTCTTTTTAAATATCCATGTTGTAGTCCGCTATAGAAAACTGTAGTTTCCATAGTTTCCCCACAGCAGCAGATGCACATTTATGACGTCCGCTGGCGCATCATAAACACATTGGATAGTGAAAGTGCAGTCAGATTCTCTAAAGTACCGCAGTCTCTTCTCCTAAGTCCTTTTGAATTCTCCTATCCACTATCCCTTAACCCCTTGACGTTTCACTCAGAGGTCAAGGGATAGACAATAGGAGCTGATTTTTGGACTATTCGACTGCAACCACGGATGCAAGTTAATAGACTTTGCACCCTTTGTCTCCCTTGAGAGGTGGAGATCAGCTCCAGATGTGTGGCTCTCCACACCTGCTCCCAATACTGCTAATTGGGAGAGGGTGGAGCCACCTGTTGGGAATGTAGGTGCTCTGACTACCCTGCCTTCAACCTCTTACAGTAAGTTACAAAAAATGAAAGCAGACCTCTGACCATTTCTATTGTCATCACAACTCAATCAATAATAAAAAAAACATACTGTTTAGAGTTCAGGTTTAATGGAAAAACAATATTTTTAGAATCAACATTATGCAATGCAACAATATTCTTGACAGAAGTTCAGACACAAATTGGATTAAAGTTCCATCTACTGTATAGTGTCTCTGAGGAACAACCCAACACTGTTATTAACTTTTCCTAATATCAAAATCACCAGATACAAGGTAATGTTATTTGCTATTGTACCTTCTATAATCAACAATACTTTATATCAAGACACATGGATGATTAACCTTTGAACCTTATATAACCGTTATCTGGTCTACAGTCTGTTAGTCTAAGAAAATGTTTCCAAAATGCTCAGTTAAAGACTTAGAAGTTGATGCAAAGTGAAACAGACGTTATGTAAACACATTATTTTCCACTCTTCCCAAAATACAATCCCAGCTTGACTAGAGGTGTCAGGGCAATCAATCCATCACCTTCATCAAACTCAATCCGGCAGTCTACACAAAACCAGCAACAGCAGCAGGGAAGTCACAACCCAGTTTATTAATAATCCATCAAACTGGGGGAAATGTTCTCTTTGCATAATGGTGACACACTGTTTCCTTTGGGAAATAACAGGACACGTTCAAAGATCAATGTCTTGATTTGTGTAATTATATTCTCAGGGAATAGAAGTGGCGGGTTTAATGTCAAACTGTGTATCGCTCGCTTGCTCAAACTGCGTTATTATAAATACAAGTCTTCTTTAAAGAGTCTGCTGACTTCTGAGTTATGTCTGTGGCTGAGGTTGTCTGTCCAAACAATTTTGCCAAGATTGTCCCTTCACGACTCAGAGGTTATCCTGCCAACTCCTCTATCACTTTGTCCCTTTTCTCCAATGCTTCTACTGTACGCACCATAGTCATCACATGAGTAAAATGACTATGTTAAAGAGGGTGTCTCTCAACAAACCCACTAATAATTATCACTCTCATGTTCCTCTTATCCATACTGAGGTTTTTAGCTTACATATGAGAGCAACTTATCTGGGTACTTTTTAGGTTAAAACGTTCACTGTCATTTTACAGTTAATACCAATTCTGAGGGTTTCGCTAATCACATGAAAAAAAATACCAAACAAGACTTATTTAGGTGTAAGGCCTACAACTTCAAATGTATGATGATGTTGCTTTCTGTGAGCTCGATAAAAGGTTTTGCTATGTTCGCCATAAGTAATTTATGTGATAGTATGTCGATCTTGAGTCTCAACATGTTAGACCAAAGAGGATTAGGAGAAATATCAAATGTACATAGCTTATATATCAAACCAATTTAGTTTTAGTCGTAACAAATTCAGGGCAAAATATTTAAATGTTTAAATGTGTAATATGCATGCTTTTATTAAAGAAAGAAGTCCTACATCCTTGCTGTGTTTTTACTGCAGATTCAGATATAAATGCACCTGGGTCATGTGTAGACACATTTTAGATTTGGCCGTGTTACTTTTAATTTCAACTTTACATTATTTTGGGAATAGAACCATAAGTGGTCGGGGTGTTTAAAGTGTAGTTTATGTTGTCCTTAGCAAGCCTTGATTCCAAAATGCTTCACATACAGTAACTGAACAGAACACTGCTAATGTTGTGTTTTGGACTATGTTATCAGCTAAGTTAGCCAGATAGTGCTAATGATACAGTTTGCTTTCTAAAGCTGCATTCGCATGATACACGTTGGAGTTTGCTCACCACGAGGTTAAGCACAGAGGCTTGAGGTGAAACAGCCAGTTTAGTTTGTTTCTATGGTTACCTACCCTGCTAGCTTGTGCAGCTGTTATAAAGGTTAGCGGCAATCAAAGTCAAAGTTGAAAGATTTGAACTTCGAGCTAGACGACAGTTTCTAACAGTGCGCGGTGCCGAGGATAACTCTTCCTCGTAGTACGATGGCAGAACTCTCCCCTTTCAAACACAAAGCCAGTGCCATTTTACCGCGTTTCATGAGAATGCATTTTAACACTCTATTGTTGGGCTCTTTCACAATATTACCAGTGTTGCTGTGAGCTACAACATGAGACGTTATCAGGAATCTTCAGCATAAATTATTTTCATTGTTATCGGAAAAATAATTAGGAACTCATAAAGCTCTTGTCAATGTTCTTAATCTAACTACACTTGCTTTTTATCCAACACAGCAGCAGATTATATGCGTCGTGGCCAGGGGCGGACTGGGACTAAAATTCAGCCCTGGAAATTGACCCAGTCCAGCCACATGAAATGTCAAATGTTCGAAATCCAGTTTATTATTTAAAGTTTTACGTCCGATTCTCTCCTTTTTTCCTCTGTACACAGCTCCAGTTTGGGCACTGGCCTGTCATCAGATTTCATTTTTAGTTGCTGCTGCCTGTAGCGGCCTGTAGCGAAAAATTAATTTTGGATGAAAATCTCCAGCCTCCATAATTGCACTTGCTTCAGTTGCTTGCTACTTTTTAAGGGAGGTGATGACAGTTACAGTACCAACTGACGTTGATGTGATTTGATTGGATTGTGAGGCATGGCGTGAGCTTTATCTGATTGGTCAATCCCTCAATTTTTTTTCACCAAGGGAAGCCAATTTCGGATAGCCTCCTCTCGCAACAGAGAGTGCAATCTACTGTTTCACCATAACATCTAGAGGAGCGCTGTTTCACTCTATGTAAAATACTCAATGAGAATGGGGGAGAGATGGGCCGGCAGAATAATTACCGAAACTAAACGAAGTGTTTTTATTTATTTATTAAAATTATAACTACAATCCAAAAAAAACTCCAGGAGAAAACGCCACTGAGTTCAAGGGATCATTCTCACCCACTTCTTGCTCTTGCCCTGCACTTGTGTGCAGGTTGAGCTGGTTCTTCAACCAGCTCAACTCTGTCCCTTATCATGAACACAGGAGGCTGGCCTGGCTGTGTATCTGAACTCACGCCCTCATCATTCTCTTCATCATTTTGCACTTGTTCTAAGCTGCTGCCAAAAAGGTCTGTCAATTTGCGACATTTATATGCTTCACCTGCGAGTGACTTCACCTTTTTTTCTCTTGCCGACGTCTAATCCTCCCTTCTCTTCGTGTGGGCGGTCTTTTTTCTTCTTCGTGTGTGATTATTTGACAGATAAGAACCACACAACTGCATTAGCGGCCGCTGTCGCCCTCTGTCGGCCGACAGCGCAACTTAAATGATGATGTTAAACACATTTTTTTTTTTTTAAAGGGCCGGCCGGCCGTCAACGGCCCTTGACGACCGGCCGTTCTGTGGTTCTCCAGATTCTACAAATGGCCAGTCCGCCCCTGGTCGTGGTGAGATGCAGTAAAATTGAACAGTCATGTTAGTAGGCTTGGGGGTTTGTGGGAGAGGAGAAAGCAGAACAGTCCTCGATATAAATATATATACTATATGCTGTATATGCAGTCAGGTTTCCTTTCATCATCCACAGTTTATCAACAACATTTAAATCCTTATATCTTAAAGACCAATACAATACCTTAAACAATGTTTTCTATCTTGTACATTTTACAGATTTAGAAAAATCTTACAGAAATATTCACACATTGCTACAGGAGGAAGATTTGGAGAGCTTAAACAAATACATTTCAGAATGAGGCAAAATCCTGAATATGCACACAATAACACGCACAGATCCTACCTCTAGGCAAAGAGCTCACTGAGCAAACACAGCATAGTTTATCTCGCAGGAGCCAGCCTCTGAGAAACGTTAGCATCTGCGCTACAATGCACCAGTCCAAAGAGAAAGGGCCGTGCTGTTTAATTAAATATTAATGAATATTTAAGTGTTGTATACATTTAGTGAACAAGCAATGTTACCAAGAGCACCTACTGGCATTATCTAAGAGATATACTCTACTAACACATTTGAAATAAAGTCAGTGTTGCAATAATTGCAGATTTCATGGCCAGCACAAACAAAAGGCTGAGTGGAATACTTTGCAGACATGGACCAACCTGCAACATTTCACATGATTTTACCAAGATATTGATTTGGCATTCAGCATAGTGCACATTTCCACGGCACTAATTCCATCCATGTAAGTGTTGACTTTTTGTATTGACGGTAGCTAGATAAAGGGGGGCAGGAATGAGTCCTAAAACTCGTAAATGAGTTAGCACTTCCGGTTCCCTCATCTTAAAGCCAATGGTATATTTAGTGTGTTTGTGGTTAAAAGGCGGAAATAAGACAGTTTACAAACAACGAAAGACATCAACAAAAGCTGAGGAGATTTTCACGTTTGGTTCTAAAACGTGAACTACGTCAGTAAACACTCCACTCATAAATGACTTTAAAAAAAAAAAAAGCTTATACGTGTCATAAAAACGGCGGTAGCTAAAAAGTGTCTGAATTAGATAACCAAAGGTGGATAGTAACTATGTACATCTACTCAAGTATTGTACTTAAGAACAATTTTGTAAATATTGCACTATTACTCCACTACATTTATTTAATATCTTTAGTTACTTTACAGATTTGGATTAATGATGTGAAATATAATCAAGTGTTAAATCAGACTTTAGTTCCACCTGGAGTAAATTCACAAGCTACCCTGCAGTCATTCAAACTAGCTCCACCTTTACCAGCTTTGAGAACACTTTCATGATCAATCATTATAAAACATATCATATATATTATTCTGAAATGGACCAATCTGCACAATGACTACTTTTACTTTTGGTACTTTAAGTAGATTTTGATGGCAGTACTTTTGTACTTTCACTTGAGTAACATTTTGATTGCAGGACTTTTACTTGTAACGGAGTATTCCTACACTCTACTCATTTTACTCAAGTACAAGATCTGAGTACTTCTTCCACCTCCAAATGTCATCATGCCAAACATTAGCCGTCCTTAGCTTAGCGGTGACAATTTGCAGCCTTGAAATCGTGATGTAGCTTGTTTATAGCCTAACGTTAGCTTATAAACTTAAAAAAAACTAAAAGTGGTATAAATATCTCTAGATTATTCTGTTGAACCAAACTTGTGAAAAATATGAATGCTTTTTGTTGCTATCAAAACCCTACTTCCCCACACACGAAAGATGGCAAAGTGGAAGCCATTGTAAATTGAATGAAACAAGAGAAACTGTAAGCAGCAGAGTGCAGTAGACATATCATAAATAAAATAAAGTTTAGAATTTGCGGTAATAAGACTCTTTACTAAACTAACTAAATTAGAAATAGCAGCTATTTTATACTTTGGTCATTATAAACCTATAAACCTGTGCTGCAATTGGGCTCTGAAAGTTAACCAGTCTCGTCTGACAAATTGAATACCAAAACACTCTTATTTGTATACAGATTCAGTATTCTGACAGTAATCTGCTTAAATGCTTACTTTGTGACTCGACATGAGCTGGCTGCAGTATTAAGGTTGAAGCAACACTAGCACAGACCTCAATCATGATATTAAACCAATCATTTGAATACAGAGTGAATCAGAACCCGGCTGTGACAGTACCAATGTTGCCTCGTCCTTCATCTACACTGAAATAACTGAAATGTTGACTTTAATTAAATGTATTATGTCAACAGATTTCGCATAACTGTATTAGGTTAGTTGAAAGCAATACTATTAAGTTAAACCTAATATTTTTGTATTTAAACTTAATATTATGCTTACAACTACAGTAACCTAATACAGTTAAGTGTGCCTAAAGGGCTTCAGCCCGGTATTAGACACACTTCCAAAGCAGCGAGTATTGTTCTATGCAGTCACACTAAATAACAGTATCATTAAGACATTTACCTACTTCAATAATATCTAATAGCCTGTCTTATATCTTCAATGGCAATGAGGATATAGGTAATGCTCAAACACTTTATTGTAGGACTAAAAATGTCCTTACGAAATATTATTGTATGTCCTCTGTTGCTCAGTGAGCCATTTACAGTGCACAGGAAAGCTTACTGGAAGCATGTGTTAACGAATGGCACATATCAAATAATAGTAATAGTAGATATAATAAGAATATAAATTACAATGAAATCCCTCCCCTGAATCATCCCTCAACTTTAATCTAAAACAAATGAGGGGCAGGAAGTCTTCATGGTTTCTCATCAAATCCGCAGAAAATAAATAAATTCAAGAGCACTCATGCAACCCAAACGGTCGGCTGTGTTGGTCTAATGCGATGCAGTAAAGTGATCAAACATGAATGCATGGTTGACCTGAAAGACTTAAAGAAAAGGATACAATCTCTTTTCCCTCAAGGTTAAAATATGACATCCCTGACAGTCATAGCGTTCACTGAGGATGACTGTGTGTGAAGTATGAAGGATCTACAGTATGTGCCGACGGTGAGGACAATTGTCAGTATCAAACAAGGGACTGAACCTGAGTCAATACAACAGTCTGTACGGAATCCTAATACATTTCTTTAAAGCTGTGTTAAAAACACAACTTTTAATTAATTAGTAAGACTAAAGCCTGTATTTTCACATAGCGATAGATGCTGGACATCTATTTGCTAAGGCTGCAGTAAGCACACACCTGATAAAGAAAACACCACCATCCTTATACGCCTCCATCTTAAAGCAGCAGATAGGTTGGCTAAGAGAGAAAACTCAGGAAGGAGTTCTCCCTGTTCTCAGCTGTCCCTCGTTACGCTTAACGTTCTCAGGAGTCTAACTGCAGTAAGCATCTTCTTTAGGATGATGAGTCCTGCGCCTCTCCTCCTTTTTCTTGTCCCCCTCTTTCTCTTTTCTCTGAGATAGGCAGAAAGTGAAAATCGGTATGGGAAAAAAAGTACACTGCTGGGCTGAATCTACAGGGCCACCCTGTCGCTCCAGAGGGAAAAATATCCAGCTGTGCGGCTGCTCCAGCTGTGGACAGAGCCTCTCAGGCCTCAGCCCTTCAGCAGGCTCACAAGGGAGATAACCGGCCAACAAGCCAACGCAACGTGGATCAAATCACAAGAGGTCTTCGTAGTCCAGCAGCTTGGAGTGCTGATGGCTTTTCCACAGGCGGAACAGGCGGAAGTCAAAGTACATCTCGATCATCTCTTTGCCTGCAGACACAAAACGACCAAGGAAAAAACGAGATTACATGAGTTTGCTTTATACTGCACACGGAAGAAATTGAAACACTGACTTGAATTAAATATATTATGTCAACAGGTTTTACATAACTGTATTAGGTTAGTTCAGGGGTCTGCAACCTTTTGGACCAAAAGAGCCATTTTGCCCCGTTCCACCAATTTATTTTATCTGGAGCTGCAAAACATATGTAATAACTTGATAGCTTATAAAGTTGTATATATTGTTGTATCATAGACAAAAACTAGAGTTTATTTGCATTTATTTGTATTTATTAAATTATAGAAAACTGTTAACTTCTAATAATAAACAAATAACTCTTATAAGGAGAAATACACAAAATAAATACACAGGCCTACTTTATAATTAATCAACACAGCACTTGGGGAGTCCTCTGCACATTTGAAGAAAATAAATTATATTAAAATGGGCCCACTTTGAAATAAATAAAACATAGCTGCACCCTAAACATAGTTAATGTAATGATTTGAGTTTCATGTGTTAAGTTTTGGGTTTATTTAGCTGTTCTGTGTTCCCTGTCTCATGTTTTCCTCCTTGTGTCTTGTCTGGTCCTGCTTCCTGTGTGTGCCTTCCTGTCGTTAGTTTCCCATTGTGTTCACCTGTTGCCCTTGTGTTTCTCCCTCCTTTACCTTTACTGTATTTAGTCTTGTCTTTCCCTGTGTTCCCCTGTCGGTTCATTGTTTGTCTTCCCTTCACGTCACGCTCCATGTTTGTCCTTGAAGTTTTTGATCCTGGATTCTTTACTCATGCTCCCCTGTTTTGGCAATGTTAAGTTTGTTTCTTGTTTTCTTTTTTCATCGGCTTTTTTTCAAATAAAGCTCGCTTTTTGTCAAATAAAGCTAGCTTTTTGTCAAATAAAGCTCGCTTTTTGTTAATACTGCATTTGGGTCCTACCTTTTCCACCCTCCCTAACAGTTAACTGATTGAATTATGACAGAAGATCGTCAGCTGTCTTCTTCTTCCGTTTTTCTCCTCAATACGTAAAGGCTGCAGCACCTTTGACAACTTCTCTACACATATCAAACATACCGGTAAACCAGCATTGTTTGTTGTGAAAGCAGATAACTCTAACCACGCAGAATTAAACCCTCTGTGTTCCTCCGGTTTTCTTGTCTTTGATTTATCCATAGTTTGCTCATCGAGTCGGGGGTCAGGTTATTCACCTGCAATAAAAAGTGCTGGCGCGGGACCGTAGCAGGATGTGACGCATATTTTAGTTGACCTAATTAAAACTGTTTTGTTTTTATTTATGTGCCACAGTATCACCTCAAAATACAAGATACAAAACATTTTCAACCGTGCAACAACATTTTAAATAGCAGAGGGCTTAAAGAGCTGCATGCGGCTCCAGAGCCGCAGGTTGCAGACCCCTGGGTCAGTTGAAAGCAATAATATTAGAAAACCTGCTCCAAGATCCTCGGCGTGAAACAGAGAGACTTAAATTCCTTCTGTAACCAACAGATTCTGCGGAAAGCAGAGAGCATTCTGAACTCTCCATGTCATGTACTTTCACATGAATTTCGTCTGTTGCCATCAGGGCGTAGATATGCTCTACCTGCTCAAAGGACTAATCGCTTTTCAAAATCATTCATCCCTTCTGCACTTAAACTTTTAAATTCTTGAAAGGCTTTTAACTTGATTATTTATTTATTTATTTATTTAGTACTGTGATGCTATGAACTATTTATAGTGTAAATTGGAATTATCCAAATCTGTGCTCCCGGGTGTATCTGTGTGTTTTCTTCTTGTATGTTCCTGCCTGTGTACATGACATAAGCTGCTGCTCATAACCAATTGCCCCTTGCGGGATTAATAAAGTTGTTGATTGATTGATAATATTAAGTTGAACCTAATATTTTGTATTTAGACTTAATATTATTGCTTTCAACTAACCAAATACAGTTATGTGAAATCTGTTGACATCATACATTTAATTAAAGTCAGTGTATGCAGTTGCTTATCTCCAAACACTTCACTCACGTTGGTGAAATTGATCCTAAAGTTATACTACTGAAAAAACTGAACCGTTGACTTTTCAAATGTATTATGTCAATAACTAACACATAATTGTATTCGGTTAGTTAAAGGAATAATAGTATGTTTCAATAAAAAAGATTAGGTTCAAATTAATATTATTGCTTTCAACTAACCTTATATGACATTTGTTGAAATAATGCATATCATTAAAGTCAGTGTTTCAGTGTTTTCAGTGCAAATGGTGTGCAGGGTTTAGATCATGGTGTAAATTCATTGCATTGGTATTTTCTAACAAAGGACTTTAAGGAGGTCAGCCATTCTCCCAACAAGAAATGCTGCTGGTACCAGAGGATTAATGACAACATCCTGTATTCCAAAGCTAATATTGACTTAGTTTGTTAAGAATTGCAACGCTCTTAGGAAATGTAATCTTTTTAATACTTTCATTTTGGGATGGCAGGTTGGTCCAGCATGAAATATTTCTTGGTTTTATCATAACAATGTCTGCAGACAGAGAGGGTTAATGCTTCTCACTTTGATCATCAACTGAAGTGTTTTGTCTTTTCAAGTGAAATATTTCCATTACTTTGATTTATTTAATTGTTATTCATTAACTTACTGCTGAAGCAATATTAGGAAGATTGGTTGTTCATTGGTTATTTGGCTTTTTTTTTTCATCTAGTGGCCTTTCTCTGATGACATTTACTTGGAAGTAGAGCAGATTACTTGAAAATCCCTCACTCCATGCTATTTGGAAACAACAATCGTCTCCACAAAAACATATTTATTTATCCTCAGGATGAATTGTATAAAAGTTGATTTCTTTTTTTGTCTTCTGTTAAACATGATAAAATGATAATCAGGGTTAAGCGAGTAAAAAAGTAATGTAACCTGATTACTTTCTGTTGCTTTTGGATTTCCTCCATATCAAATGCAATGCCGAAAAAAAAAACTCAATAAGATGTCTTTTAACCAACTGTTTTATTTTTAGACAACCTGTCACGGCCGCATATTGATTTAAGGCGTTTTTCTAAACTATAGTGGCAGGGCAAAAGGTTTAAGGCATGTTGTTTATCATGAAATGAAATTAACTATGATACGTGTATATTAACCACGCAACTGCAGTTAGTGTCCACTGTTATGTTGGGTTTGAGGGTGTGGTTCATTAAGCCTCATCTGCATATTCACCTGTCGCGGCGCGCCCAGATGCTTTTTAGTGGGCGCGTCGCCGGGACGCCAGGGGCTGGTTCTCACGGGAGGAGGAAGTGTGTGTCAGGCGAATGTGTATTACTTTTTAGACTTACATACTGTGGACAATCCCCACAGGAGCAATTTGGGGTGAAGTGTCTTGCCCAGGGACACAACGACATGCTGACTGCAGAGGGGTTTGAACCTGTGACCCCTGATCCAATCACCTACGCACATCCCACTGCGCCATGTAATAGATTGTTTTCGTATTGTTTACGTTTAACTGTTACCTTTGACCTTTGTTAATATAGTTTAATTGTAGGATGTTTGGAAAGGATGAGAAGGTATTCTGTCTGCGCTTGTTTGTGTTCGTTTTGGAGACGTGTGATCTGTTAAACTGTGATCGACTAGATGGCCTTGATCTGGGAGACGGAGATCGATTGCTCTTGTCTCCGCCCACATATCTGGGGGGTTTCGCGGCACTTTCCTCACTCGAGTAAAGTACCGGAGAATGAATCCTAACTTTGACTCTTGTCAAAATTCTTCCCTTTTATCAGGTATGTACAGGACTGTCTCAGAAAATTTGAATATTGTGATAAAGTTCTTTATTTTCTGTAATGCAATTAAAAAAACAAAAATGTCATACATTCTGGATTCATTACAAATCAACTGAAATATTGCAAGCCTTTTATTATTTTAATATTGCTGATTATGGCATACAGCTTAAGAAAACTCAAAAATCCTATCTCAAAAAATTAGAATAGTTCCTCAGACCAAGTAAAAAAAAAAAGATTTATAACAGCAAAACACAATCAAACATTTGAAAATGTCCATTAATGCACTCAGTACTTGGTTGGGAATCCTTTTGCACGGATTACTGCATCAATGCGGCGTGGCATGGAGGCAATCAGCCTGTGGCATTGCTGAGGTGTTATGGATGCCCAGGATGCTTCAATAGCGGCCTTTAGCTCATTAGCATTGTTGGGTCTGGTGTCTTTCAGCTTCTTCTTCACAATACCCCACATATTCTCTATGGGGTTCAGGTCAGGGGAATTTGCAGGCCAATCGAGGACAGTAATGCCATGGTCAGTACACCAGTTACTGGTGGTTTTGGCACTGTGGGCAGGTGCCAGATCATGCTGGAAAATGAATTCCTCATCTCCATAGAGCTTTTCAGCAGACGGAAGCATGTAGTGCTCTAAAATCTCTTGGTACACAGCTGCATTTACTCTGGGCTTGATGAAACACAGTGGACCAACACCAGCAGCTGACATGGCTCCCCAAACCATCGCTGACTGTGGGAACTTCACACTGGATTTCAAGCAACTTGGATTTTGCTCCTCTCCAGTCTTTCTCCAGACTCTGGCGCCTTGACTTCCAAATGAAATACAAAACTTGCTTTCGTCTGAAAAGAGGACTTTGGACCACTGTGCAACTGTCCAGTGCTTCTTTTCCTTAGCCCAAGTCAGACGCCTCTTCCGTTGTCTTGAGTTCAGAAGTGGCTTGACCATGGGAATACGGCTATTGTAGCCCATTTCCCAGACACGTCTGTGAACAGTGACTTTTGATACCTGGACTCCAGCTTCAGTCCACTGTCTTTGAAGCTCCCCCAAATTCTGGAAGCGACTCTTCTTCACAATGCTGTTAAGGCTGCGGTCATCTCTCTTGGTTGTGCAGCGTTTCCTGCCACATTTCCCCCTTCCAACAGACTTTTTGTGGATGTGCTTTGAAACTGCACTCTGTGAACAGCTTGCTCTTTGAGAAATTTCTTATTGTGTCTTACCCTCCTGATGGAGGGTGTCAATGACGGTCCTCTGGACAGCAGTCAGATCAGCAGTCTTCCCCATACTTGTGATTTAGTTTACTGAACCAAGCTGAGTGTTTTTCAAGGCTCAGGAAACCCTTGCAGGTGTTTCGAGTTAATTAGACGATTCAAGTGATTCGTTGAACACCCTACTAGTATACTTTTTCATGATATTCTAATATTTAGAGATAGGATATTTGAGTTTTCTTAAGCTGTATGCCATAATCAGCAATATTAAAATAATAAAAGGCTTGCAATATTTCAGTTGATTTGTAATGAATCCAGAATGTATGACATTTTTGTTTTTTTAATTGCATTACAGAAAATAAAGAACTTTATCACAATATTCTAATTTTCTGAGACAGTCCTGTATATAGTACAAAAACATAGCAAATTGGGCCAAACTATAAGATAACATGTGTAAGGAGTGTTTTAAAGCGGTTGTGTGACATATTGAGTGTGTTATTATTACATTTTATCAGCTAGGGCTGATGTGTGTGATAGCCAAGAATGTGTAACGTCTAGATGGTTACATAAATAAATACTGCGTAGCGCGCGCTTGCCACCATCTTGTGTATTGTGTATGCACACAGTTATATGTAATATGTTGTCTTTATAGTTTAGTTAAATAATTCTGTGAGGGTTCTGCTATGTTGTCAATTATATTATCTTATCAATGATATTGTGTGACACTCCTAGGTTTATGTCACGGTTTTAGTGTTGTCTGTCTGGTTATGGGTTTTGTAAGTCTGTTCATTCGGTGTTCTATTTCGTATATGGCTTCGCCCTCTAAGGCTATCGCTATTGGGTAATCCCCCTGCGCCCCCGCGCAGCACTGAAACACTTGTAGTCCACGCCCACCCGCAAGGTGGGCCCCACCCTCGGGCCTCCTTCCGGTATAAATAGGAAGGTGGCCCGGCAATCTGCTCCCTCTTTTCTTCAGCAACCGTCAGAGTACTGAAGCACAGGAAAGGAATTAGAGTCATGAGCAACAATTGTGTCCGTGATTGTCCCTCATGTAAAACGGGGTACATCATGAGCTATGATCTACACGCGATATGCGAATCCTGTCTGGGGCCAGAGCATGCGTACGCGGCTCTCAACCAGCAGGTCGCGTGTTCGCATTGTGCCCGTCTCCCATCAGCCGACAGGCAGCGAAGAGCGGACGCTCTAGCTGCCGCGGCTGAGGAGGACGACTGGCCAGTCCAGGAGCACAGGGACGACAGCCTGTTTCTGGAGCCGAGTGGTGGGCAGGAGTCGGACGACTCCTACCCCGTTTCCCTCCATGGCTCGCCATGCGGCTCTCCCCTCCCCCCTCTCCCCCGGACGGGGGAGACGGGGTCGGAGCGAGGTACGGGTATGGCGGCCGAGCACGCGGTCCCCTTCTCCGTTGCCACGGCACTGCCGGCGTTGGGGGGCATCATGCTGGAGCTGCCGGAGATCATCGGCAAGGCGGCAGCCTGCAAGGGTCTCCTCGTTCCCCTAGGACGGGAAAAGGTAGCTCTGGATGACATGGCCGGAGTTTTTTCCCGCGTTCAGACGGGCAGGAGTGACCTGATCTGGCCGCGCTTCCCAGCCATTAGGAGGTACCAGGAGGGGGCTGCGGCGAACCCGAGGACCCTGAGGGCTCCGGTGCCCACCTTTGTTCCCTTCACTAAGGTGGAGGGATTCACTGACGAGGGTTTCGCAACCACCCCCGCTCTGGAGCAGAACTTGACAGCGTTCTTTGGGGTTAAGCAGGCCAACTTGGTCGCCGGACGGCGCCCCTGTGTTGGCCGCCCCCAAGGATCAGTATGTCGCCCGCCAGGCTGACCGGGCGCACCAGTGTGCGGTTCAGGCGTCTGCGGCGGCGAACAACATCGCGTTGCTGGCAAACTCGGTGGTTACGCTGGTGGAGCGGTCCACCACCGTGGCTCCAGAGGAGGCGGAGGAGATCGGCAAGGCGGCCAGCAAGGCGCTCACGCTGTGCGAGTCCGTGGCTGTCTCCCAGGCGAGGATCGAAGCGTGGATGACGCAGATCCAGCGCCACCTCTGGCTGCAACAGGCGGCTGTTACAGAGCCGGCCAGGAAGGTCTTGCTGGACGCTCCGATCAGCTCGGAAGGGCTGTTCGGACCCCAGTTTTTGGCCATGGTAGAGGCCATGAAAGCGGCAGCGGAGCAGGTGGATGATATCCGCCAGCACGTTGGCTGGCTCCAGCCTGCGGCGAAGCCGCAGCGGCACCAGCGGCAGCGGCACCAGCGGCAGCAGCAGCAGCAGCGGCCAACCCGGCCACAGCGGCAGGCAGAGAGACAGCCGAGGCGGCAGACTCGCCCGTCGGCGGCGGCAGGGGCACCGTCCCGAGCCTCCGCCCCCCCACCAGAAAAGAAAAAAGAAAAGTACTCCCGTTCGTCGTCTGCTCCACGAGAGCCGCCGAGGAAGCAGAGCCGGCCCTGACGGTTTGGGGGGGAGTGTGAAGGAAATAAAAGAAGCTTAATTTCCAACCTTTTGTCGTCAGTTTCAAATGGGTTTCACATATCCCCCACTCTGGGTGAACCAGCTGCTTATGACCTATCGGTTAATAGCCAGCAGGGTTCGTTACAAAAGCCTGCACATTTTAATCTATCGGTTAATAAGTTACAGAGCGCAGTAACTACGCCAGCTGCCTCCAATCTGTTGATTAGTAGGTAGCGGGGTTCGCTGCGGGGGCCTGATGGTTATAACTTTTCGGTTATTAAACCACAGACCTCGCGGCATTCCTCTGTCCGAGATCTGCCACCTACACACGGTCACAATAAGCCCATGAGCGCCGTGGTAACGCCTCATGTGGATATTACTGCACACACCTCTACTCATCCTCTGAGCGTGTACGCGCCTCACGATGAGAGTCGGAGTGAAACGCAGCGTGTGGAGGCCCCCTCACAGCCCTTTCGCTCTAGGCCCACCTTGGGTTGCCTCACGGGCAGCGGCGGCGAGGGCACTGGCGTGGCTCGTCGTCATGACAACCACAACACATCTCGAGCATGTGCGCCCGCTCTCAGAGTGTTTCTCGGAGTGGCAGCGCGTGTGTCTGA
Source organism: Notothenia rossii (assembly GCF_949606895.1). NCBI lineage: Eukaryota > Metazoa > Chordata > Actinopteri > Perciformes > Nototheniidae > Notothenia > Notothenia rossii. The sequence goes on along the minus strand of NC_136909.1, from coordinate 40,224,772 downwards.
TGGACAGATGGATGAGCAGGCTGATCAGCAGAGGGTACACCCTGCAGTTCGCCTCCCCCCCCCGCGGGTTCAACGGGATAAAGGAGACACGCCTGTCATCCCGGGAACAGTGTCGGGCACTCCAAGCAGAGCTACGGGAACTCCTGTTGAAAGAGGCTATTTCCAGGGTTCCCCGAGGGGAAGAAAATCAGGGATATTACTCCCGCTACTTCCTTATCCCGAAAAAGACGGGGGGAATGAGACCCATCCTCGACCTGTCAGCGTCCAACGAGGCAATAATGAAAAGGCCGTTTCACATGCTGACGGTCAAAAGGGTGCTAGAGTGTGTTCACCAGGGAGACTGGTTCACCTCTATAGACCTAAAGGATGCATACTTCCACGTACCCATCATCCCACAACACAGGAAATTCCTGCGGTTTTCATTCCAGGGGAATATCGTACCAGTACAACCGTCTGCCGTTCGGTTATTCCCTGGCTCCTCGCACCTTTTCGAAGTGTGTAGAGACGGCATTGCAGCCGCTACATAGAGGAGGGATGAGAGTACTATTTTACCTGAACGACCTGCTGCTGATGGCTCGCTCCAGGGAGGAAGTGGCTTTACAGACGGTACAGCTCATATCGCATCTGTCAAAGCTGGGTTTCATGATAAACTGGAAAAAGAGCTGTCCTCTTCCCTCCCAGAGTATTGTTTACCTGGGTGTGGAATTGAACTCAGCCCGCATGAGAGCGCGACTCTCACGGCAGAGAGTGGAGACGCTGACAGCTCTCCTTCGACGCATCACACCCGGCAGCGTGGTGACAGCCCTCTCCGTGATGCGGCTGCTTGGCATGATGGCAGCCGACCACGGGGTGATTCCCCTGGGTCTCCTTCACATGAGAAGACTCCAGAGGTGGTTTATTCGCCTACGCATCGACCCCGTGCGACAGAGGAGGCGCATGGTGGTCATCCCTCTGTCCGTGGGTTCAGACTTAACCTATTGGAAAAGTCCCCACGTCCTGTCAGAGGGTGTGGCCCTGGGCAGAGTTACGTCACACATCTCGGTGTTCACAGACGCATCTCTCTCAGGGTGGGGAGGAACGTGCATGTCGCAGGCAGTGGGGGGACAGTGGCCGGCTCACATGTCCTTCCACATAAACGTGCTGGAATTGATCTCCGTACGGAGAGTAATTCAGCATTTTGCCTCGCTGCTGCAGAATCAACATGTATTGATTCGCACAGACAACAGAGCCGCGGCAGCCTACATCAATCGCCAGGGCGGGGTACGCTCAGCGCAGCTTCTGAACACAGCAAGAAGGCTGTTGATCTGGGCGCGCGCGCACCTACTCTCCATCAGAGCACTGTATGTGCGCGGCGAGTTGAACAAAGGGGCAGACCTCATGTCCAGAGGAGGCCCTCGCCAGGAGGACTGGAGCCTACACCCCGAGCTGATCGCCCAGGTTTGGAGCCGGTTCGGGAGGGCGGAGGCGGATCTGTTCGCCGCACGCGGGAACGCGCAATGCGCCCTCTGGTTCTCCCTGTCAGCGCGGGACCTTCCCCTATTTAGGGGCAATGGATGTCCACTTGCGGGAGACGACAGACAGTGGTGCGGTTAGCCAAAGTGACAATGGATGTCCACTTGCGGGAGACGACAGACAGTGGTGCGGTTAGCCAAAGTGACAGACCTAATGTTAGACCAATTTACAGGCAATGGACGTCCACTCTCGGGAGAGAGACCTCCAGCATGTGTCCCTGACATGGAGACTCTGTTTATTTCACTCATCCAGGACAGAGACCGGGGAAATCTCCTCTCTGTGGCCCCTCCAAGACCCCCAAAGGACGGACCACAGACCTCCAGCATGTGTCCCTGACATGGGCACCTCCATAACCTTGCACACCGTGAGTCCCCGGACTCCCGGACTTAAGCACTCCCCCACGGACTAAACCCAGATGTTCACACCCTACAGAACTCCATGCCCCTGGTTAACCTAAAGGGGGTGGATTTTGCGGTGCTTTACCGTCGGCACATCGGTATCCATATTCGGCCTTATTCACGGCACCACCACCCCTTCTGTGGAGGATATTCTCATGCTCCTGGTAACCCTTTAAATAGTATGATACTGTCAGGGCTCATCACCGCACTTTACAAGCCATAAATAATGTTTAAATGGTCGGGGAAAGTGTTTTTAAACGTCTGGAAGAGAGTTGTAGCCTGTCATTTTGCAGGATATCATTTAACATGTAACCTCTCCTGGAAATGCACAGAATATGTCCATTTCCAGGAGAGGTTCCATGTTAAATTATATCCTGCAAAATGACAGGCTATAAGCCAGGAACAAGTGTTTGAAAGGCGGGGAAAAGTTGTTTAAAATAGTCGGAAAAGTGTTTTTAAACGTCTGGAAGAGAGTTGTTGCCTGTCATTTTGCAGGATATAATTTAACATGGAACCTCTCCTGGAAATGCGCAGAGTATGTCCATTTCCAGGAGAGGTTCCATGTTAAATTATATCCTGCAAAATGACAGGCTATAAGCCAGGAAAAAGTGTTTGAAAGGCGGGGAAAAGTTGTTTAAAATAGTCGGAAAAGTGTTTTTAAACGTCTGGAAGAGAGTTGTTGCCTGTCATTTTGCAGGATATAATTTAACATGGAACCTCTCCTGGAAATGCGCAGAGTATGTCCATTTCCAGGAGAGGTTCCATGTTAAATTATATCCTGCAAAATGACAGGCTATAAGCCAGGAAAAAGTGTTTGAAAGGCGGGGAAAAGTTGTTTAAAATAGTCGGAAAAGTGTTTTTAAACGTCTGGAAGAGAGTTGTTGCCTGTCATTTTGCAGGATATAATTTAACATGGAACCTCTCCTGGAAATGCGCAGAGTATGTCCATTTCCAGGAGAGGTTCCATGTTAAATTATATCCTGCAAAATG
>NC_136909.1:40101872-40214372 GCF_949606895.1 Notothenia rossii | reverse complement strand
AATGCGCAGAGTATGTCCATTTCCAGGAGAGGTTCCATGTTAAATTATATCCTGCAAAATGACAGGCTATAAGCCAGGAACAAGTGTTTGAAAGGCGGGGAAAAGTTGTTTAAAATAGTCTGATACCTGGCACTGTATTTGCCCCTGGGAAACTTCAAGGTTATATTCATGTTTTATTATTTATTTAATAATCACATGATTTTTACAAAAACAGTATACACAGTATACATATATACAATAATAATAATAATAATAATAATATAACAATATACATAATAAAAACATGAAAAGTGGTGAAAATGAGAAAATGTATCCGAAAATAGTGCCTCCTAATGCGGGCATGTGGACAGTAGCCACAGACTCACAGGCACACACACACATGCAGAGATCCAGGGGGCGGAGCACATGGCTTTTTTTACCCAGAAATAAGTCTATGAGAGGCGGGGAGACTCAGAGGACAGGCTGCGTCACCTCACTTTGTAACCCAGGAAAAGAGCAGGAATTCTGGCTGCGTGAGTGTTAAAAGTGCATTCATCTGTGTTAATCCGACAGCCGCAGAGGTGCTGACGCAAAGCAGGCGGAACAAATTTATTATTTGAACCAGGAATAAATGTTTGCAAGGCGGGGAAAGTGTTCCTGCAGCCCCTCCATAACGGTAATAATGATTAGAAATGATTTCCAGGGCAGAAAGCGTTTTTTAAATGTGGAAAAAAATATGTTAAACTGTTTAAAAAGCACAAAGTGATTTGAGTGCAGTTCTCATGTGTCCCCACAGGAGGGCGCGTCGTCCCAGGGAGCACAGTGCATGGTGACAAGGTACGATTTATACCCTAAAATAGCATGCTAAGTGTGGGTGGATTAGTTTCAAAGCATGCACACTCTGCTCGTGTCAGACTTCCATCAAATAGACCGGGGAAAACACCTCTCATTAGCCCCTCAAAGACCACCAAAGGACGGACTAAGCAGCTCCAGCACGGCTCCCTCACATGGAGCTCAGGTTATTTCATACCTCCAGGAGAGGGACCGGGAAAACCACCTCTCTGTAGCCCCTGACAGAGCCCCAAAGGACGGACTAAGGACCTCCGGCAACAGTGGCACTTCCATAACCTCGTGCACCGTGAGACCCCGGGCCCCCGGACTTAAGCACTCCCCCACGGACTAAACCCAGATGTTCACACCCTGCAGAATCTCATGCCCCTGGTCACCTTCAAGGGGGGGTGGATTTTGCGGTGCTTTACCGTCCGAACACAAGCATCAATATTCGTCCTCCTTCACAGCAGCAGCAGCAGCAGCAGCAGCAGCAGCAGCAGCAGCAGCAGCAGCAGCAGCAGCAGCAGCAGCAGCAGCAGCAGCACCTGCCCTGCTGCACTTCCATAACCTCGTGCACCGTGAGACCCCGGGCCCCCGGACTTAAGCACTCCCCCACGGACTAAACCCAGATGTTCACACCCTGCAGAATGTCATGCCCCTGGTCACCTTTAAGGGGGGGTGGATTTTGCGGTGCTTTACCGTCCGAACACAAGCATCAATATTCGTCCTCCTTCACAGCAGCAGCAGCAGCAGCAGCAGCAGCAGCAGCAGCAGCACCTGCCCTGCTGGAGGTTCACACTTTAACTTATTTGTATTCGTTTTTTTTTGTTCCCCTCCTCTGCCTTACACATCCTCCCACGCTCGAGCACTCCTCACTCGGACTAAACCCCTCCATGCACACCGCCAGAACCAGAACCTCACGCCCCTGGTGACCTTAAAGGTGTTTGTCTTTGTTTGTTTTTGTACTCCACATAGACAGGCAGGTGTTCAGCACCACGGACAGAGCGGGCCCGCTGCTGCTGCTGCTGGAAGGTGGAACACTTTGAGTCTTTTTATTTTCTCTTTTCTCCCTGCTCCTGCACACACCTTTTGTTACCCTCCTCTGCCTTACACATCCTCCCACGCTCGAGCACTCCTCACTCGGACTAAACCCAGATGTTCACACCCTACAGAACTTCATGCCCCTGGTTACCCTAAAGGGGTGGATTTTGCGGTGCTTTACCGTCCGCACATCGGCATACATATTCGGCCTTATTCATGACACTACCACCCCTTCTTTGGAGGATATTGCAGGATATAATTTAACATGGAACCTCTCCTGGAAATGCACAGAGTATGTCCATTTCCAGGAGAGGTTACATGTTAAATTATATCCTGCAAAATGACAGGCACTGTATTTGCCCCTGGGAACCTTCAAGGTTATACTAATGTTTTTTTTTTATTTTTTATTTAATTATCACACCACTTTTACAAAAACAGTATACAAAATAAACATAATAACAACATGATTAACAGGGCCCTGGGGGCCATATTAGCCGTCTAACTTGTACAGTGCACCGGGGAAAAAAGGTTGAGTCCACGGCCCTTTCCCCTCATCAGGAGTACCAATCGGTCCTGAAGAAGAGGTATCGCTGCTCTCCGCCCCTGAATCCTCTTCGGAGGTAGCTGACGGTGGTAGACCTCCTTCTGATGATGATGCTGCTGCAGCTGCTGCCGCCGCCCTGAACATGGAGCGGATCTTCAATGCCTCCTTTATTCCAGGCGTATTCGCGTAGAACCGGTCTGCAGTGCTTACGTAGTGGCACATAAACCTAGCCAGAATCGACCTGCTTTCTGGATCTTGGTGATGCTTGATATTGTCAGCCAGGGCAGTGCGCAAGATGGTGAAGGTGACGGCTGTTTCTAGCCCAGCATCAGCCCAAGCCCTCTTCAAGTGAGCGTTCAGGTTCTTGGAAGCCTGCTTCCCCGATGTGAAAAGGAAGAATTCATTCTGAGGACCCGACAAGCCCTCTTTTATCCCCATCCACCGCATGACCCAGCTAAACTCCTTTATTGTAAGCACCAGCTGTGCTTCACCAAATGTCTTGGCAGTCTTGTGATCCTGCACGTGGATGATGTAGCCCTCAGCAGTGCCCCTTCTGTCCGCCTCAAAGACCTCCGTGTTGGTCATGTTTGCATACACACCCGGACGGTGGCCATACAGGAGGCTCCAATGGAGGGTTAGATAGCCATATAGCAGGTACTGGGTGATTGTGGTCGGATTGCTAGCCATCAGGTCAAGGAGATCAGGGATGCGCTTCTCAGCGGCCGCCATGGCGGCGAGAAGCTCCGCCTGGCTCGGCAGACGATCCAGCTTGTCCCTCTTCACCTTAAACTGGTGGAGAGTGACAGACTTTTTCAAATCGTTAATGTTGGCTTTCACCTCTCTGATGATGTTGGTCATATCAGACTGGGTGAGCCTGCACCCCCGGAGCTTTGATGCAGACAAGTACCTCAGGAAATGGTTCACAGTCTTCAGGAACAACAGCGATGTTGTGACTGTCCGGCCCGACTCTGAAATATACTTGCTCCAGCCACGGACCCTCTTTGTGTCTTTTAGAAACAGCCAGTCTGACAGCCGGTCAAAACCATGGGCCATGAATACTATGAAGTTCTTTATCCGGCTGACATTGGACATACAATTCTCTTTCCGTTTTACTGTCGGTGCAAGACCCTCACAATGACCTCTGTATGTCTGAATGTACGTCTCCATGCTTTTAGGCAACGTGATTTCACGCATGGTATTCCGCAGTCCCTTCCCAGTGCACCATTGATTTTGGGAAGAGGGCCAGTCCTTAGCCAGATTAGCTTTCAGCTTATTGGAGACAGACGCACGGGTCTTCTGGCATACAGGGGTCTCACTACAGGAGGCTTCTACGGACCGCATGACAGTCTGCATCGGGGTCTTGCTTCCGGAGGCTTCTGGGGACCGCATCACAGACTTGAGAGGGATCTCACTCGCAGAGGCTTCTATGGACCGCATGACAGTCTTCACTGGGGTCTCACTACCGGAGGCTTCTGGGGACCACATGACAGTCTTCACTGGGGTCTTGCTTCCGGAGGCTTCTGGGGACCGCATCACAGACTTGAGAGGGGTCTCTCTACCGGAGGCTTTGTCGGACCGCATGACAGTCTTCACCGGGGTCTTGCTTCCGGAGGCTTCTGGGGACCGCATGACAGTGTTCACCGGGGTCTCACTACCGGAGGCTTTGTCGGACCGCATGACAGTCTTCACCGGGGTCTTGCTTCCGGAGGCTTCTGGGGACCGCATCACAGACTTGAGGGGGGTCTCACTCGCAGAGGCTTCTATGGACCGCATGACAGTCTTCACCGGGGTCTTGAGAGGGGTATTGCTGCCGGAGGCTACTGAGTTCATGTCGGGGGTACTTGGGATTGCTACGCCCTTAAATCGTATACATTCTTCGTCTTCCTCAAGCAGAGCAGCAGTGGCATTCTGCTTCCTGGGTTTTAGACCCTGTTTTAGCCTGGAGCGCAGGTTCTTCACCTCATCAATGAGGGCATCCTTCTGAGCCCTCAATGCCACATTGTCCAGCCTCACCTGCATGCAGTCCTCTTCGTCACACTCGGTATGTGGGGAGAAGGGTGGAGGGTGCACCGGGTATTCCTCCTCATTGTCTATATCCAATGATGTAGCCATTCCAATGATGGGATTAGTCTCTCGGAGGTCATGGAGCAACTGCAGGGCCACACTATGCTTCAGCCTTGCCATGACCTGATGTGCCTCATCTCGGGAGAACTCAGGGTGGTCACGAGTTACATGACGGTGTAGTTTCCTCCCAGCATACGAACACCCTGTGATGGGACAGGGTTTGGTCCGAACATTTATTCTACCACTGGCCATTTTAAGAATGATGCCTCTTTCATCCAGGTTCCGCACTGCATGTTTGTGCTTAAGGTGCTTATTCAAAGCCAGATAGCGGAGGCTGCACACCGGGCATTCGGTCAACATCCTTCCAAAAACACACACAATGAATTATATTTAAATGGTTTTCTGTTTCTCCGTTTATATGCGTTAGCCAACTGCTGATTGCAACCATGGGTCCGATGCTTCAATGCAGGGAACACGGACCAAGGGGAGGACTTGGGTTACCACCTGGTTAAAATGGTCCCACCTCCGCACCAACGCGACTGGCGATGGGTCCGATACATTGATTGTTTTTTGTTTCATGGTTCTGCCACGAACTCACAAGACAGTTTTGGGTACAAAACGTGGGGGTAACAGTACCTCCGGGCGCTCCGTCCCGCTCCGGCTTTCGCCGCAGCGGGGGGAGGAGGCATTGAACCCCTCGCACCTGCCCCCGGAGGAGGCAGGGGAGTCAGGTACCCGGAGGCGCACGGTGGACGGCCAGGGCGAGACCGCCACACCGCACTGGAGTCAGAGTTCCGAGTTTTTCGAGCCAGGTCCCGGTGAAACGCAGTACGGAGCACCCGGCAGGAACCTCCAGCAGACCCCCCCGCGCGGTTCCCTCGTCCCTCGGAAGAGGCGGAGAGGTGGGTGTTTTTCATCTGCTGGCGGACTGCCGGGGAGAACGTGCTGCTCGGGAGCCAGGCTCAGAGTTAGTGGAAGTGAGAGCCCGTGCACCTGCCTTTTACAGCAGGCACGCGCTGGTATCGGGGTGGGGAGAGAAGGTAGATGCAGAGGCTGCAGAAACAGCCAGAGCCTTTCCCCTCTAACACACCCCTCATTTGGTTCATGAGCACTGGGCAGAGTACCCTGTCAACTCTCCTTATATTCCTCCGGAGACCAGTTGGGAAATGGCAGCATCCCACTTCACCTGGTAGACCAATATCGTTAAATGAGCTCAGTAATGTACTGCACAACATCACATGGGTAAAATGAGCTATATCATGCACTGCAAAATCACATTTGGTTTATTTCCAAAAAGCCTGGAAAAAACACATATCCATCATGTCCTGTAAAATATCATTCTTTGTTTATGTCCGCTCCAGGATTACCCGTAGTTTGGATGAACCGACCGCCAAGCACCGGAAGCTGGACCCGGGGAGGAGGCCCTCCGATGGCGGGTCAAATTTGATGATACCGCAGCTGGCTGGACACTAGCCGTAGAAGAACACCTGGGCGGGACCAGGCATGTCCCTCTTTGCAGACAAGCATATGTGCTCCCAGGAGCAGAGTCAATCCCACAGTTTGGAGGAACCGACCGCCAAGCACCGGAAGCTGGACCCGGGGAGGAGGCCCTCCGATGGCGGGTCAAATTTGATGATACCGCAGCTGGCTGGACACTAGCCGTAGAAGAACACCTGGGCGGGACCAGGCATGTCCCTCTTTGCAGACAAGCATATGTGCTCCCAGGAGCAGAGTCAATCCCACAGTTTGGAGGAACCGACCGCCAAGCACCGGAAGCTGGACCCGGGGAGGAGGCCCTCCGATGGCGGGTCAAAGTTGATGATACCGCAGCTGGCTGGACACTAGCCGTAGAAGAACACCTGGGCGGGACCAGGCATGTCCCTCTTTGCAGACAAGCATATGTGCTCCCAGGAGCAGAGTCAATCCCACAGTTTGGAGGAACCGACCGCCAAGCACCGGAAGCTGGACCCGGGGAGGAGGCCCTCCGATGGCGGGTCAAAGTTGATGATACCGCAGCTGGCTGGACACTAGCCGTAGAAGAACACCTGGGCGGGACCAGGCATGTCCCTCTTTGCAGACAAGCATATGTGCTCCCAGGAGCAGAGTCAATCCCACAGTTTGGAGGAACCGACCGCCAAGCACCGGAAGCTGGACCCGGGGAGGAGGCCCTCCGATGGCGGGTCAAAGTTGATGATACCGCAGCTGGCTGGACACTAGCCGTAGAAGAACACCTGGGCGGGACCAGGCATGTCCCTCTTTGCAGACAAGCATATGTGCTCCCAGGAGCAGAGTCAAACCCGCAGTTTGGAAGAACCGACCGCCAGAGCACCGGCACGAAGCCGGGCCGGCGGAGGCCTTCCGATGGCGGGTCACGTTTGCCATTCGATCAATGTCTTTGCAGACAAGCATATATGTGGTTGTTACGCAGGATCAAATAGGTAGTTTGATGAAGTAGGGTCCGGTGCCCGGAGCAAGGCCAATTGCTGAATGCCGCAGCCGACTAAGGCCGCTATGCCACAGTGGAGGATGAGAGAAACAGGTGTTTGTTTTGCATTCCGCGGCAAAGAGGGGAGGTGGAACTTCCACCCCGCTACGGAACCTGTGGTGGGACCCCTGAGTCAGACGGTTCGTCTTGGAAACGCTTCATATCGGTCGGCCTGGGAGGTAAGAGACACGCAGGGTAACGGACACGCAGGGTTACCCCCACGCAGCCCACGCAACACGGAGGAGGCAGGGGAGTCTGGTACCCGGAGGCGCATGGCCGCAACACCGCACTGGAGTCAGGGTTTCGAGTTTTTCGAGCCAGGTCCCAGTGAACGCAAGACTCCAGCAGGAGCCTCCAGCAGACCCCCCCGACGTTTCCCTCGTCCCTCCCGGCCATCAGAGTCGAACCCGCAGTTCGGAGGAACCGACCGCCAGAGCACCGGCACGAGGCCGGGCCGGCGGAGGCCCTCCGATGGCGGGTCGCGTTTGCCATTCGATCAGTGAGAAATCAGAAGAGGAAGGGGGAAGAAAAAAGACTAACTTGTCTTTTTGGAGAACCATCAAAAATGGGTGAAAATGAAAAAATGTATCCGAGAATAGTGCCCCATAAGGCGGGTAAAGTCCCCTGTCAACTCCCCTCACCTTCCTCCACACTCTGAAAAAGTCAGAGTTATTTTTTGGAGAACCATCAAAAAGGGCTAAAAGTGTTGAAATGTATCCGAGAATAGTGCCCCATAAGGCGGGTAAAGTCCCCTGTCAACTCCCCTCACCTTCCTCCACACTCTGAAAAAGTCAGAGTTATTTTTTGGAGAACCATCAAAAAGGGCTAAAAGTGTTGAAATGTATCCGAGAATAGTGCCCCATAAGGCGGGTAAAGTCCCCTGTCAACTCCCCTCACCTTCCTCCACACTCTGAAAAAGTCAGAGTTATTTTTTGGAGAACCATCAAAAAGGGCTAAAAGTGTTGAAATGTATCCGAGAATAGTGCCCCATAAGGCGGGTAAAGTCCCCTGTCAACTCCCCTCACCTTCCTCCACACTCTGAAAAAGTCAGAGTTATTTTTTGGAGAACCATCAAAAAGGGCTAAAAGTGTTGAAATGTATCCGAGAATAGTGCCCCATAAGGCGGATTGAGTCCCCTGTCAACTCCCCTTACCTTCCTCCACACTCTGAAAAAGTCAGAGTTATTTTTTGGAGAACCATCAAAAAGGGCTAAAAGTGTTGAAATGTATCCGAGAATAGTGCCCCATAAGGCGGATAAAGTCCCCTGTCAACTCCCCTTACCTTCCTCCACACTCTGAAAAAGTCAGAGTTATTTTTTGGAGAACCATCAAAAAGGGCTAAAAGTGTTGAAATGTATCCGAGAATAGTGCCCCATAAGGCGGATAAAGTCCCCTGTCAACTCCCCTTACCTTCCTCCACACTCTGAAAAAGTCAGAGTTATTTTTTGGAGAACCATCAAAAAGGGCTAAAAGTGTTGAAATGTATCCGAGAATAGTGCCCCATAAGGCGGATAAAGTCCCCTGTCAACTCCCCTCACCTTCCTCCAGAGCCCAGTTCAAAAACTTTAAGTTTGGTAAGAACCATGCTGGGGGGTCTCCAGGCAACAAAATGTATCCGAGCCAAAGTGCACATACAGCGGATGAATTCCTCCATGAAGTTACACAGCCGTTTTTTTTCTGAGTCCTCTCAAAAACCGGGTTTCCGATTTCGTGCAGAAGGTAGCTTGTAAAACATGAACGGTTTTTTACAACGGAGGAGGGGAAGTCTGGATTCCCCTCTCCGTTGTACCTTGCAACGGGGGAGGGGAAAAGTGTTCGGGGCTTCGTCCCGAAGCGCCGAACACTTTTCCCCTTCTCCAATTTTTCAGATCCCCTCTCCCATGTAATTTTAAAAGTTCATTTTTTGATTATTTTAACATATAATTGACCGTTTTCTTTCATTTTTTTTTCATTCCACGGGTGGGGGCCTATGGCAGGCTGCCTATGAGCTCCCAAATTTGGCCCGGATCATCCGGGATTTGTGGGATAAGCTCCATAAACTGACAAAGTCATCCAAACATGTCGCTTTTATAGCCCAAAGATATATCATGCAAATACATTAAAATAGTAAAAGGTACGATTGTGCTCGGCATTAACCGGAATTTGATTTATATAGCCCCCAAAAAATGATTAAAAATCGTTTTCGTGGGGAAAAGTGTTAAAACGCCTGATTAAAGCATTTGCGGGACCCCAGCGAGCTCCAGACTATGTGCATTGTGTCGGGGACCCTGGAGAATGATAAAACCCATCATTTAAATGCCAAAAACACCATTAAAAGTCACTTTTAGGGGCAAAAAACAGCCTCTGTCCACTTCGTTAACAAAGTGATGGGGAAAAGGACAAAATCGTGATTAAAGCATTTTGCGGGACCCCAGCGAGCTCCAGACTATGTGCATTGTGTCGGGGACCCTGGAGAATGATAAAACCCATCATTTAAATGCCAAAAACACCATTAAAAGTCACTTTTAGGGGCAAAAAACAGCCTCTGTCCACTTCGTTAACAAACTGATGGGGAAATGGACCAAATCGTGATTAAAGCATTTTGCGGGACCCCAGCGAGCTCCAGACTAGTTTCATTGTGTCGGGGACCCTGGAGAATGATAAAACCCATCATTTAAATGCCAAAAACACCATTAAAAGTCACTTTTAGGGGCAAAAAACAGCCTCTGTCCACTTCGTTAACAAACTGATGGGGAAAAGGACCAAATCGTGATTAAAGCATTTGCGGGACCCCAGCGAGCTCCAGACTAGTTTCATTGTGTCGGGGACCCTGGAGAATGATAAAACCCATCATTTAAATGCCAAAAACACCATTAAAAGTCACTTTTAGGGGCAAAAAACAGCCTCTGTCCACTTCGTTAACAAACTGATAGGCAAATGGACAGAAGGGGGAACACGGCCCAGCCGCTGCTCCGCTGCTCCAGACTATGTGCATTGTGTCGGGGAGCCAGGTCAAACCCCTCCATGCACACCGCCAGAACCAGAACCTCACGACCCTGGTGACCTTAAAGGTGTTTGTCTTTGTTTGTTTTTGTACTCCACATAGACAGGCAGGTGTTCAGCACCGCGGGCCCGCTGCTGCTGCTGCTGCTGCTGGAAGGTGGAACACTTTGAGTCTTTTTATTTTCTCTTTTCTCCCTGCTCCTGCACACACCTTTTGTTCCCCTCCTCTGCCTTACACATCCTCCCACGCTCGAGCACTCCTCACTCGGACTAAACCCCTCCATGCACACCGCCAGAACCAGAACCTCACGACCCTGGTGACCTTAAAGGTGTTTGTCTTTGTTTGTTTTTGTACTCCACATAGACAGGCAGGTGTTCAGCACCGCGGGCCCGCTGCTGCTGCTGCTGCTGCTGGAAGGTGGAACACTTTGAGTCTTTTTATTTTCTCTTTTCTCCCTGCTCCTGCACACACCTTTTGTTCCCCTCCTCTGCCTTACACATCCTCCCACGCTCGAGCACTCCTCACTCGGACTAAACCCCTCCATGCACACCGCCAGAACCAGAACCTCACGACCCTGGTGACCTTAAAGGTGTTTGTCTTTGTTTGTTTTTGTACTCCACATAGACAGGCAGGTGTTCAGCACCGCGGGCCCGCTGCTGCTGCTGCTGCTGCTGGAAGGTGGAACACTTTGAGTCTTTTTATTTTCTCTTTTCTCCCTGCTCCTGCACACACCTTTTGTTCCCCTCCTCTGCCTTACACATCCTCCCACGCTCGAGCACTCCTCACTCGGACTAAACCCCTCCATGCACACCGCCAGAACCAGAACCTCACGACCCTGGTGACCTTAAAGGTGTTTGTCTTTGTTTGTTTTTGTACTCCACATAGACAGGCAGGTGTTCAGCACCGCGGGCCCGCTGCTGCTGCTGCTGCTGCTGGAAGGTGGAACACTTTGAGTCTTTTTATTTTCTCTTTTCTCCCTGCTCCTGCACACACCTTTTGTTCCCCTCCTCTGCCTTACACATCCTCCCACGCTCGAGCACTCCTCACTCGGACTAAACCCCTCCATGCACACCGCCAGAACCAGAACCTCACGACCCTGGTGACCTTAAAGGTGTTTGTCTTTGTTTGTTTTTGTACTCCACATAGACAGGCAGGTGTTCAGCACCGCGGGCCCGCTGCTGCTGCTGCTGCTGCTGGAAGGTGGAACACTTTGAGTCTTTTTATTTTCTCTTTTCTCCCTGCTCCTGCACACACCTTTTGTTCCCCTCCTCTGCCTTACACATCCTCCCACGCTCGAGCACTCCTCACTCGGACTAAACCCCTCCATGCACACCGCCAGAACCAGAACCTCACGACCCTGGTGACCTTAAAGGTGTTTGTCTTTGTTTGTTTTTGTACTCCACATAGACAGGCAGGTGTTCAGCACCGCGGGCCCGCTGCTGCTGCTGCTGCTGCTGGAAGGTGGAACACTTTGAGTCTTTTTATTTTCTCTTTTCTCCCTGCTCCTGCACACACCTTTTGTTCCCCTCCTCTGCCTTACACATCCTCCCACGCTCGAGCACTCCTCACTCGGACTAAACCCCTCCATGCACACCGCCAGAACCAGAACCTCACGACCCTGGTGACCTTAAAGGTGTTTGTCTTTGTTTGTTTTTGTACTCCACATAGACAGGCAGGTGTTCAGCACCGCGGGCCCGCTGCTGCTGCTGCTGCTGCTGCTGCTGGAAGGTGGAACACTTTGAGTCTTTTTATTTTCTCTTTTCTCCCTGCTCCTGCACACACCTTTTGTTCCCCTCCTCTGCCTTACACATCCTCCCACGCTCGAGCACTCCTCACTCGGACTAAACCCCTCCATGCACACCGCCAGAACCAGAACCTCACGACCCTGGTGACCTTAAAGGTGTTTGTCTTTGTTTGTTTTTGTACTCCACATAGACAGGCAGGTGTTCAGCACCGCGGGCCCGCTGCTGCTGCTGCTGCTGCTGGAAGGTGGAACACTTTGAGTCTTTTTATTTTCTCTTTTCTCCCTGCTCCTGCACACACCTTTTGTTCCCCTCCTCTGCCTTACACATCCTCCCACGCTCGAGCACTCCTCACTCGGACTAAACCCCTCCATGCACACCGCCAGAACCAGAGCGACCTACACAGCCAAGTGGGCAGCGTTCCAGCGCTGGTGTGTAGAAAGAAGCCTGGACCCCACTACGTGCCCCCTGCCTCACGTGCTGTCATTCCTCCAGCTGTTGTTGGACAGGAATTTGGCTTTCAGCACAATCAAGGTATATGCGGCTGCCATATCATCTTGTCACGTGAGTTTCGGAGCCGGGACGTTGTTCAGTCACCCCCTGATGAAACGCTTTCTGCAAGGGGTACGAAGACTCAGACCGGTGTCACGCGCACTGGCGCCTCAGTGGGATCTGGCTTTGGTGTTACGAGCACTAAGCAAAGCCCCATTTGAACCGTTAGAGCAGGTTCCCGTTAAAATGTTATCAGCCAAAGTAGTACTGCTTTTGGCTCTAACATCAGCAAAAAGGGTGAGTGATCTATCCGCTCTCTCGGTGGCCCCGTCATGCCTCCGGATCCAAGGAGATGGCAGTTCGGCTGTGCTACGGCCTAACCCAGCCTTTATGCCAAAGGTCATCACAAGCACTTTTTGGTCAAGAGTGATCACCCTGGATGGGTTTTTTCCGCCTCCTCATAACTCGGAGGAAGAGGCCACATCTCATCTCCTCTGCCCGGTGCGCGCGCTGTCCTGCTATGTGGCGCGCACGGCGGCCTGGCGCCGTTCTCAGCGCCTGTTCGTGCACTATAGAGAGCGCTCGATCGGGCAACCTCTGTCTGCACAACGGCTGTCACACTGGCTGTGTGAGGCTGTGTCACAGGCATATGTCTCCTCTGGGGTGGAGCCCCCGGAGAAACATCAAGGCGCACTCCACCAGAGGAATTTCCTCCTCACGGCTTTGCACGGAGGAATGTCAGTGGAAGATATTTGCACGGCTGCATCTTGGTCTTCCCCCTGTTCATTTATTCATTTTTATTTGAGGGATGTCTCCCATTCCTCTCTGACACACCCTGTACTGGGTTTCCTGTCGGGGTGAGTGATGTCAGGGAGCCGGCTATGCGCCTCTCTCTCTCCTGCCTTTTGGCAAGCGGAGAGCGGCCCATTTCCCCTGAGGGATGTTCCTTTTTCCTCTAACACACTTTGTACGGAGTGCCTGGTCAGAGTGAGTGACGTCAGGGATCCAGCTGTGCGCTCTCCTGCCTGTCTGCACGCAGAGAGCTGCTGTTCCCCCACTACGATCGCAGAACGAGGTGGGACTTTCGTCTCTACTTTCTCACAGCGGCCGGCATGTATTGTTCCCAGCCTTCACCCCGTCGGGAAGATAGGCATGTTTTGCTATGTTCCAGGTACGGTGATGAGCCATTACGCATGGCACATCAGGCAGGGGGGTGTTATTGAGCAGGTATGTCTGTGCTTCTAGTGCCGGGCGGACCCAGTGGGGCGCAGACTACATCATGCTTCGCCCTTAACCCAATAGCGATAGCCTTAGAGGGCGAAGCCATAGAAATAGAACTGAGGTTAGCTACTGTAACCCCAGCTTCTATGAGTAAATGGCGCAGCCCTCTAAGTGCGGGGCCCCACTGGCTCTACGAATAGCTGAAGAAAAGTTATGTTGTATGGAAGCAGATTGCCGGGCCACCTTCCTATTTATACCGGAAGGAGGCCCGAGGGTGGGGCCCACCTTGCGGGTGGGCGTGGACTACAAGTGTTTCAGTGCTGCGCGGGGGCGCAGGGGGATTACCCAATAGCGATAGCCTTAGAGGGCTGCGCCATTTACTCATAGAAGCTGGGGTTACAGTAGGTAACCTCAGTTTTGTCTTCCTCCTTGTGTTTTGTCTGGTCCTCCTCCCTGTCGTTAGTTTCCCTGGTTTGTCTGATTGTCTCATTGTGTTCACCTGTTGCCCTTGTGTTTCTCCCTCCCCTGCCCAGCTGTGTCTTGTCCTGTGATTACCCTTCTGTGTATTTAGTCTAGTCTTCCCCTGTGTTCCATGTCGGTTCATTGTTTCCCCTCCATGTTTCCACGGTCCGTGTTCCTTGTGCTGCTCGTTTTTTTGTTGTTGATATTTTGGATACTGCCTTTTTGCCACAGCTTTTATGATTTAATAAAGCTCGCTTTTTGTAGAATTCTGCATTTGGGTCCTACCTTTTCCACGCATCCTGAGATATTGTGGTAATTAAGGAGTCTCATGATTGAAATAAAGTGTTAATAGCCAAGTTGTATGTGCTATTGAAAGGTGTTGCATTTGTTGACCCACTCAAGTAAAGTACAGAAGAAGGAAACCTAACTTTGACTCTTGTCAACATTCTTCCCTTTTATCAGGGGCGTAACATATACATTTGTTAAAATGCAACGGAGAAGTAACTGAAAGTAACTGAATGTAACTGAATGTGGATATTGCATCGACCGACCTGGAAGCACGTCTCCGTGGAGAGGACGTAGGCGCACAGATAGAGTGAGAGATTCTCTCCAACACAGGGTGAGATCGCTCCTTTGTACCACGCCGATCATCGTGTTTTCCTTTTTTGTGGATTATAGCCTAAATAGGCCTACAAACATTTCCGTTTTTTTGTCAATGAACTATAGTGGCCTGGATTAGGCAGTAGCCTAAAGAGAATTTCAGTTTATCGCCGAGCGGGCTTTTTGTTGAGTTTTGTTTGTGTTTTGTTGGGCTGGAAAACTGTCAATATAATTGAATAACGTATAAAACCTGTCTTTGTTTATTTTGTGAATGTGTGGATGTAGACAATAGTAAATACACTTCCGTGGGGAATATTTTTGTGGAAAGAGTAAAGTTTCCGTTTATCAGTTCTATTTAGCTTTTATAATATTATTTCATATCAAGAACCCCTTGTGCGTTTATTTCACACATCTATTTTTGATAGTTGATCGTTACAAACGTAACCTTACAAAAAGAGAAACCAAGATATTTAGTATCTGAAATGTGATATTATATTTTAATTATAGCCTACAGAATAACTACTAGAAGTGCTTCATTAGATTATAACATGAATTAAAATTAAACAGTGTTTTTGTGGGTCTATCTACTGCATTTAAAAAAAGAAGGCAGAACGTCCACCTAGAAACATTCCTCTCTATTTTAAAATGTAGTGTATTGTTATCCTATTTTATGTAGCAAGTAACATACAGTTACCTTTTTTATCCTACATTATCTCGTAACCTTTAATCCGTTAGTCCCAAAGACCATAATTTGTCCTCCTCAGTATAGTCATGTGACTAAAACACACTTTCTTCTGAATGCTTCTTCACAGTACAGGTATGGAGAGGAAAGCGAGGAAGTTCATGCAGAGAGAGGGAAAACACATAGAGGCGATAACCATTTGAATAGGAAAATAATGAGCATTGCATCAATAGATGTGGGGAAATGGCTGATGAGGATACGTGTGAGTTCACACCTGCATGTTTCCTGACGATAAGCCGCTCAGACTAGCTGAGCCGCTTACTGCTGTTGAATAATGACCTCAATAATCACCTCCTCACTCAGAGAGTGAGGAGGTGGTGCCAACAGAGCAGATTCACTACACATTCTGGATATATGTTTTTTATTGTGCATGCAACCCTAATGGGCATGGGTATAATACACATATTTTAAAGTTAGCAGAAAATGAGTCATGTGTGTGTAGTGCTCTCACCCTCTGCAGACAGCTCCAGTGGGGACTTGAAATCCACTACAGCCGGTCTCATCAGCCTCTTAAGAGTCTGAATCAGCTGCAGGGGGATGGGGGGGGGGGGGGGGGGGCAGAGAGGAATACTTCAGAAATGAAGACAAACAGTAATAATGCTGCAGAGATATTGGTGTATGCAGAGAGCAGGACGGGGCCGTGAGCAGAGTGTTCTGTCATTTTGGAACAAGAGTAAAGTTAATGCACATATGGTTACGCTTTCTGTCCATAGACACATTTTTTCTATTAAAATGCATAAAATACTTTTTTAAAGTTGATTTCTGGAGAGATTATAGTCTTTGATGTACACAACATGCTACCACATTTAAAGATGCAAAATATTTAAACAAACATGCAAGCATTAGTATTCTCCCCCCAGAGTCATCAACCTGTAAAGCCACATTTTGCAGCAGTTACAGCTGCAGGTATCTTTGGGTATGTCTCTATAAGCTTGGCACATATATCCAATTATATTTTTTGCCAAAACTGCTCCAGCTCCTTCAGGTTGGATGAGTTCCAGGTGAGCAACAGTCATTAAGTCATACCACAGATTCTCAATTAGATTGAAGTGTGTGCTCTGACCATGCCATTCCAAGAAATTCAGATGTTCAGGGTGTCCGCGGGGTCTTAAAAAGTATTAAAAGTTGATAAATCAATTTAGCGAAAATTAAAGCTATTAAAAAGTATTAAAAAGTATTAAACGGCATTTTCCAAGGTATTAAGAAGGTCCACAGCAACGACAACATGAAACACCCTTTAATTTACTGAGACGACATGTCGGGAAACCCCCCAAGGCGGCCCCATGCATAGCGCGCCGTAAAATGCTGCTTATTATTTTAAGTTTCGTTGCCTTGCTCCGCTCTGTGGGGGGGGGGAACTAAACGATTACGGTAACGGGTTCCAAGGTGGGTAGACCGGCATACGCAACGCTCTGGGGGTCCAACGGCTCCGTGTGTAAGCCCTATATCAGGCCTATTCAACTGGCGGCCCGCGGGCCAGATGCGGCCCAGAACCAACTCCCGAGTGGCCCAGCCTCCAGTAGCCAAATTCCTACACTAGTACAGACCATGAACGCAACACTCCGCGTTGCATAGAAACCACCAAACCACAACGCAGCACGTTTTTTGAAAGTGCATCTAGTGGTGCTAGTAACGGTGGTCCTATGATAGCAACTCTAAAACATGTCTCTCAACTCTGAAGCGTAAACAGAGACAAAACGGTCATTGATCTTGTGGAGCAGATCCAAGTCAAGCTGGACCTTTTCGCGACCGACTTGAGCACGGGTCGGATACTGCATTTTCCGACGCTCCCCAAACACATCACATCTCCGGCACAAATCCCGGATGTGATGACAGATTTCATTGCGAGGTTGAAAGAGAACTTTGCCGGTCGATTGGATGAACTTGCTCTGCCCACAGAGGTGATGGGCTTTGCCAGAGACCCCTTCACTGTTGCAATAGAGGGGGACGTATCAACCAGAGCAAAGGAAGTGGTCCCCTGCATCGACAAGGGGAAATATACACTGGAACTTATTGACATGCAGCGCACTAACGGGCCAGCGAAGTTTTGGAGTGATGTCAAAAAACGGCAGTTCCCTAACGTTCAGAAAGTAGCGATCTGTGTGCTCAGTATGTTTGGATCAACCTACAAATGTGAATCAAGCTTTTCACACATGAACTCAATCAAAAGTAGCACTCGCTGCTTCCTGACTGACAGCACTCTTCACCAATGTCTTAGGATTGCATTGATATCCTATGAGCCAAAAATCACTGCTCTTGTTCAAAACAAAAAATGTCCCTTCTCCCATTGAGAAAGTCAGCGATGACAAATCACAAATGAGGTGATAGTAAGCACCTAGTTTACTATAGTAGACGTGTAGTGTAGTATTCATTCATATAGTTACCCGTATCCCTTGTTATGGGTTTGTGCACTGAAGGGTAACTTGACAGTTCTTTCTGTATTCATTTAAATGCACTTTGTAATGTGTCTCGGTCAAATGTGACCAAAACGTATGATTTTTTTGTTATTACTTGAAAAGTGAAAAAATAGTATTGCTACAGTACTACCTCTTTGTGTTGCATTGCTCTTTAGCTGTTTTTTTTGTATGTGAGGACATTTATTAAGACTGCTATTATTGTATTCAGTAAATGCACTTTGTGATGTGCCTGTTTAAAAAAAAAATAACCTGAATATTTGACTTCTAAAGCAAACAAATGTAATGCTACAACTGTGCACTTTTTTTTCAGATTCTGTTAAATTAATGCTAATTTGTTCTGTTTTTATGCACTTTTTGAACTACCTTTGTTACAGTAGATGAACAATGAATAAAGATTGCATGTTTTTCATCGCAGTAATATGTGTTTGTTTAAAATGTGTCACTACCCGCTTTTTACAGGCCGCTGAATGTCTGGCCCAGCTGAATTTTGTAATTATAAAATCTGGCCCAACTGAATGTGTAGTTGAATAGCCCTGCCCTATATGATCATTTTCTGATAACGATGAAATAGCCCGCCTCCCTCTTCCCGCGTTTCCTGCTGCTGCTGGGCTGTCAGAAGAGGGGGAGGAAAAGAGAGGCAGGCCCCGTTTATTAAATATTATTATATTATTATACAGAGAACAGAGTCGTTATTAATTTGTTTTAAAGCTCAATAAATAACAAAGAAGACCTCTGACTGGCACTTTTCTAATTTTGTATGGAAGATTTAAACTTTAACGGACATGTTGACCGGCGGAACATTTTTTTTACAGAAACTCTGCCGCATGGTCCCCTCGTTCCTTGGAAGAGGCGGTGAGGTGGGTGTTTTTCATCTGCTGTGGACTACCGGAGAGAGAGAGAGAGAGAGAGAGCAGGAGAACACGCCGTCCACCACGGAGAATAAACAGAAGGGCAACTATGGCAACCATGCTCCGGGGTCTTCTTCGCTGCTTTTGGTGTATTTCGGGCGGCAGCAGCGCCACTTACAGGCCTGGCATATGTACTACATTGTTTCCAGCATTTCCAGCGGTCTAGTGTGAACGGACACGTTAATGAATCGAATGCGTGTGAACGGGAGACTTTTTTGCGCTTGCGTATGCGTTTTACCGTATGCGTCCTCGTGGGGCCGGGGTCTAAGCCAAACTATATCCGGTCACAGAGATCTGCTATTTTAAAGTAAAGTCAACACATATCGACCCTAAATATAGTCTATATTAACAACGACAAAAGTCATAACATATATATCCTTTTTTGTAAACATATGACAAATGTGTGAGGGTGATGACGTCAGAGCATCTTCCTATGTGCCAGGGCTTAGCCCCGGACAGCCCCAGCCCAATTTAACCCCTGGGTATTTGAGAAGGAGCTCCTATATGGCATTACCCCGCTGAAGCTCACCAAAGTATAACATATTTCATAGTTCAAAGTTTTGTCAATTGTTTTGTTTATTGGTCAAATACTGGTTTCTAATGGTTTCTGAGGAGTTTTACTGGAATGAAAGAGCACAGAGTCTATAGAAGCAAAAAAGCAGCATACTGCATTAAACCTGACCTTCACAGAGAGGTTGAAGTTCATGTGGAAAGGAGGCTTCAGTAGTCTGTCTGCACTCTGTTTAGTTTTGCTATCTTACAATCAATATAGTAAATGTGAGGTAAAGTGTGTTGCCAATGTAACCGGTCAGAACTCAAAGTTGCGATGAAGTCTTAAAATGTATGGAAAGGGTCTTAAAAAAGGTCTTAAAAGGTATTAAATTTGACTTCAGGATTCCTGCATATACCCGGATGTTCCACCTTAAACCACATGAGCGTTGCTCTAGCATTATGCATTTAGTTGTATTCATCATTCCTTATAATTCCATCATAACCTGTTACCCAGTCCCTGCGGATGAAAAACATCCCAACATCATGTTGCTGACCCCACCATTCTTCACTGTGGTGATGGTGTTGTCATGGGGATGAGAGGCGATGTGGTTGTGTTTTCCTTGACAGCCAAATAGTCAAATGTTAGTCTCATCTGAAAATAGTTGTTTTTTCCCTCATGCCTTTTAGCAAAAGCCATATTTATCTAATCAACGTTTTTTTTCTGGCCACTCCCCCATGAAACCCTGTTCTGTGGAGGGCATGGCATAAAGTGTTCCTATATTTTCAGATACTCCGATCTATGCTGTGGAGCTTACCAGCTCCTTCAGGGTAATATTTGGTCTCTTTGTTGCATTAATCAGAGAGGGCTATTTCTCTACAGTTAACCTCTTAAGCCCTGAGCCTGTTTTTCAGGTTTCAGGCTCCAAAATGCCACTAACACAGCAAAGACTATATCTTCACTTCTTAAAGGGGTAAATTAATAATATTTTCTCTCAAAGTAAGGTTACTTCTGTGAGTTGGATGTAGAAGTGTCAGAATCTATATAGATGTTTTTATTTTAAAGTAAATACAGATGGAACATAGTAAAAACATGTAAATTCTAATGTCCGCCTAAAAATAAAACATTACTTACAGTATAGTGAAAACCACCCTTGAATGATGGATTAGTAGACTAAAAGCTTTAGGAATCCAAACTATAACATATAAGTACCCTGTATCAAGATTGATGCAAAACAAGTGAAATTTGACCTTTTTAGAGAGGTTTAGAAAAATAAAGTCCAGGCGGACTCACCTCTGGGTAATCTGGGAACCATCAGTTCCATTTGACCTTTTTCACTGTAAAAATCATTTTTATTACTTTGAATTATCACTATAGGTATTCATTCCATCCAGATACAACTGTTGTGAAAAAATAAAAAAAACATACTCTGTTATCCTCCTAGGCCCCACAATGCTAACAGTGAGCCTCTGGATTAGCCCCGAGCGAAAAATGCTAACCTATTACTGCACCGAAAATCACTCCTAGCTCCCTTATTACTTATACTAGCTGCACATCCAACACATCGTTTATGATCGTAAAGACACAGAATCTAACGGTGCCCACTTCAACACTGAAAGATACAAATTCGCGACGTTATTAACAAAAACGTAAATCAAAACAAGTGGCGCTAGGTAGCTACAAAATGCTAACAAGGCTTACCTTCGTCTTTTTCTGGTCTAAACTGGTCTTCAATGGCATTAAAACGATAACAACGATGATGTAGTTAATCCATAGGTTAATATCCAATGTGGCTGTGTCCCCTTTGAAATGTTCTGATAATCTATAAGCAATAAAACTGCAATTCCGTTATCTGCTGTCCGCTCTGTGCTCCGTGCGCTCTGGGTCCTGCAATTCCTGCTTCCTTACGTAGTAAACAATAAGTAAAGTCTGCTGCGTAAAGTGCTTAAGCTGGCTGGCATTCTTCATACTTTACGCAGGACCATATCTCTGGAACCCATTGGTCGATTTGGGTGATTTACACCTTTTTCTTAACCATTACATCCAATAGAATCGATGGGCAGTTCCCAAATCCACGTAAACATTACCATTGCGGACTTAATAGAGAAGCAAACAAAGCACATCTGAAGGTACAAGCCTGGACGGCAAAACTTTATACCCAGTATATTGCCATTCCGGTGAACACAAGTTTTGATCACAAATCCAAAAAGGTAAGACGTAATTATTGTAATATTTTTTAAACCGGATGTTGTTTACTTTCTCTTTTCTGGCTTATAGCTCCGCAATTCGGGGTCCTACAGTGATGACATTACACAGAGCTCTCAAGTCACACGCAATTTTGTAAACAAACTAGACTTGTTTGAGACGCGTGCACTCCACTAGCACCCCCCCCCCCCCCCCTCGTTGACATTCGCGATACAGAGGGCTTCATACTCCACTAGCACCCCCCCCCCCCCCCCCCCCCCCCTGTTGACATTTGCGGTACAGAGGGCTTCATGGGAACTTTGAGTGGAGCCAGAAGTTGGAGCACCAAACAACGCGGCCAAAATCTCACTCTGAACTCTGTTCAAAACTTGAGAGCCCTGACTACATGTGTGGAATCTGTCTGTGGAGTCTCAGCTTTAATCGGATATCTTGTTTGTGCAGTGACGATAAGTAATAAGGGCATTGCTACCGTGAGTGCTGTGCAAAAGTCCGTTAGCATTAGTTAGCATTTTTTCACTCCATGCTAATTCAAAGGCTTGGTATTACTCTTGTGTTTCTTTTAGCTAAAAATGTTTCATATTGTTGGTTAGCTGAGTTTCTTATCATTAAAAGGGTATGGAACATTAATAGTTTCATAAATGATAAGAAGCCCTATGAAAAACATAGTCTCGTAAAAAAAACGGTGGGGGGGGTCCACTGGGGGGACCCTCGGGCTTAAGAGGATAATGGAGTTGATATCAGAGAACACTTGGATTGCACACAGGTGGGCTTTCATTTAACCAATTATTTCACTCTGAAGGTCATAGTTGGGGCTTCATAGCAAAGAGGGTTTTTTCATTTGTGTTGTGTTGAAAACTCCATGGATTCCTTTTGAAATGTTATTTTTTTATGTTTGTTTAGAACAGGACACTTTGGTTTAAAAGTGGTTCAACTGTCCCCAGTAATACGAAACAGAGAAAGACGTTAAAGACTCAGAGAGCTGGACAACAGAAAAATCAGCAGAAGAAGACAGACAGGAAGTTAACACAAACAGGAACACAGTATGGGATCTGGTAGTGTTTAAAGACTGGTTACTGGAAAATAAATCTAAACTTGAACAGTAACAGAGTGTCCACATGAAAAGTACCATATTGATTAATGTGCACCAAAAGTAGTATTAGAAACGTCCCTTAAATGGGACACATCACGTCAGTGTGATCCCAAATCCTAAGCCTGGTCTTATTCATCTCAATATATTAATGTGTTCTTGCAGAGTGAACACATGGATGTTATCCTTCCACTGCATGTGTTTATGTGGAAGTCGGTCAGCCCTGATGGCACTCTCCACACTTGTACTGCCTGCTCTTGTTTCCCCGAGTCTATCAGCTGCTGTACCATCACACATGGAGCCAGGCAGCCAAATGGCTGCTGCAGGTTACATCTCTACACGCTTCTTATTTTGCTCTATAAAAAGTGTTTCTTCATAAAACTATACATTCTATAGAAAAGACCAAGGCAGGTGCATTTACAACAACAAATAAGAAAGAGATGATCAAATGTGTCTCTCATTGCCATGAGTGAGATGAGAAGATTGATATAAGTGTAAATATCAAGCTAAAGCCTACAGCTGGTTAACTTCGCACAAAAAAGCCTTGCAGCAGCTTTAAAGCTCATTTGTTTCAGCTGTGGTGGTTTTACGGTTGATTTCTCAGGCTATTTCTTGTCTTGTCGTCACTCTGACGTTGCCTGGCAACCAACGGGTCCCTGTCTTTATAATTTTGTATCCCGTGACATATTGAGGATGAAATATGTTCGAGCCATAAATAAACCAGTTGAAAGATCAGAAAATAGTTTGTGGGAAACCAACTGTGAATGTGGAGCAGGCAGAGGTGGAGAGGATAGCTGGGGTAGCTTTAAGAGACTAAGAGAGGCAGGCATCACAAGTACAGGATTGATCCAAAACTAAGGTGAGGGTAAAGCTCTGCAGGCTAGGGTACTTCAGGGCTCTGTGTCTACAGTGTATACATAGACACGTAAAACCGGTGATCACAGGAAGTCAAACTCCTTTTTTTGTTTTAAAACATTCTTTTTTGATGTATATATTTGCTTTCTGTGTAAGATGGCTAATAGAGGGATGCTGGGAGAAGTGGAGAATCGTCTGAAGGTAGTCAGTCAGTCTATTAATAGTGGCTCTCCAGCTGAGCGCAGGGAAAATGTTCTGACTCATGTGGAGACGTCTAACGTCACTGCTGGTAGCCTACTTCTTTACCTCCAACGTATGAGGCACAAGCAGCAAAGCTCTATGGTTTAATAATGCATTCACTCAAGCAGCCGCCACCATGTCATAGATGTAACATAATTAATTTACAATAAAATGTTTTTCGAAATCACAAGGCTAAAAAAAAAATGACTGTTGGACGTGTGCAACATTTAAAACAGTCAACTGTCAGGTATAGCTGCAGTTAATCAACTAAACTGCAGAGGGAACCCGATGTATGTATTACCAGTGATGCACTTTTTTGTGTAATTCACTATTTCTGTTAAAGCATATTTAGTCATTTTCTTTCATTATAAGCCTCCTTTTTTCTAATTTTAGCACTATAATTTATTATATAACATCTAACTAAAGTCAACTTTTCAGTTTCGAAAAAGTATATGAGTGTCTTCTTCTTTCCGTACCTTTTCTCCGTTAGCGCTGCCCAGCACGTAGCAGCCCATGATGTGCACGAGGTTGGGCTTGGGGTTCAGTTTACTCATCAGCCTGCTGAGCCGCCGCCAGAATCTGAACACAGGGGAGGAGAGGATTATAAAAGTTAACAGTGGAGCGGAGGAGATTAACCACAGAATATTCATGCTTTGGAGTATTCCATCACAACATTCAAACCACCTGCAATCTTTTCAAATGTAAAATGTAGCTCTAAAGGGTTGGAGGAAGAATTGTCTTGTAAACTGTCGTGGCAGGATGTTAAGAAGTGTGTGTGTATGTAGAGCATGATTTAATTTTTTGTCTGTTATTGTCAGTATCTTGAACATGTGACTAATGTGTAGCAACATATCATCACCCCCTTACTGTTATACACAGAACAAAATACAACATTGACTTTAATTAAATGTATTATGTCAAAAGATTTCACATGACTGTATTAGGTTAGTTGAAAGCAATAATATTAAGTTTTAAATACAAAATATTAGTTTCAACTCAATGTTATTGCTCTCAACTAACCTAATACAGCTTGATATTTGTTGACATTTAATTAAAGTCAACGTTTCTGTTTTGTCAGTGTAATATACTGAAACAGCTTTGTTTGCATGAGTAATGTCATGCATTTGCTCTGTATCGTGATGATAAGAGTTTCTGGTCAAAGCATCAAAATGAATTCCATACTGGATCATGTCTTCTTCCTTCTCCACCTTTGCAAAGGTGGCCACTTTGTTCTTCAGCAGGTACAGATGTCCCGGACCTCCCTGAGGAAAGTAATTTCATTATGTCAACTATTTCAGAATGTCAATCAATTTACTTTTTATGTCATCATTTCATTTTGTTTTCATAATGTCACTTTATTTTTTCATTTTGTGCCCTTTTTATTAAATGTCACTTTTTATTTCATAATGTGACTTTGTATCACAGTGTCACTTTTTATTTGATTATGTCACTTTTAATGTTATAATGTCTGATTTAGCCAGTTAGCTCCTGTTAGCTATAGCAACCAATCAAACACCCGTTATAAATAAGCTCAGTACAAAAATATGAAACTACTTAAATGAACAACACGAAAAGGCCAAATATTCACCATAAATAACCCTGCCTTTTTCGCCAAGTTATATTCATGATCGGTGCGATAGTATTCTTGACAAAAGTTTTTTTTAATACATTTAATTCTGAATAAATTGCAAGCAAAAAGGATTTGAGTCCACGAACAAATATTTCAGTTTGGCCTCTAGTTCTGTTCGAGATCTAATTAATTAATTATTTTTGAACTGAAAAAGCTAATATCTTTACAAAATATGATATTAAAATGTAAATGTACTCTTTCTGTGAGGTGAACATTAATGATATACTGATCTTGTTTCCAGGTGATATAAATTCATCCCTCAATAGATAACTGCTAATTAGACAGTATTAATCACATTTCTAAGCCATCACTAATTCAATAACACGGTGGCAATAATGTCGCAATATTTCCGTTCCTCGTGTCACTCACCTGGCAGAAAATGAGCATGTTCCAGATTTTACAGCCTTTTCTGTAGGCAGTCAGCTTCTTCTCTATCTCCTCTGGGACAGGGACACAGAGAGAGATGTGTCACTTTTCACACGGATCCTTGGTGGTAATATATATAAATTGGCTGTCCCTCGAGAGATGCTAAAGAACACGACTATGAAAACAATGAGTCATCTCTGCCACAGCGAGCTGAAACTTATTCCACCCTCATCTGTTCCACATTTACACTGGGACACTCATTTTCAATAGACAGCTAATAGCCCCACACGTATTACACTCACCGAGGATATCATCAAATGTGGCATGTTCATGGTCCTTTAAATGGAAAGGGAAAACAGAATTATTACTTAATTAAGTGATATATAACCAAATTAAATGAGCCACTGATTTTCTTCACAAAACGTTAGATCGCTCACAGCCATTAATAAAATCACAATTCATTTAGACAAAGATTTGTGATTTGTCTTGTTCACAGATACATAACGTCGCCCTCCACATCTAAACACTGCTCGGCGGGCAACATTTGATCAATTAACTGTTTATCAGACCACAAAGAATTAGCTAACTCTCTCTCCCTTTCTCTGAGAAAAACCAAACATTGACTTTAATTAAATGTATTATGTCAACACATTTCACCCTAACTGTATTAGGTTAGACCTCATGAAAGACGACACACGAAGTGAGGATACCCGGCCCGGAGGAAGCCCGGGGTCCCCTTCTGGAGCCAGGCCCAGAAGGAGGACTCGTCGGCGAGCGTCTGGTGGCCGGGCTTGCCACGGAGCCCGGCCGGGCACAGCCCGAAAAGGCGACGTGGGCAACACCTCCGCTTCTCCGTCCCGCGGGCCCACCACCTACGGGAAACAGCGATGGGGTCGGGTGCGCTGCCAGAAGGATGGCAGTGAAGGCAGAGGGTCTCGACGGACTAGACCCGGGCGACAGAAGCTGGCTTTGGGGACGTGGAACGTCACCTCTCTGGGGGGGAAGGAGTCGGAGCTTGTGCGGGAGGTGGAGCGTTACCAGTTGGATCTGGTTGGGCTCACCTCTACGCACAGCGTCGGCTTTGGAACCTTACTTCTGGATAGGGGTTGGACTCTATTCTTCTTCGGAGTTGCTCAAGGTGTGAGGCGCCGGGCGGGTGTGGGGATACTCACAAGTCCCCGGTTGGGTGCTTCGTTGTTGGAGTCTACCCCAGTGGACGAGAGGGTTGCCTCCCTACGCCTGCGGGTTATGGGGGGGAAAACTCTGACTGTTGTGTGTGCTTATGCACCCAACAGCAGTTCAGAGTATACGGCCTTCTTGGAGACCCTGGAAAGAGTCCTGTATGGGGCTCCTGAAGGGGACTCTTTAATCTTGCTGGGAGACTTCAACGCACATGTGGGCAATGATGGAGACACTTGGAGGGGAGTGATTGGGAGGAACGGCCCCCCTGATCTGAACCGGAGTGGTGGTTTGTTACTGGACTTCTGTGCTAGTCATGGATTGGCCATAACAAACACCATGTTCGAACATAAGGATGCTCATAAGTGTACGTGGTACCAGAGCACCCTAGGCAGAAGGTCCATGATCGATTTTGTTATCGTAACATCGGACCTGAGGCCGTATGTTTTGGACACTCGGGTAAAGAGAGGGGCGGAGTTGTCAACTGATCACCATCTGGTGGTGAGTTGGGTCGAGTGGCGGGGGAAGCCTCTGGATAGACCTGGTAAGCCCAAACGTGTAGTTCGGGTGAACTGGGAACGTCTGGAGGAGGCCCAAGTTCAGGAGGCCTTCAACTCACACCTCCGTCGGAGCTTTTCGGGCATTCCTGTGGAGGTTGGGGACATTGAACCAGAGTGGTCGGTGTTCAAAGCCTCTATTGCCGAAGCCGCGGCGGGGAGCTGTGGTCTCAAGGTCCTAGGTGCCTCAAGGGGCGGTAACCCTCGAACCTCCTGGTGGACACCGGTGGTCAGGGAAGCTGTCCGACTGAAGAAGGAGGCCTTCAGGGATTTGTTATCCCGGGGGACTCCAGAGGCAGTTGCAAGGCCCGAAGGGCAGCAGCCCGAAGGGCAGCAGCCTCAGCCGTGGCCGAGGCAAAGCAGCGGGTGTGGGAGAAGTTCGGAGAAGACATGGAAAAAGACTTTCGGGCGGCACCAAAGTTGTTCTGGAAAACTGTCCGACACCTCAGGAGGGGAAAGCAGGGAACCATCCAAGCTGTGTACAGTAAGGATGGGACGTTGTTGACCTCAGCTGATGGAGTGTTAGGGCGTTGGAAGGAGCACTTTGAGGAACTCCTGAACCCGACAACTCCGCCCTCTATGTTAGAGACAGAGCTGGAGTATGACGGGGGATCGACACCAATCTCCCGGGGGGAGGTCACTGAGGTCGTCAAACAACTTCACAGTGGCAAAGCCCCGGGGGTGGATGAGATCCGCCCAGAAATGCTGAAGGCTCTGGGTGTTGAGGGACTGTCATGGTTGACATGTCTCATCAACGTTGCGTGGAAGTCGGAAACAGTACCGAAGGAGTGGCAGACCGGGGTGGTGGTTCCCCTTTTCAAAAAGGGGGATCAGAGGGTGTGTGCCAATTACAGAGGCATCACACTACTCAGCCTCCCCGGGAAAGTTTACTCTAAGGTACTCGAGAGGAGGGTCAGGCCGATTGTCGAACCTCAGATTGAGGAGGAACAATGCGGATTCCGTCCTGGTCGTGGAACGACGGATCAGCTTTTTACTCTCGCAAGGATCCTGGAGGGGGCCTGGGAGTACGCTTATCCAGTCTACATGTGTTTTGTAGACTTGGAGAAGGCGTATGACCGGGTTCCCAGGGAGTCACTGTGGGAGGTGCTGCGGGAGTATGGGGTGAGGGGGTCTCTACTCAGGGCCATCCAATCTCTGTACTCCCAAAGCGAGAGCTGTGTCCGGGTCCTCGGCAGTAAGTCGGACCCATTTCAGGTGAGGGTTGGCCTCCGCCAGGGCTGCGCTTTGTCACCAATCCTGTTTGTAATATACATGAATCGGATTTCGAGGCATAGTCGTGGGGGAGGGGGTCTGCAGTTCGGTGGACTAAGGATTTCACCACTGCTTTTTGCAGATGATGTGGTTCTGATGGCTTCATCGGTCTGCGACCTTCAGCACTCACTGGATCGGTTCGCAACCGAGTGTGAAGCGGCTGGGATGAGGATCAGCACCTCCAAATCTGAGGCCATGGTTCTCAGCAGGAAACCGATGGACTGTCCACTCCAAGTAGGGAATGAGTCCTTACCCCAAGTGAAGGAGTTCAAGTATCTCGGGGTCTTGTTCTCGAGTGAGGGAACAATGGAGCGTGAGATGGGTCGGAGAATCAGAGCAGCGGGAGCGGTACTGCAGTCTCTTTACCGCACCGTTGTGACGAAAAGGGAGCTGAGCCAGAAGGCAAAGCTCTCTGTCTACCGGGCCATTTTCGTTCCTACCCTCACCTATGGTCATGAAGGATGGGTCATGACCGAAAGAACGAGATCGCGGGTACAAGCGGCCGAGATGGGTTTTCTCCGCAGGGTGGCTGGTGTCTCCCTTAGGGATAAGGTGAGAAGTTCGGTCATCCGGGAGGGACTCGGAGTTGAACCGCTCCTCCTTCGCGTCGAAAGGAGCCAGTTGAGGTGGTTCGGG
The DNA here is from genome assembly GCF_949606895.1 of Notothenia rossii. Taxonomy (NCBI): domain Eukaryota; kingdom Metazoa; phylum Chordata; class Actinopteri; order Perciformes; family Nototheniidae; genus Notothenia; species Notothenia rossii. Next base: position 40,185,345 of record NC_136909.1, on the reverse strand, counting down.
CACCTAGTTAGGATGCCACCTGGGCGCCTCCCTAGGGAGGTGTTCCAGGCACGTCCAGCTGGGAAGAGACCAAGGGGTAGACCTAGAACCAGATGCAGGGATTATATCTCTTCTCTGGCCTGGGAGCGCCTTGGGATCCCCCAGTCAGAGCTGGTTGATGTGGCCAGGGAAAAGAAAGTTTGGGGCTCTCTGCTGGAACTGCTACCTCCGCGACCCGACCACGGATAAGCGGGAGAAGATGGATGGATGGATGGATGTATTAGGTTAGTTCAAAGCAATAATATTTAAAGTAATTAAGTAATTAAAGTCAACGGTTCATTTTTTGTACTCACTTCCTACTGCGTAAGGAACTTGACTGAGGGTCAACTGACTGACACACTTTGACTGACACTCACATTTTACATCTCACAACAAGCTAATGGTACTTTGTTCTTTTCCTGAATTAAAACAGCAGAAGATGGTCTTTCCTATTTCCATCTGATAAAAAGGGCAATGTACCACATATCAAAGCCAGGCTGCTCTAACTATGTAAATTGCTTGTAAGCTAAATCATTTAAAGAGCATTATTGGCTCTTCTGCATTCTGACAAAAATGAACATTGGACCATTTTTCATTCATCTCCTAAGGTTGCTTTTTGTTTCTTAGTTTTGTTAGTTTGGACACTTAAATGAATAGAGCACAACATGGATGTTACGTATAAAGCTATTCATGGCTGCTACTCACATAAAGAATGGGGATGATGGAGGGGTCGTCCCTGCGAATAATGTTGGGAACATATTCAGCCTTCGGGACCTTGGAGGATATCAGCTGTGGAAAACAGGACACGTGCAGAGAAACATTAGCTGTAAGACAGATACTTTGTGTTTAGGTAAATGTGTTAAGCCTAGATCCTCACCATGATCTTAGGTGGCATGAAGTCCTCTTCCTCACAGGCCACTCTCTCCATCTCCCTCTCCTCCTCCCAGTCGGCATACTCGTCCAGCCCTTCATCTAGTGTCCCTGTGGAGGTCTGAAGCTCCCCACCTGACACACACACACACACACACACACACACACACACACACACACACACACACACACACACACACACACAGGAACAAAGGGAGAGATGAAAGGATAACACACAAACAAGATTAGAGATGAGGGTGCTCCATTTAAAAGCGGTGCGCCTGTTTTTGCAGCACATGAGGGGAGGAGTGGAGGAGTTCAAAACAGACATCATTCGAGAGAGAATGACACAAAAACACTCTGCTTATGAAGCAGCAACATACAGACATCCCCTGCACAAAGCAACAGGCAGATGGACGGCTGGTTGACCGGTGATGATGGCTGAGTAGATAGACAGAGGGTATCAACATAACCTGTAGACACACAATGGCAGTCAGAAAGTACAAAAAGAGAGTGCAAGTGTTTTATGTTTCAGTCTCTGTGTTTGTCTAATGTACTGATCACCAATGCTTGTCAGATGTCAATTAATCAGAGGTGGGAGAAGTACTCAGATCTTGTACTTGAGTAAAAGTAGAAGTACCAGAGTGTAGGAATACTCTGTTACAGTAAAAGTCCTGCATTCAAAATGTTACTGAAGTAAAATTACAAAACTATTGGATCAACTTTTTCTTAAAGTACCAAAAGTCAAAGTAGTCATTGTGCAGATTGGTCCATTTCAGAATAATATATATGATATGTTTTATAATGATTGATCCTTAAAGTGTTCTCAAAGCTGGTAAAGGTGCAGCTAGTTTGAATGACTTTGTATACTGCAGGGTAGCTTGTGAATTTACTCCAGGTAGAACTAAAGTCTGATTTAACACTTGATTATATTTCACTTAATTAATCCAGATCTGTAAAGTAACTAAAGGTACTAAATACATGTAGTGGAGTCAAAGTACACCATTTACACCTTAATTGTAGTCGAGTATAAGTACAAAGTAGCAAAAAATTGAAACTCAAGTAAAGTACAAGTATCTCAAAATAGTACTTTAGTACAGTACTAGAGTAAACGTTACTTAACATCAATGCAATTAATCAACAGGTGGCTGGGGTTAAGCAATGGCCCGCCAACCTATCCCAGTAAACATTGCTTGTGTTACGTCTTTCTTGTCAAGCCAGCTTTCAGGATGCCCTTTGTGGCCGAATATAGAAACTACGACAAGGAATAGGACATGCTAATCTTAAGTTTTGTGTTATTGTGGGTTTGAGTATGAGTATAAATGTGTGTGTGCTATGTATTATATTTGCTTGTGACAGTGTGTGAGAGTGTCCACTCACTGTCTCTGGAGTCATGCAGGGACTCAGACTTGACGGGGGTGGGGTCACTCCACGAACGGCTGAAACTCCGGGCCCGGCGGTCGGCATAGGCTGATGGAGTGAGGCGGGAAGAAGTCACACACACACGCACACACACACACACACACACACACACACACACACACACACACACACACACACACACACACACACACACACACACACACACACACACATACATACATATGTAAACCAAGGTTCCATCTTGTTGACCCAGTGCAGAACAGATAACTGGCCCAAGTGATTTATGTTTACTTAGGTCTATGTTGTAGTTTAGTTTTCATTGAAAAATGAACTGATTTGATATACAAATGTTGTTCTTGGCTGTATCACAACAGAAAAGAGCACAAAACCCCTATATCTTAAATACATTTTCATTTGTATTCTTATGACCAAACTTCACTTAAGGGACAGACTTGATTTTTCTTTTTGATTTCAATATTAGAATTGTTTTAGTGAAGTGAAGAATGTTGTGATCGATATCAAATGATATAGATGGCATACTGTATTGACATGTGTTTCCAGAAAGCGTGGGGTCAAATATGTGGCCACACAATGTTTTGGGTTATAGGATAACTTAACATTCCATTTAACCAAATGACAAAAAATCTACATTTAGCATCAGGGGAATTGTCATTCAAACTTGATTTGTGAAGAATGAAAATAATTGCCCCATACTATGTTATCAAAATCAAATCAAAGGTTCCAAAGATACAGCGACAGACGCACGTGTTAAAGAGCTGAGTTTGCAGACTCAAGTTATCAGTGATAGAATGCTAGAACTCAGCAGTACACAGTCAATATGAACAACACGATACATTATTTTTGTAAAGTAAATGTTGGTACATAGTCACTGACACTTACATAAACACACCAGACCAGATCACCATCAAGACCATTGTAAGGTTATGTTATCTGGACATGCACAGTGCTGTTGCTCCATGCATTAAGAGTGAATGCATCCTGATGTTATGGTACACACTGCAAAGCATGAGTGCATGAATACGTGCTGCTCACAGCAAACATAGAGTACAGAGAAAGACTTACTCTGGACCTTCACCCTGCGGCTGCCCACCATCCTAAGTTGTTTGCGGAAGTTTCTACAATTTTAGGGAAGAGAAAAAGGAGACAGAGACATCATGAATGAGGAACAGTGCCAGAGAATGAAAGACGGGTAAAAGCTTTTAAAAAGTCTAGCCAGAGCTGTGGCAAAATGGTCAGAATAATAATAATACATGTTATTTTTATAGTGCTTTTCCTGGTGCTCAAAGCGCTTTACAAGCTATTGTTTCCAGCAGCTAGCTCTGTCTGCAGCACATGCTAACAAGTTAGCACACTCTACAATAAGAGCATGAGCCTCTCATGTTTTATTAAGTATCAAATAACATAATGAAAAATGAATACACTGCACTAAAAGATATTAAACCTTTTCTTGATCTTTAACATTATGTTTGATGTCTGGCCCTAATGAATCGATGTTAGGGGCTTGTGATTTATTCATATGCACACACACTGGGGGAAAATAGTTATACAGAGAGAGAGAACAAGAAAAGAAACAACCTTAAGTGGTAGCAGTCGGAACATTGTGCTTTGTATTATTCATCAAGCTTGTCTGAATGTAATGGTTATGTGTAGTGCAAACGGGCCACACACACACCTCTTTGTGTCACTTAACCCTGACTTCCCATATGCAGTATATCTAAATGTAAAATATGTGTCTGTACTTGTTGGTTATCTGTTTATTCCTATTTGCACCTTCACCACAATTTGTTTGTGTTGTGTTGAACTGCAACTGCTGCACATCAATAAATAAAGAACTATTTTTTTGCATTTTTCACAGTATAAAACCTAAACCTTCCTGCAGCAAGTACACACTTCCTCAACTAAAATGTTGTTGCTAAAATAAATATTTTATTTATGTGCACTCCACTCTAACCCCTTATAGAACAACAGTACTGTATGATGGTGAAGTCAGAATAAATCTGCGCTGTGATGTCATTCCCTGCGTTTAAAAGACGGGCGTAGCAGGGAGCTGTCGTTATGGAAGAGCTGGGGCAGGACCTTTATCACTTTAAAAAGCCACACTGGAAACACTGAAACATTGACCTAAATGAAATGTATTATGTCAACAGATTTAACATAACTGTATTAGGTTAGTTAAAAGCAATAATATTACGTTTAAATACAAAATATTAGGTTCAACTTAATATTATTGCTTTCAACTAACTTAATTGAAAGTAGCTTTGCCGATATCTGTGTTGATAGGTAAAAAGATTGAGAGCGGTGAATCAGCTTAGAAACAGGAAGCGCTCAAACGTTTTTGTGAGTTTATCAAATTTAGCAGTGATTCCATGTCAGCCACAGCTTGTCACAAAAAATCTGACTGATAGTGTATTCAACAAACTTAAACTAGCTTTATTAAATGTCAGGTCTTTGGCAGGAAAAACATTTTTAATCAATGATTTTATCACTGAGCACAATCTCGATTTTATGTTTTTAACGGAAACTTGGATTGAACAAAATAACAATGCAGCTGTTCTTATCGAATCAACCCCTCCCAACTTTAGTTTTATGAGTCAGGAAAGAATGCATAAGAAAGGAGGTGGAGTTACTCTTCTGTTCAATGATTCCCTTCAATGCAGGAAGACATCTTATGGGAACTTTGCTTCTTTTGAATATGTGGCCCTTCAACTGAAATGCTCCTCTCGAGCTCTGTTCCTAAATATCTATAGACCACCCAAATACTGTGCAAGCTTTTTTGATGACTTTACTGAACTGCTGTCTATAGTGTGTATTGACTTTGACCATCTAGTCATTGTTGGTGATTTTAACATCCATGTTGACAACCCCCAGGACAGAGGGGCTAAAGAACTGTTTCGTGTTCTGATAACTATGGACTGACTCAGCAGGTGACGGAGCCCACGCACAATAAGGGGCACACTCTGGACCTAATTATCTCAAAGTGTCTGATTATCTCTAAGGTTGTGGTGACTGATGTTGCACTCTCTGATCATTCCTGTGTTTTCTTTGAGAGCTCTATTTCTGTTCACACAAATGTTCAAAAAGAGGTAACCACAAAGCGATATTTAATTAAAAATCCTAGGGAAATGTTTAATCTGAATTTTTCTTCCACACTTGCCCCTGCTAACATCTCAGTAAATGAGCTAGTAGATCATTTTAATTCAAAAATAAAAAATATGATAGCTCCAACCAGGGCCGGACTGGGACAATAAGTCAGGCCGGGAATTATACACCCAGCCAGGCCACTACCAGTTTTATTTTGTGCCATTTTCCTGGATTTATTTGACAATATTTACAGCGTTGCTGCCCATAGTGATAGCCCTAAACTTTAAATCTATTACCCCAGAATAAACATAAGGACATGGGTTACTATTTTTAAAAAAAAGTGCAAATCTATTTAGGAACCTATCCATGTGAACATATTTTAAGTGGAGGTGGACCTCAAATCCTCTAGGGGGGTCTGGGGGCATGCTCCCCCGGTAAGATTTTTTTTAAATGTTGGACTTAAAGAGCAACTTCCAGGTTAAAGACACCTGTGAATAAATGTGTAGGAAAATGATGAATACACTAGATTTTCAAAAAGATATACAGAAATATACACTACAGTGACATCTGGCGTCGTTTTTGTAAGACATTTTCACTTTCGCATATAAAAGCCTCGGCACGTGACCTCCCGCGTGTGACGTAACACGGGGGAAACAAGGGGGAGAGCGGCCGGTGTAACGTATTAATAAACATGGATCCCAATGCTAGTTTTGACACAGAAGACACAGAAGAAGTTGAACATGAATATTCAAATGCATATGACGGACCACAACCTTATAATTATGAGCCTGCTAGGCGTCCAAGGGAACAGGAGCAGCCAAGGATTAGAAGAAATAACGGCCATCGGAGAGAAATTGAGCTGTGGTGTGAGGAGAACCAGTGGAGAACTGGGCAGCTATCTTGGTGAGTGACCGGCGTTAGCCACAGAATGTTAGCTAACGTCACATCACAACATTGTGAAGTTAGCTATCATATATCAGGCTATAACTAAAGTAGCATTGATAATATAGTAACGTTACTGGCAGGACTGTTGATACTGATCCATAACAGAAACTAATGCGCAAGTATCAGCCGTATCTCGCGTTACCTAATGCAACGCCACACTACGGTGCTGTGTACCGGAGGAGAGATGCGAGATACGGCTGATACTTGACGATCTGGCGGAGAAAGGTTGTGGAGCCTCCGTTGATATGCCGTTGTAAATGGCTTGATGGAAAGCAGGTGTGTAGTCGGGAAGGGTGCACAGCTGATTGCAGCAGGTGAGTGGAGGTTGAGCCGGGAGCCAGGAGTGACAGCCATCACGCACGCACACACAAACAACACAGACAGGGGGAAACAAACAAACGCAAAGGAGACGGCTGGAGCAGTACAGCCACCACAGCGTTACCTAATGCAACTCCACACTACGTCTTACGGTGCCGTGTACCGGAGGGAGAGAGAGAGAGCAGCGAAGCGGGGGGAGAGAGAAGTAATACGGTTTCCTGATAAAGCTGTGGAGAGTATGTGCTGCAGGGAGGTGGATGCACAACGCACACGAACGCTAGCTCCGATCCTTTTCCCGTGAGGGAAACTGCTGACTTTTTACTTACCTTATCAAACGGCGACACATATTCAGTTGATATTTATTTTGGCATTAGGGCAGGGATATCTAGATACTTTCCAAGGTTTTACATAGTGAATTGTGCTACTTTTAAAGCAAGCAACGATGTTTTCAAATCTGTAATAAAAAAGCTCCTCAAAAACACTATCGAAGCAGTTCCTGCCGTTGCTACGTTAGTTCAAACAGTAACAACGGACTATTTTTCTTTAGCGGATGCATGTCAATTTAAATAAATACATACAACTATTTTTTTAATCAATAAAATAATTTTCTAAATCCATACAAGCATTTCAATTAATTTTGGGAGTCATGTCGTTACTTTGTTGAGAATGTGGCCATGTAATAAGCGGGATAATGTGCACATTGCATAATGTGCCTTCATGCCGATCTAGATCCCTCCACAAAAAAAAAAAAGAACCGGCTCGTTCGCGGCCGCGAACCGGTTCCCGTCCTCCACTTAAAAGAGCCGGTGTTATGCCGTAGATTGTATCCCTGTTCGCGGGGACGCGCGCAAACGTGACGTCATCGCCTGTATTGAGCGTTCGTCTAGTTCAGGGGTTGGCAACCCGCGGCCCTTTAAGCCCTCTGCTCTGGCTCCCTTGAGCTTAGACAAAGATAAGAATGAAATAAAAGAAAAGTATTTGTAGGACTATTTATATTTTGTTGCATGGTTGAAAATGTTTCGTATCTTGTATTTTGAGGTGATACTGTGACACATAAATAAAAAACAAAATGGTTTTAATTAGGTCAACTAAAATATGCGTCACATCCTGCTACGGTCCCGCACGAGCGCCTTTTCCTGCGGGTGAATAACCTGACCCCCGGCTCAATGAGCGAACTATGGATAAATCAAAGAAAAGTACCGGAGGAACACAGGAATTAAATTCTGTGTGGACAGAGTTATATGCTTTCACAGCAAACGATGCTGGTTTACCGGTATGTTTGATGTGTAGAGAGAAGTTGTCAAAGGTGCTGCAGCCTTTACGTATCGAGGAACAACAAGGGAGAGGAAGACAGCTGACAATCTTCAGTCATAATTCAATGGGGTATGTAATTTATTTCAGAAAACACTTTTTGTTATATTCCATGGAATGCTCTTAACGTCCCGATAGCAATGAATATATTAAATGCTTTGACAATAAATACATACAAAAAATAATCTCTTGAAGCCGTAGCGCTGTAAAAAGCACGACCAATCATTTAAGCCGGCCCGGCTAAAATGATTGGATGGCCTACCTGCCTGTCAGCCTTCCATCTGTGCACAAACTTATCTCGTGGCCTCATTGATGATGCGCGTTTGTGTGTGTTGGAGGAGGGACTCTGTAAGAAAGTCTGAAGGAAGAGGCATATTTTTTCCGGTTGTGTATTTTCAAATTCTAGCGCACTCGAGCTGGTTTCTCCATTCTTACCTACCCCACCGTTAACTCTTTTTAGGGTGCAGCTATGTTTTATTTATTTCAAAGTGGGCCCATTTTAATAATATTTTTTTTTCCTTCAAATGTGCAGAGGACTCCCCAAGTGCTGTGTTTCATTTATTTTAAAGTAGGCCTGTGTATTATTTGTAATTCTCCTTATAGGAGTTCTTTGTTTCTTATTAGAGGTCAACAGTTTTATATAACGTAATAAATAGCCTAATAAATGCAAAAAAACTATAGTTTTTGTCTGATATAACAATAAATACAACTTTATTAGCTATCAAGCTATGAAATATGTTTTGCGGCTCCAGACAAAAAAATGTTTTGGAAAAAGGAGCAAAATGGCTCTTTTGGTCAAAAAGGTTGCAGACCCCTGGTCTAGTTTAATAAGCTTTTTTCTCTCTTTTGAATGATATATTTCCCATCAGATTAAACAGCAAACGGCTGTGCATACAATTGCGAGGAGGCTCGTTTTAAGGACACTTTTCAGATAATCACAATCTTCGTATTGGAACAAACTTCCGTTTTTGAGTGTAGTCCCACTCTGCTATGTTCCTCCTTCCTACAGAACGGACAATGACAGGATAATATGTCATTTGTCAGTATAGTCCTATTTCTGTTTAAGTGTCTGATAACCGCGAATAGTAAGCAATGATATGACAGTAATAATATAACATATGCCAGACACTGTGTTATTTTCAAGCAAGCCTAAAAGATAATGTCACTCACTTTAATTGCTATTTGAATTTAATTTTCCTCTGTGGTTTCCTACTCAACACATGTTTGTTTTGTAATGCCACTCATATTTTATTTTTTATTGTATTTTAAGGTGACATTGAATGCTTTGAAAGGTGCCCTAAAATAAAGTGTATTATTGATCTTATATCTGTGCCTATATCACACTATTAATGCTCCTTATTTTAGATTAGGTTTTTCCTGGTGTCAATAGGGAAGATCTGCACTGTTCTCTACATAACATGTTCAGCAGAGCGGGTATTTCTCCTGCCAGATATGGCACCCCCCCTACAACTTTGTCCAGGAGAGTCACAACGTCACCAAAATCACACTGGTGTTGGCTCTTCCCCTCTAGATTGTGCTCACCAAAGCACTTTACTCTGGGCCCAGCAAGTGAAAAACTAAAGAGGGGGTTCCAAATCCGGCAGAGCAGGTGTTGTAGCTGCCGGATTTGGCACCCCCCCTACAACTTTGTCCAGGAGAGTCACAACGTCACCAAAATCACACTGGTGTTGGCTGTTCCCCTCTAGATTGTGCTCACCTAAGCACTTTACTCTGGGCCCAGCAGGTGAAAAACTAAAGAGGGGGTTCCAAATCCGGCAGAGCAGGTGTTCTAGCTGCCGGATTTGGCACCCCCCCTACGACTTTGTCCAGGAGAGTCACAACGTCACCAAAATCACACTGGTGTTGGCTGTTCCTTGCCTTGCCTTTTGTAATGTATTTTAATATTTCGCAAACGACATTTTGATCCATTTCCGCTTGCAAAATTTGGTGAAAAGGTCACAACTTTCTTCTACAAACTCTGGTACTTGCTGTCACTTTAAAACCATACTGTAATATTACTGCAATACTGTATTGCAGCTGCTGCATTGTGGGAATATGATCCTTAGGCGGGAAATGTAGCAAAACCATACTTTACTATTACAGCAATAATGTAATGTTACTGTACAATGTACAGTAACATTACAGTATTGCAGCTGCTGCATTGTGGGAATATGATCCTTAGGCGGGAAATGTAGCAAAACCATACTATACTATTACAGCAATACTGTAATGTTACTGTAAAATGTACAACAACATTACAGCAATACTGTAAATAGTGCTGTGATGTTACAGTAACTTTTGTTATTACTGTACAATACTTTGGGGTGTGATATCAGGAGCAAGAGGAGAGAACCGCTGTGTCCTTTAATGGATTATTTAGATCTATTCACTTAATTATTGCCGGGTTTTTTTCCCTCAAAAGTCCGTATTTTATTTAGAGATAAAGAGAGTGAGCGAGCGGTTGTATGTGTTGTTTTGAAGTGAAACGAAGCAGCTGCAAAATTAACGAAATGGAAATGATGTCGAAATGGATGGTGTCGCTTGAAGGTAGAGTCATCTGCACTCTGCCGAACGAGGCCAACTTTGTGGATGCATTCACGGTCTTCTTTGGGTTCTTCTTTGTACTCAATATCCAGTACCAAGAGGAGGCCTCAACAATCCTGGAGTTCATTCAGAGGCAAGTTCTAAACTCACGATAACATGGAGCTTAGGAACTGTCTTTCTCCAGTAATACTGGATATACGTCACGTTTGCGCGTCCCCGCGAACAGGGATACAATCTACGGCAGGGATACAATCTACGGCATAACACCTGCTCTTTCAGCCGGCTCGTTCGCGACCGACACATCACTAGTACACACCCTCCCGAGCTTGAATGACACACAGAGAACAATCGAGGGGATTAGTGTATGATCTGTATCAAAGTGGCCATGTCGGCAGGCCACATCATGTGCAGCCAGTCACCCTCTGTGAGGCAGAGTCAGACACACATTTGCGCTGCGTTGCGTTCACAATAATAAAGGTTAAACCTTGTATTATTATTAAGAGAGACATAAAACATTTTGTGGAGCAGGGTTTTGTACATGATCTGTTTGGGTTTGATTGGGGAAAAATCGATCTGTGTGCTGATGTAGAAACTGCGTGGTCTTGTTTTTATCTTGGCTTTCTGGAGATCATTGATAGACATGCACCCCTGCGTACATTTAGAGTAAAGGGACGAGACAGTCCTTGGTTTTCTGCTGAACTGTCCAGTCTCCTGCATGAGAGAAGGCTAGGCAATCAGGCTCAGAGGTAGAATGGCTGCGTTTTAGGCAGCTAAGGAATAGCTTTACTTCAAATGTCAAATATGCAAAGTGGAAGTACTATTTGTCAGTTACCACAGAAAACCTAAATAATCCTAGGAAATTTTGGAAAGCCATAAAATCGATATTCACCGGTCAGATCCGTAATGAGCTACCTCCGTGCCTTATCACAGCATCTGTCACTTTATCGGACAGGGCTACCATGTTAAATTGCTTTAATGAGGATTTTGTGTGCTGTGGTTCTCTGTTTGATTCTGTTTCTAACTCTGCTTCTGTGAACACCCCAATCCGTGACACTGAACAATGTGGTCTGGAAAACCCTTTCAGTTTTACTCCTTTTACTGTCAATGCTGTTCATGAAGCCTTATCTAAGCTAGATCCTAAGAAACCGGCTGGCCCGGACAACGTAGAACCTTTCTTTTTAAAGATAGCTGCAGATTTTATTGCTCTTCCTCTGACTACTCTTTTTAACCTCTCCCTCAACACAAATGCAATTCCAAAAGTATGAAAGTCAGCTTATGTCTTGCCTTTGCTAAAAGGAGGGGAGGCAACTATTTTAAATAATTATAGGCCAATCTCAAAATTGTCAGTTCTGGCGAAGCTGCTCGAACGCCTAGTGAGTGAACAGGTAAAGGAGTTTTTATGTAAAAATGATATCCTGTCTAAACATCAGTCAGGCTTCAGAAAGCAACATAGCACCATCACTGCCACAATGAAAGTGGTGAATGACATTACGAGTATTTTAGATAATAAGCAGAGTTGTGCAGCTCTTTTTATGGACCTTTCCAAAGCGTTTGACACCATTGATCATCGCATTTTGAAGCAGAGGCTACTCAGTATTGGCATATCCAGCCATGCAGTGGGGTGGTTTGTGAACTACCTCTCTGAAAGGTCCCAATGTGTTCATTTTGATGGGCTGTCTTCTGAGTGGTTAAACATTGCTAATGGTGTTTTAGGTCCACTTTTATTCCACTTTTATTCTCCATATATATCAACAGTTTAGGTGAAAATGTGGATGACGCTACTTTACATTTTTATGCGGACGATACCGGGATGTACTGTGCAGGTCCCTCCATTCAGGAGGCTGGTGTTAAATTACAGGCTGTTTTTAACATTATTCAGACTCAGCTCGCTGAGCTTAGGCTTCTTTTAAATGTTGATCAAACCAAGGTAATGCTCTTTTCTAAAGCTAAAAAGACTACAGACACTGCTTTGGATATTGTTACTATGCAAGGAAAAGTACTCAAAGTGGTTACCTGTTATAAATACCTATCATGCTTGATGATTGTCTTACTTTTAAACTTCAGGTCATTAATCTGCTTAAAAAGCTGAGGGTTAGGCTAGGTTTCTTTTTCAGAAACAAGTCCTGTTTCTCATTTGAAGCCAGGAAAAGGCTAGTCACTGTGACCTTTTTACCTGTGCTGGACTATGGTGATTTGTTCTATATGAATGCACCTGCCCATTGCCTGGAAAAGTTAGATGCCGCCTATCACAGTGCCCTGAGATTTGTTACTAACTGTAAAGCACTTACTCATCACTGTACCCTGTATGCCAGGGCAGGTCTGCCTTCACTAACTGTACGGAGGCTCAGTCATTGGTACATGTTCATCTATAAAGCCATGTTGGGTAAACTACCTTTTTATATCTGCTCTCTGATTTCTCGACGAATTGAAAGTACTTATTGCCTGAGATCTCATGATGTTGTTTTATTAAATGTGCCAAGTGCTAGGGCTGTCTTAGGGAAGAAAGCTTTTAGTTGTGCAGCTCCACTAAATTGGAACAGTCTGCAAACATGTTTAAAACTGAGCACTTTGGTTCCTCTGCATCATTTTAAAACTCGGCTGGGTGACATGCTGTTTGATACTCATGGTACATGTCACTGTAAATAGAGATTGTAAACTGTACCCTGTACATTATGTTGTATGTCATCCTTATTGTTGTTCTGTTGTTTCTATGTTACATGTGTAACTAATTTCCTGCAGGTCACCCTTGAAAAAGAGATCTTCTGATCTCAAGGGGCTTTCACCTGGTTAAATAAAGGCTTAACAAACAATACATACATAAAAAAAAGATTCCTTAGGCCAGCAGGCCACCTAACAGGCCAGGCCATCGGGAAACCTCTCGGTCCTCCCGATGGTTGGTCCGGGCCTGGCTCCAACTAAGATAAAGGAAGTGACTGGCAAGAAAATATCTCCATGGAGAAAGGCCATGACCGTGAAAACAGAAAAAAGCTGAACGTAGGTGGCGAAAAACAAATCTCCAGGTTCATTTTGAAATCTATAAAGAGAGACTTGGCTTTTATAATTTGGATTTGAAAATTGCCCGAAAGTCTTTCTTCTCTGATATCATTGCCAAAAACAAAAACAACACACGGGCCTTGTTTGCTACCGTCGACAGACTAACTAACCCCCCAGTATCAGTAGCCTCTGAGCTTCTATCCACCAGGGCATGCAATGACTTTGCCTCCTTCTACACTGACAAAATTCAGAAAATCAGACAAGCAGTCAGTGCCTCTGCATCAGGTACAGCAAATGTGTTGTCCCGATGTCCACCTAATATCAAATCAAACACCATGATACAATTCCATCAGATTAATGATAAAAACCTAGAGGACATTATTCAACTTCTGAAAGCCTCCTCCTGCTGCCTTGATATTATTCCAACAGGATTTTTCAAAGATCTTTTTCGTTGCATGGCCTCAGATCTACTTCATATAGTAAACAAATCTCTTCACTCAGGTATTTTTCCACAGGCCCTGAAAACTGCAGTCATTAAACCACTCTTAAAAAAGAATAATCTAGATGCTTCAGTAATGAACAATTAGAGGCCCATATCAAACCTGCCATTTCTAGGTAAAATCATTGAAAAAGTAGTTTTTCAACAGTTGAGTAATTTCTTGCATTTAAATAACTGTTTTGATTTGTGTTCCAGTCAGGCTTTTGTCCAAACCACAGCACTGAGACTGCTCTTGTAAAGGTCTTCAATGACATCCACTTAAACACAAACAGTGGCAGAACTGTCTCCAATTAAAGAAAGACAAAACTGAGATAATGGTTTTTGGAGCCAAGGAAGAACGTATAAAAGTTAGCGCTGAGCTTCAGTCTGCAATGTTCAAAACAACAGATAAAGCCAGAAATCTAGGTGTAGTCATGGACTCTGACTTGAGTTTCAACAGCCACATTAAAACAGTTACTAAATCAGCCTACTATCACCTAAAGAACATATCTAGGACTAAAAGACTAATGTCACAGCAGGATTTGTCATTCAGCCACTTAACCCTATAGTTCACTGTTCCTAACCTCTTAATCACCTGGACTGGCCCTGACCACCGAGATGCTAGCTTGGATGAAAAGTACTCAGAGGCCTTAGATATAGGGGGTGCACCCTAACCCAGACCAGATCTCCCCCTAAATACTCCACTTCTCTCCTATGGGTATTGTAATATCTGGCTTATCTGCGTTGAGCCTCCCCTACCCTTTTCTGAACGACTTGTCTAAGACGATGCTGTCTTTCAAGCAGGGTATATTGGTTCTGAGCTGGGGTCGGAGCCTCAATAAGCCTTTCCAGGGGCCCTTTCAATGTTCTTCCCATCATGAGCTCCGAGGGGCTGTGTCCAGTTGTCTCATGCTGGGAACTGTTTATAGCAAAGCGAAATTCTGGCAACCACTTATCCCAGTCTATGTGGTTGTCTCTGACAAATGCAGCCATCATGGTCTTTAAAGTCCGATTGACTCTCTCTGTAAGATTGGTTTGGGTATGGTAACTGGTTGTCAGTTTCTGAACCACTCCCTATTTCTTGCAGAGCTCCCCAAGGATTTCCCTTGTGAATTGAGGACCTCTGTCAGAGACCATGTATTTTGGCACTCCCCACCTGGTGAAGATGTCATCTTTCAATATCTGACAGACCTTGGGGGTTTTACTGTTCTTTAGGGTATTTGTATGAAACTCCCTGCTTGATTTCATCTGCATGGATGACGGATGACAATGGGGACTTTATGGGAGTCAGATGGTGAGCCAAAAATGATTTCCTCAGTTTTCTTGGTGTTGATCTCAAGAGCATTGTTATCAGTCCACTCAACCACCTGATTTACAGCCTGTTGGTGCAGCTCAGGGTCGTCTGTGTTACTGAGCAGAGATATTATTGCAGTGTCGTCACAGTACTTAATGATGATCGGTTTGGTGTGTTGGTACGACAATCATCAGTGTATAGAGTAAAGAGCACAGCTGAACTCACACAGCCCATGGGGGCCCCTACATTGGTTGTGATGGCAGATGATAGGGTTTTGTTAACCTTCACAAGTTGCTCTCTACTAGTGAGGAAAGCAGCATACCAGTAAATAAGGTATGGATTTACTTCCATTTTGGCCATTTTTGACACCAAGATGTCTGCTTGTATTGTGTTGAATGCTGATGAGAAGTCTAGGAAGAGGGCTCTTGCATAGGTGTTGCGTTTATCTAAATGTTTAGTGATGATGTGAACCAGAGTGGCCACAGCATCTTCCGTGCCGCACCCTTGTTTATAGGCAAATTGGTATGGATCCAGTTTGTCTTGTGTTGTACTGATTAGAAATCGGAGCAGAATTCTTTCTAGTGATTTCATAATCACTGAGGTGAGGGCTATTGGTCTGTAGTCCTTAGGTTCTTTTGGGCATGGCATTTTGGGCAGCGGTTTGATGTGTGAAGTTTTCCATGACAGAGGGATGGTGTGCGTGTCAATAGAAGCCTGAAAGATGGGTTGCCACACTGGAGCCAGCTCAGTAGCAAAGTTTTTCAGCAGAAAACCGCTGCACCCATCTGGCCCAGCCGCTTTCTTGGTGTTGGTGCACTGAAATGTTTTTCTGACCTCTTCGACACTGATGGTAATTTTGTCAGAGGAAGCAGGTATTATAGTTTCGAGCATTTCAGTGCACTTTGCAGAATTATCCAGTGACTCAAAACGGGTAAAGAACGTGTTTAGTTCGTTAGCAAAACAAAATTCATTGTTCGTCACAATAGGTTTAGCTGAGGATGACATTCCTGTCATGGTTTTCATGGTGTCCCATACCTTTTTGGGGTTTTTGGCTTTAAAAGCATTTTCCAAAAGCTCTCTGTGTGCCAGTTTTGATTCCCTCAGTTTGACTTTCAGTTCTTTCTCTGTCTGTTTAAGTGCTCCATAGTCATTGTTTTTGAAAGCTATTTCCCTGGTATTTATAACGGTTTTAATGTCCTTAGTCACATAAGATTTTTTATTTGGATAGATTTGTATTTCTTTAGTGGGAACAACTAGTTCTACACAGAAGTTTATATAGTCATTGGTAACAGTAGTTATTTCATCTAGTGAACCTTCCTGAAAAATGTCCCAATCTGTCCAATCAAAACAGGCTTTCAACTGTTCCCTACTTTCATTTGTCCTTGTCCTTATTACTTTCTTTTCCGGTTTACTTCTCTTCAGTTTGGTCTTATACACTGGTATCATATTCACAACATTATGATCAGAGTTCAGTATTGGTCCACATTTAGTCATATAGGCTCCTTTAACATTGACGAAGCATTTGTCCAGGATATTGTCTTTTCTGGTGTGATCCTTAACATACTGTTGGAACCCAGGTAACACAGTCACTAGGCGACATTGGTTCATGTCCCCGAGCACTATTGCCGGTGCATCGGGGTGGCTGAGTTCCAGCTCGTGAACACAGTCACCGATGGAGCCGGCCGCCAGTGACGCTCTGCCGCTGGGAGGCACGTAAACAACAAACAGTAAAATACACCCGAATTCTCTAGGCAGATAGAAGGGTCTTAACGTCATGCCGAGAATTTCTACGTTGGGATCACAGGTTTTACATTTTACTGAGTATGATCGGCACCACAGATCATTAATATAAACACAAATACCGCCTCCTCTGGTTTTCCCCGAGTTCACATCCCTGTCTGCTCGAACAAGGGTGAATCCGGGTACTTCAAAGAGAGATTCAGGCATCGTAGATTGTAGCCAACTTTCCGTGAAACATAGTAAAGAGGCCTCACAAAATTCATGACAGTACCTTGTGTATATCCTTAGTGTGTCCACTTTATTGCTCAATGAGCGCAGGTTTGTGAGAATGATGGATGGAAGTGGTGGCCGGCTGAATCTCCGCCGTAGGCGATTCCGAACGCCTCCCCTCCTTCCTCGTCTCTTTTTCCTGATGTGTCTAAGCAGCTCCCGAGGGATGTTATCCAATAACGAAGAACACAGGTGGCTTGGTGTATTCATAGGAGGAAGATTGCATTGTAGCTCCAGCATAGCCTCGCGGCTGTATCAGCGTAGAGGCCGGGGCTCCTCGCCATACCTGTTCGTGTTGTGGCTCAGGTGTGTTTTGAAAAGTTGTATGGCCAGACATGGTCCGCAGAAGGCAAAAGTAATCCACAGGATCAAAAGCATGGTCTCTCAAAAATGATGTTTCATGCAGACAAACAACGTTTGGACAATAATTAGCCCAAAAACAAACAAACAAACAAACAAAACACAAGACGGACGGAGCAGCTGAGACGCGGTGCGCAGCCGAGCAGCGCACTTCACGCGAGATCCTCTCTCACTGCAAGCCCCGACTTCATGTTGGCCGGACCATACGAGGACACCATCATGTTTAATGGCAGGTCCACTGCCTGTGAGGGGACATCTGGTACAGTGTTAATGCAGCCCTTGCGATAATGGACCTTGAACCGAAAACGCTATAGCCTCAGTATCCATCGGGTTAACCTTGAAGTTGTCTTGTGGGTGTTGAAAGCCCAGGTCAAGGCTGCATGGTCAGTATAAACTTCAAACGGCACTCCTTCCAAGTAATTTTCCCATTTTTCTACCGCCCACACTACAGCCAGGCATTCCTTCTCAGATGTAGAATAGTTGTACTCTGCCCCTCTCAGGCCTCGGGATGCGTATGCGAGTACTTTTTTTTTTCTTTCTGTATTGACTTGGAAAGGAAGTGAAAGGTCAGGCTGGGAGAGGACAGGCGGACTCTCAAGAGCTGCCTTCAGCGTCTCTATGGCTTTCTGGCACTCGCCAGTACACTCCCATTTTTCTCCCTTACGCAGTTTGTACAGAGGGGCTGCCACATCGGCAAAGTGGGGTACGAACTTGTGGTACCACCCTACAAGCCCCAGGAATCTTTTCAGGGCAGGAATGGCCTTGGGAAAGGGGTATATTGTGTTACTGCTTCCGTTTTTTCTGGATCAATGGCCACCCCTTCTTCTGAAACAACACGTCCCAGGAACTTCAGTTAAGACTTGAAAAAGTGACATTTCTTGCTTAAAACAGCATCTAGATCAGGGGTCGGCAACCCCTGGCACGCGTGCCAGCATTGGCACGCAGCACCGTAACCAGTGGCATACTAGGAATAAGTGGAATAAGTGTGCAAAATATTTAGATTGTATTTTTGGGTCCTGACCGAGACCGCCGCCAGAGCGCGTCTCCCCGTTACCTGCAGAAGGAAGCCATGCACGCAACGCAGCCCCGCTCTCTTTATAGGTGACTTTCTGCCACTTTCCTCCGTGGTGCAGTGCTGATCGTTTCACCACGGAGGAAAGCACTTCACGAATTGCAGTACCCATAAGGAGCTGTACAAATGCTGCAGTTTTTGCATGGCTGTGTATTTAGTTGAAAGCCCAGTGGCGATCTGCTCATCTCTCATCGAAATAACATGCTATAAAGGGGCGGACTGGCCATCTTGTGTGTTGAATTTTCCTATCGGCTCCCAGACCGTAGTCGAGGAGGGCAGAAGCAACAAGCTTCAGGTTCAATAACCCACTTTAGCTTCAATGACTGGAGAGAGGCGAGCTCTTCTTGGGAGGCCGTTGCATTTATTTAGCTGTTCTTCTGTTTCACAAAATACATCACAGACCTGACCTCTGTTTTTCTGCTGCCTCGTTTCACTTCCAGAAATATACACACGTTCCCTCACTGTCGCTCTACCATCCACACACACACACATGCACAAGCCACACCCCTCTCTCTCTTAAAGGGACAGCGATCTCATCTCACTCTGCATGACCCTAATATCATGACATGTGTGCTCTGGAGAATCACAGAACGGACGATCGTCCTTATTATTATGCCGTTTAAACCAATTATTTAAATGTGTTTGTTAAATTCGGCATCATGTAAGTTGCGCTGACAGGTCCACACACTTCTTCCCGCAGCGAGGCTCCCGCGCCCTCCTGCTGATAGTTGACGAGCGTCAAGCTCCTCAACCCCCCCCCCCCCGTTGATAATTCTCGATCGTTGGCACGCTGATATATATATATTTTTTTAAATGGCACTTCATATCAAAAAGGTTGCCGACCCCTGATCTAGATCCTTGTAGTGTTGCTGTGGGTTTGGAGAATATACAATGATGTCATCAATTTAAACAAAACACAGGATCCCCCTCAGATTCCCGAGGACTCTCTCCATCAACCGTTGGAAGGTTGCTCCGGCATTCCTAAGCCCAAATGGCATTGTTTTGAAACGAAACAGGCCAAAAAGCATCACTACTGCAGTCTTGTCCCTGCTGTTCTCATCCATGTCCACTTGCCAATACCCAGACCGCAGATCCAAGGTGCTGAAACACTTAGCCCCATGCAGAGATTCCAGGATATCATGGATTAAAGGCATAGGGTATGCGTCTGGTGGGGTTTTGGCATTCAGACCTCTGAAATTGACACACAATCTAGGGGTCCCATCAGTTTTTTCGAACAGGACGACCGGGGCACCCCAAAAAGACTGACAAGGCTCAATGATGTCGTCCTTTAGCATTTGCTCCACATGCTCTTTGATGATTTCCCTTTTTTTGGTGAGACCCGGTAAGCTCTGGAGCGCACTGGAATGTTATCCACAGTGGGGATGGAGTGTTTGATCACGCTGCTCCTGCCAATCTTCTCTGAGCAAACCGATGGCCACTTCCTTAACCTGTTAAGCCCCAAGCCTGTTTTTCAGGTCTCAGGCTCAAAAATTACATTTCCAGAACAAATGACCATAACTACACTTCTAAAAGGGGAAAATTAATAATCTTTGTTCTCAAAGTAATGATAGACCTGTGAGTTGGATGTAGAAAAGTCAGAATCAATATAGATGTTTTTTATTTTAAAGACAATTCAGATTGAACATAGTAAAATAATGTAAATTATAGTGTCCGTCCAAAAATAATTTTTTACTTATAGTGAAAACCACCCTTGGATGATGGGTTTAGGAATCCAAAGTACAACACATAAGTACCCTGTATCAAGATTGATGCAAAACAAGTGACATTTAACCTTTTTAGAGAGGTTTAGAAAAAAAAACTCCACCTTTGGGGTCATTTGGGTGGAAATGGGCGCTTTTGCCGTTTCTCTGGAACCCATTGGTCGATTTTTATGATTTACATCTCTTTTGAACCGTTAGAGCCAATATAATCGAAGGGAAATTTCCACCTACACACCAACGTTACAATTGAGAAGTGGGGGCTATGCGCACGCAGTTTGCCTAAAGCGAAACCATCTTACACTCTGAAATCTGAAAATGTAAAACTAGGTTTATTGCTGATGGATTATCAGAAATCATTTCAAAGTGACACAGACACCTTCAGCAGCTTTTTTATCGTTTTAATGCCATTGAAGACAACTTTTGATCAGACAACAACGAAGGTAAGACATATTGCTGTGTTTAGATACCTAATGCCACGTGTTGTGATGTCTGTTTTTGTTTCTCATTTGGCGATTTCTTATCATGGAGTGATGATACAGATACCTATCGATTCAGTGTAGTCTCACGATGCTAATCGATATGTTGGATTTGCATTTACGATAAGTAATAAGGGTTTTAGTAAGAGTGAGTTCTGTGCTAACGGGGTTGGCATTTTTTCGCTCAGGGCTAATTCAGAGGCTCAGCGTTAGTCTTGTGTATTTTTTTGATAAACATTTTTAATATTATCAGTTAGCTGAGTTTCTTCCCGTTACATGGATATGAAACATTCATAGTTTATTAAATATTAAGAAGCCCTCAGACGCTGTTTCCTGCAGATGATGCGTTTTTCCGCCCGCCGGCGGGCGGATGGGGTTTAACAGGCAGGCCTTTCTCATTAGCACACCTGATTCCCCTGTCACTAACTGAGTGAAACAGCCTGCCCTCCTACAAAAAACTACCATATAGGCCGATTGTTCATGCCCTTATTACGACCCAGAGACACGTTTTAAAGTGTATGTTGTTTCTTACACGACCACTAGAGGTGCTCTGGTGGTCATGTAAGAAACATTATTTCCCCATAATGACCTGCCTGCCTGTCACTACCTGACGTCAGGACAGTGTTCAAATCTGGATCAGTCTGTATGAGATCCGTTGCAGTCCCTTTTTTAGAGATTTGGGTATGGAGGAAAATAGAGAGGGTTGTGTTTTCTGACACTTGGTGAGTTCCCTGGAACACCGGGGACACATATTCATGTATAAAAGACGTACAAAAGTGCATTTTGCATGATAGGTCACCTTTAACTATGTGCATTTAAAAATAAAAAAGAGGAATGGTTTCGGCGAAAACTAAAAGGTAACATGGGGTCAGATTATAATTTTCCAAATGGGGGTTCGTTTACTATGAAACACTTGAAATAACTAAAGGACAAGTTAAACAAGAAAGTAGAAAGAAATGGAGGTGATAGAAAACTATTTCTGCTACAAAAGTTAGCAATGATTGAGAGTCAGACCTAAACATTTCTGATGTGTGTATCTCACACTGCACTGTAACTTGTATTCATGTATCTTTGCTTTTAAATGAGTGTTTTTAAATGTCATTTTATAATATGGCTCTTAATGTCTTTCATTTTTTTAAAGCACTTTGAATTGCCTTGTGTTGAAATGTGCTATATAATCAAACTTGCCTTGGCTAATACAGTTAGGTGAGCTTTGTTGACACAATACATTTAATTAAAGTCAACGTTTCAGTTTCTTCAGAGCAGTTCAGTCTTTGTTCTTCAGCCTAGTTGTTCAGGGTTTCATTTTCTCTTTTAACCTTCCTGTTGTCCTCGGATCAAATTTGACCCGTTTCCAAATGTTTTTATGTGGGGATAAAGGGGTTATTTTATATCACTGGATGGTTCCATACATTCTTTGCAAGAAATATGAATGATCACTACTACTATTATATTATGTTTTACTTTTATTTAAACGTATCTCATCCCCAGTCTTCCGTGTACATTTCCTAAATGATTCACATGTTTGGCTATTGTTAGCTGAAAAATAAGGTTAGGATTTATTTAAATGAGTTCTAACACTAATTAACACTGGGTGATGATTTATGTTATTTTATAAACCAGGCGGACAAAAATTGCACTTGACGGGAAGACAATCAAAAGATATTAGAATTAGAAAGGTAAAATAATGAACATGTGTGCATCAAACCCTGGTCTCTCCAGTGTCATTTGTTTTAACCTGTAAAGACTCCAACTGCTTCTCAACTGTACTGAAGAATATGGCTAATCTTACTTAAGAAAAGTTACAATACTACAGTAATAGTTCCAACTCTCGAGGTTAGGTTCATGCATTCCTAAGTTAATAAATACTACACTAGTGTAACCCTAAGTACCAAACAGCAGCAGGGTACTCAAAGTGTGTTTTTACTCAAGCTATTCTATGCAGTTTGGAGACATCTCATAAGACAATGTTCACATGTCAGCATTGATAAGTACTGTGAGAGCAGAGCTTAAAATAAAGGGTTGACATCACTCTGCCAGCGCTGTATTTTTATTCTGAGGAACAGCAGCTTTTAAAATCCCTCACACTCCAATTCAGAAGCGCTTAATATGTGTGTGTGCAACTCTCTCAATCCTGCTGTGACCTTTCAAAATGCTTGACAAAAAATATTTATAACTCCGTAATTCTGTTTGTGATGATCCTTACTCTAAATGAAGGTATTTGACACGGCCCTGCACAAGCAAACACACAGAGAAAAAGTATTCTTCTTGCAACTACACACACACACACACACACACACACACACACACACACACACACACACACACACACACACACACACACACACACACACACACACACACACACACACACACACACACACACACACACACACACACACACACACAAACTTCATCTCTCAGCTGGATGTGAGGTCACAAAGCAGTGAGCTGCAGCGCGGTATTGATTAACTCCACTTTTACACTTCAGTGAGTCATTGGTTAAACCTAGCGGCAGCACACACCCCCAAATCAATACACACCGACACACACACACACACACACACACACACACACACACACACACACACACACACACACACACACACACACACACACACACACACACAAACTTCATCTCTCAGCTGGATGTGAGGTCACAAAGCAGTGAGCTGCAGCGCGGTATTGATTAACTCCACTTTTACACTTCAGTGAGTCATTGGTTAAACCTAGCGGCAGCACACACCCCCAAATCAATACACACCGACACACACACACACACACACACACACACACACACACACACACACACACACACACACACACACACACACACACACACACACACACACACACAGGAGGAAGGATTGTGACAGCCCCAAAACAGCATTTGAGGACAAGTGCAAGGACAGTGTTCTGCCTTTAGCAAGACATAATTTATCTTGAAGGTCCCATGTCCTGGCCATTTCTACTGTTCATACTTCCATTGTTGAGGTCTACTAGAATAGATTTACATTGTTCAATGTTCCAAAAGCTCATTGGTTTCTCATACAGCATCTCTGTATAGTATGTGTGTTCACTCTCTGTCCTAAACGGCTTGTTGGAGCTCCTGCCCCCCCCCCTCCCTGTGAGCCCACTGTGCTCTGATTGGTCAGCTCGCCCACTCTGTTCTGATGAGTCCACCCCGTTACAGAGGAACATCAGTGATTATGTGTTACAATGGCGTTAGCAACACCAATAATGACAAACAGGTGAGAATGCTGCGTGGGGTCTGGCTGCCGTGTTGGCGGGATGTTGCGTAGCTCGCTGCTGTGAGGAGCGGACAGTGTGAGCTGGGTCTGCGAGACAGCTAGACATCGCGAATTGACGCGGGAAGGGGGGGGTGCTGAGGGGGCTGCAGCATCCCCATCTGCACGGCTCCATTAGCACCCGCATTATTGAATGCAAAAATAATAAGTTGAACCAAATCGTTTTTTATTTAAACTTAATAGCATTGCTTTCAACTAACCTAATACAGTTATGTGAAATATGTTGACATAATACACTAAATTAAAGTCAACGTTTTTTCAGTATAGCGTGGGATGGTGACAGTGGAGGCTGCCAGAGGTCCCTCAGACTTTAACAAACAAGTGATGAATTTAATTAATCATTTTTTAAATAATCCCTCTATTCTAGGTATCCAAGGTCCAGCTGGCATCTATTGACTCGATTATATTATTTAATTATTGTTATTTACTGTTTTAGTGGAAGGAAATTATACAAAAGTGGATATTATAATTAATAAAAGCAGTCCATATCGTCCTGACTGGTTTTCCATCATATTCTCAAAATGTGGCCGGTTTGAACGTCAGACATAATAAAAATGTTTCTATGTGTTATTTTATGTTGGTGGATTATGATTATTGGTTGCTCTTAGATTACCCAGTTTAAAGTGTTTAGACACACTATAAATGTGTCTTGGAAACATTTCCCTATAGTCTTGGCCAACATTCACATTACATGTTATATACTCCCCCTTATATTAAATACTCAATACTGTGGACAATCCCCACAGGAGCAATTTGGGGTGAAGTGTCTTGCCCAGGGACACAACGACATGCTGACTGCAGTGGGGTTTGAACCTGTGACCCCCTGATCCGAACACCTATACACAACCCACTGCGCCACACACCTCCCATTGACCTTATCTCTTTGTATTTTACTAACCTTTTTGTTGCTGTTCACCATTTCAAGTCAACCTGCCAGCCAATCAGAACTGAGTATTTTCTGCGTTAATGGTACAGTACAGTGATGTATGTACAGTATTGGTGTTGATTTAAAGCTGTTGTTCAAGTAATGGCCAAGTCAGCACAAAACTGCTTATAAAGTTCAGGTAAAAAGACGGGATTTATTGTATTGTATTGTAAGTGGCAAACAGGCTGAATTCACCATCATGTGAATTCACATTACTAATTAAGTCAGTCTATAATCAGTACAACAGCAGTGTTTGGTGTTATGCAATGTTAGATTGATGCCAATGAATCCCTATATTGGATGTCTGGTATGATTTAATTATTCGTATATGCATATCTTATATTTCAGGCTAAGTTAATCATACATATCTTAATGAATTCCCTTTGTATGGCCTTCCTCCTAAACTTGCTACAAATACATGAACACTATTTTTGGAACTAGAGTGTACTTATATTCGGCAGCTGCACAGATATTAACTAATTAACTGGTTTTTTTTGCATTCAACTTGGTACAAAATACAAATCCACTGTTTTCCAGAATCCTTTGTAAAAGTTCCACAATTAATGTCAGTATATTATTAAAGAGGACTTATTATGCACATTTCCAGGTTGTGCCCCCCTTAGCCTA
Source organism: Notothenia rossii (assembly GCF_949606895.1). NCBI lineage: Eukaryota > Metazoa > Chordata > Actinopteri > Perciformes > Nototheniidae > Notothenia > Notothenia rossii. The sequence continues at coordinate 40,159,589 of NC_136909.1, read as the reverse complement.
TCACTTACAATGTGTTGGAGCACTAGCCAATAGAAGCAAGAGTGTTACATAGTGATGTCACTATGTTACGTAAGTAAGCAAAGGAGGCGTTTAAGGCAGGGGGGAGGAGAGTGTGGGAGAGAAACTCCCTTTGGAGGGAACTTTAAGATTGTAGTCTTTGCAGACCATTTACATACACAGAAACCTATAGAACACACTACAGGAAAGGGGAAATCCCCCAAAAAGCATAATAGGGCCTCTTTAAGCTTCAAGTAAATTATTAAGCTTCGGGAGACACTGAGCTGCATATGTTTGAAATATTTATACGGCACTGGAATGCTTTTAATGTGAAAGATTTTGAGTAAACTTTAATTGACAGGCTGGTTTCCTGCATTTAATGTGAATTAAAGACCACTCTATATGATTAGTTCAGCATACATGGACATGTGGTTAATCAGCCCATCCATCAGAAGAAGAGCTGTTCTGTGTGACAGCACACAGCACGGGACAGGACAGCCACGACACAGTACCTCTCCATCACGCTGGCTGCCTCCTGCTCTCTTTTCCGCCTCTTTCTCTCAGCAATGCCTCGGAAAGCCCTGCCAGGACGTCAAATGGTTAAGAACCTAAGCTCTGTCGGAACCCAAACTGACCCAAAGAGGGAAATAATGCAAAAACACAAAGTATCTGAACACCTTTTTTTTTTTTTTAAACTAGGCCTGACTGAAATGCCATTACGTTTCGAAAAAATTATTTGATTTAAGCCCTTTGGGTCTGGTTGGGTTCTGGCACAAATATAAAGTTCTAGTTTGGGGGGATGGGGTAACAATTAAGGGGTTCAAGGTGAGGAAGTTAATATCCCAACAAGTCCTCCAACTCATACAACCAAATAAGTCGATTGTTCATGCACTTATTACGACCAAATAGGTCGATTGTTCAAGCGCTTATTACGACCTATAATCACGTTTTAAAGTTTTCGGCCTCTAGTGCGCCCGTTGACTGCAAACGCTCCGGTGGGTCGTATCATTCACAAATAACCCTCTCTGGAAAATCCTAAATTGTAGGATAGTTTAGCCATTAAAATGCTTTTTGATTAGATTTCTAGCGAGAAGTGCATATTGTACTTTTAGAATCTACGTCCAGTGGATGTGTAGGATCTATAGTTTGATAGATATTAAGAAGATTATTTGAGGTCTCGCCAGGAGAACGTGTCTTTCCCCCTATTCATTTCTATTGACGGCAGCGTCCATGTAAAGTTAGCGTCAAACCTCACAGGGTGAAAACAGTATTTCAGGTCTCTACGTTTTCATAATAAAACCGTATTCCCCTCACTGTCAAATGTTTTAACAGTGATATCTACAGTACTCATCCACTAAAAAACATCAGTTTGTCCTTGTTAATTACACAACATTAATTGGTTTAAATTGTGTACAATGCTTTTGTGTTTTTCCCATAGGTTCTGTGTCCCTTTCAATTCTGAGAGACACATTTTTTTTTCAGAGGATTTGATAGGCTAAAACAATAACTATCCATAATCCTCAGCTATCGTTCAAGCTCGGTAATTTGATGTTTTAGCCGCAATGAACGTTGGGATATGGTGTTTATGCGATGTGAGATCCGAAAAAATAATAATTCTTTAATCCGAGTGTGTTCGCTTTTCTCTTTGAAAGTCATCACATAACGGCATTGTAATACACGTTTCGGCTGCATTAAATATTACACATCTGCCGTAGTTCTTTATTTATAGAGCTCTGATTAGAAGACCTTTGGACAAACTAGAAGAACTGCCACCGAAACTGAATATGTGACGTGGATCATAAATATATCAGCAATTAAAAAACATCTTGAATTTCTCTTCACACAATACGTCTCCTTGCAGTATCAACACTAATTCGGCTGACTTTTATATTTGATCCGATTGTTAGATAGGCTGTATTTACACCATACCGGTGCACAGCTGATATAAAAGGACTTGCAGTTTTTAAAAATATTACTGATTTTCTTTTAATTAAACAATGTAAATACTGAGTTGAGAGAATAGTCAGGGTTTCTGGGTGATGGGAGACACATCTATGGAATAAGAATTTCAATAGTTTACCGTTAAATGACGGATACACCTTTCTGTCTGTGATGTTTTACAAATCAGATATTAATGTGTAGAAGTAAAACATGAGAAATAGTATAGCAATATCCTGTAAAATTATGTGAAAAAATGAATAAAACTACACATCTTCAGATGTTATACATACATAAGTGTCCTACACTAATAATACAAAGTTATTATGGCATTGTATGCTGTATGTTATTTGTAACATCTTCAGAAACGACCTTTTCAACTCCTAAATTGCCAGTCTTTGACTGTTACAGGTGTATACAGGTTCATGATACAATGCCTAAGCCTCAAATAGTCCATATTTTGCTTGGTTATGATAATTACGTAAGTCTAGAACTTGAAAAGTAATGGTAAAGTAATAGTTGTATTGTTGAGGTTGAGCCTCCAAAGGATTCAGTGGAAAGTAACCCTGGGCTAAGGCTGTGCGGAGGAAATGTCAAAATGTAAACTTGGTCGTAGGAGTAAACACAAAAGGTTGTTGGAGAGGTCTCAATCTGGAGAGTAACATCATGTCAGTTTGAAGATTATAAGCAGGTTGTGCTCTCAACTGTTAACCTTTGAACATTGGCTTCAGTGAATTTTTAAGTGAGTGTCATTTTGTTACAGAAGGGACTACATACATGGGACCAATTGACTATAAGCTATGTGAATATGCTTGGTAGAATCACCAAATTGGGGTGCTGTAAAATAGGGAGAAGAATGAAGTTCAGTCATTTAACAGTTAGGCCCTGTGGACCAACGTAGCTATTACACATTTTCTGTGAAACTGGGTTGGGAGTGACAGAGCTGGTCTCTGTTGCTTTCTCTGATAAATAAGATGAGAGGCTTTGTGTTGAACCTAATGAGTTCAGGAGGGTTTCTGAATATGTGACAAATAAGGTGCACAGTACACAGCATACAATGCCATAATAACTTTTTATTTATTTTAACCATTCATGGCTGTCATTGCCACGAATGACCAAAAGTGGCCCTAAAAACAGTGACCCTTTGGGCAACAGAATGTGTGCCATGACAATTAGTGTAGGACACTTGTGTATAACATCTGAAAATGTGTAGTTTTATTCATGTTTTCACATAATTTTACAGGATATTGCTATATTATTTCACTTATTTTAGTTCTACACATTAATATCTAATTTGTAAAACATCACAGACAATCACCGAGCTTCAACCATAGCTGAGGATTAGTAGGATAGAGGGATGGGATTGAATTAATCCAAAATGTTGTGCAACCTGAATTGTGTTCTCTACTGTGTTGTAAATTGAAGATGTTGCAATAAAAAATGCATGATAAAAAAAAAAAACATAGCTGAGGATTATGGGTAATTAGATGTTTTCGCCTATCAAAATCTCTGAAAAAATAAATGTGTCTCTCAGAATCGAAAGGGAAAAACCTATGGGAAAAACACAAAAGCGATATCACTGTAAAATCATTTGACAATGAGGGGAATAGGGTTTTATTATGAAAACTTCGAGACAGGAAATACTGTTTTCACCCCGTGAGAGTTGACGCTAACTTTGCATGGACGCTGCCGTCAATAGAAATGAATGGGGGAAAAGACGTAGTATATACACGTTCTCCTGACGAGACCTCAAATAATCTTCGTAATATCTGTTAGGGAATAATTTGCTTAGGTATTCAACCTTCGACACAGTTCATCATTTTCTCTTCTCAATGTGTCCTTTCCCATGGCATAGGTCTACGGCCTTGGGTATTGCTGCTATCTCTCTTAAGGAGGGGCAGCTTGGGCGCATTGTTGTTGCCAATCTATGACAGAGCAAAAGCCGCCATGACGTAGTTTACTGTTCAGGGACGTAGGTTCCCTGGCGCACATTCTTTTCTACAGATGGAGCACTGAATTTCAGACTCCAGTTTACAGCTTCCTGCCTACCACCTGCCAAAGACCAGTATAGAGGAATGTTAATCCCTCCCACTATTTTCCAAGAGGGCGTTGCCAGATTTTCATTTTCAGGTTTTAACCAGGAGATGGCGCTTCATTCACAAATACAGAAAGACAAGTTTCATGGACTTTCAGTTGTGTTTTGAAGAGCATTTGAACACATCCATATTTTAGATCAACTAAAGTATATCTAATCTTGTAATTCAATAATATATAGTCTTTATATATTAAATAATCATAATGTAAATGTTTAAATTACACTTCTTTATTTGTTATGCTCATACTTTAACCTTTACAATCATTTGCTTTAATATGCAGTATATTTTAGTGTTTGCTTCCTCCTGCTCCCTTTCGGACACATACTGTATGATTTATTATTATTATTAATATGAAGATATTATTAAGATAAGATAAGATGTTACTTTATTGATTGAACATTTTAGTTTAGAATGTGCTGTCCCACGGTAATTCAGAAGGCTCACAGGTCACATTCCGACCATTATTTAAAACAATAGGTGCTTTCACACCGTCTACAATTTGATTTGTATAGAGGGAGCTCTGTCTGTTTTCGAATTACCCATTTGCTTTCGGGGAGCCCTATTTTTCAGAGCACATCCTGCTACTAAATATGTCACACGCGTCCCTTCCTGTCTAGCGTCCCTCCGGTGCTAGAGCAACGCTGGCGTCTTGTCTGTTGACTGCCGCTTCTACCCCCGGACTGTTTCTGGATGTTTGTTTGTTTTGTCTACGGGTCTCTATGCTGGTTTTCGCCGATCCAAGGCTGCTCTTCACTCCGTTGTGCATCTCTCCAGCTCCGTTTCCATTCATAGGCTCCCTCACTACTGGACTGTATGCTACGTTAGCCATCAAAGCTAACAGCTGGCTCCACTCCGTCACCTTGACTACCCGGTCTGTATGCTACGTTAGCCACCGAAGCTAACAGCTGGCTCCCGTCACAATTGGACTACCTGATTACACCACTGGATTGTTTTTCCTGGCTCTGGGTGTGTTGATCGCTGCTCTGGACTCGGGTGAGTACGCTGTGTGTTTTGTGATGGTGATTGTGCCAACCTGGACCGACCTGTTGTGCGCCGTACATCAACAACAACAACACTCACTCTGTCTGGCTGCCCAGCCGGCGTTCTTGCGGGGAGCCTCCACTCCCCACCAGCTCGTCTACTGTTGGGTAGCTAGGTCCAGACATGGTGCCGCAGGGACGGTCTGGGGTAACCAACACCACACGCATCACTCACTCCAACACCTGGTCCACTGCTGCTTTCACATATCTCACTGCCTACCAACTCCTAGCCAATCAGTTAATAACCACTGCAAATACACTACCTTGGCTACTCTCATCTGCTGCTACCTTTCATCTGCTGCTTGGACTATCTCTCCCGCTGCTTCAGCCTACTACACCACCAACCTCTCGCCCTCTCATCTACACTGCTGCTGACCTCCACAGCCTCAACAACAACCATCGTCTCCCTGCTGCTACTGCCACCGCAGCTAGCGCCGCTGGGATCCTCCGCCGACGCCGCTACATCCACCGGGGCGCTGGCCTCCCCCGCAACCGACACCTCCCTGACGGTTCACCCATCCCCTCACTCTGGACTATCCCCCACCCCCCCGCCATCCCCATCCACCGCACTGCCAACCTCAACAACCTTTGTACCCCCTCCCCTGCTCCACCATCCATCTCCCTCGCACTCCTGAACTGCCGCTCCCTCTCCAACAAATCACCTGTTATACACGAACTGCTACTGGACAATAACATTGATCTGCTTCTCCTCTGTGAAACATGGCAACAGCCCCTGGACTTCTACGCTCTCAACCAAGCCACTCCCTCCAACTACAGTTTCACTGCCAGACCCCGCCTCTCCGGGCGCGGGGGTGGTCTCGCTGTTCTCCACAAACAATCCCTACACATCACTGAACTGAACCTCAACCTCCCACCTATCTCATCCTTTGAACACCTTGCTTTCTCCCTCCCCAACTCTATCACTACTGTTCTAATCTACCGTCCCCCGAAGCCACACCCCTCTTTCCTCTCTGAACTGTCTGAACTACTCACCATTGCATCCTCTCTATCTTCCCACCTCCTACTTACCGGCGACTTCAACATCCACATGGATCAGCCCAATGCCCCCCTGACATCTGACTTCCTCTCCCTCCTTGACTGCTTCCACCTCACCCAACACATTGACTTCCCCACCCATACCAAAGGCCACATTCTGGACTTAGTCTGCTCCTCCTTTCTACCATTATCTAACCCCCAGCCCCTCCCCTTCCCACTCTCTGATCATCTCTGCATCCTCTTCTACGCCCCTCTACCCTCCCCCCACAACCCCAAAAAACGCACCATCTCCTACCGCAACATCAAGGCAGTCAACCCCCTCACGCTCTCCCAGCTCATATCCTCTGCCTTCCCGCCCGACTCTGCCCCCTCTTCCCCTGACGACTATGCCACCACACTCAACTCAATTCTCTCTGACTCCCTCGACTCTCTGGCCCCCTGGAAAACCTCCTCTGTTTCATTCACCAACCCCGCCCCCTGGTACACCCCGGAACTCCGTACCATGAAACAGACCGGCCGTCAACTTGAAAGATTGTTCAAACGAACCCACCTCACCGTCCACGCCGAAGCCTATAAAGTTCACATCTCCTCCTACCGTGATGCTCTCCAAGCCGCCAAATCTGCCCACTTCTCCACCCTCATCGACAGCACCAACCGGAACCCCCGCATCCTGTTTTCCACCATCAATAAATTGCTCCAGCCACCTGACATCAATCCACCCTCCTCCCCTGACCTATGCAACTCCTTCCTCCTCGCCTTCAACAACAAAGTTTCACAAATCAACAGCTCCCTAACTGCCATGACCACTATCTCCTCCAACCCCCACGCCCCCCCTCCTCTCCCAGTCCACCCGCCCTTCCCTCCCCTCACTGCCTTCTCTCCTGTTGACTCCTCCCACATCCTAGCCATCATCACCTCATCCAAAACAACCACCTGCTTTCTTGACCCCCTCCCTACGACCCTAACTAAGGCCTGCCTCCCTGTCCTCATCCCCCACCTCACCACCCTCTTCAACCAATCTCTATCCCTTGGTCTTGTTCCCTCCATCTACAAACTTGCCTCCATCACCCCCATCCTCAAAAAGCCCACCCTTGACCCAGCCAACCTCTCCAACTACCGCCCCATCTCCAACCTGCCATTCCTCTCCAAAACACTGGAGCGTATTGTCGCCACCCAGCTCCACACCCACCTCCAGTCCAACAACCTCTATGAACCCCTCCAGTCTGGTTTTCGCCCACTCCACAGCACTGAAACAGCCCTGGTCAAAGTAATCAACGATCTCCTCTCCTCTGCAGACTCCGGTGCCCTCAACATCCTGCTACTACTAGACCTGAGCGCAGCCTTTGACACTGTGAATCACTCAATCCTCCTACAAAGGCTGCGCCAACAGGGTGTTGAGGGCTCCGCTCTCGACTGGCTCACCTCCTACCTCACCGACAGGCAACAATTCATCTCCCTCTCTGGCCACACATCCGCCCTCTCCCCAGTCACACAGGGGGTCCCCCAGGGCTCAGTCCTCGGCCCCCTCCTCTTCATCTGCTATCTTTTCCCCCTTGGTCACATTATTCGCAACCTCAACCTTGATTTCCACTGTTACGCCGATGACACCCAGATCTACATCACCACCAAATCCCCTCACAACCCTCCCCTCACCCATATCGAAACCTGCATCTCTTCAATAAAAACATGGCTGACTCACAATTTCCTTAAACTCAACAGTGATAAAACAGAGCTACTCATCATAGGCACCAGATCAACCCTCAATAAAACAGGACCCATTTCACTCACCATTGAGAATTCGACCATCACCCCCTCCCCCCTGGCACGCAATCTTGGCGTTATCCTGGACCCCACCCTCTCCTTTGACCCCCATGTCAGCTCCATCATCAAGATCTCCTACTTCCACCTCCGCCGCATTGCCAAAATCAAACACTACCTCCCCCCCCGTGCTGCTGAATCCCTCATCCATGCCTTCATCACCTCCCGCCTCGACTATTGCAACGCCCTCCTCACTGGCATCTCCTCCCATTCCCTCCATAGACTCCAAATGGTACAAAACTCTGCTGCCCGCCTCCTCACCCACACCCGGACCCGTGAACACATCACTCCCGTTCTCCGCTCTCTTCACTGGCTCCCCATCAAACAACGCATCATCTTCAAAACACTCCTCCTCACCTATAAAGCCCTTCACCACCTAGCCCCCCCCTACCTCTCTGACCTCCTCATCCCCTACAACCCCCCCCGAGCCCTCCGATCCTCCTCCACTCTCTCCCTCACAGTACCACCATCAAGACTCAAAACATTTGGCAACAGAGCATTCTCCAGATCAGCACCCCGCCTCTGGAACTCCCTCCCCCAATCTGTCCGCCACTCTCCCACACTGTCTACCTTCAAAACCCAGCTGAAAACATACCTCTTCTCCCAAGCCTTCAACTTACCCTACCCCCCAACCCACTGACTTCACTCACACCCCACGCTGTATCTCTTATTCACCCCACGCTGCATCTCTTATTCATACATTCATCAACTTTTTCTTTTCTCTTTTCCATTATGTTGTCTTTTGCTCGTTGTCCTATGCTTGCTCCCCCCCTGTGTTGTCCTTTGCCTGTTCATGTTCAATTTTCTTGTCCAATATGTTGTCTTCTGCCTGTTCACCCCCTTTCTGTACTTTTAATTTTTTTTTGTAAGCGACTTTGGGTTATTGAAAAGCGCTATATAAATAAAAGTTATTATTATTATTATTATATGTCACACGCACGCTCTGTTGACTGGCGCAGCAGCGCGGATGCGATCAATTGCTATAAAAACACTCTTCTACTAATACAGACGGTGTCACTATGCCGGCGGATGTGGCCGTTGTTGAAGCCTCTTCAGGCTCCGCATCGGCAGGCCTCTCCCTCGGTGTGGAGCTGTCAAGCTCGACCCTAACGCCGCTTACAGCCGGCCAACTAAAAGTTGTTTTCCGTTCACGTTGTCATTTTTAGACTCATTCGCTTCTTTGCTTGTGAATCCAAAAGCTGTGACGCTTGGCTGTTTTCGTTTTGCCATATGTTTTTATTACAAAGCCAGAGTTAAAAAAATATCAATATGAACATTTCAAATACCGCGCCGGCATCACCGCCATAACCATACAGATGGAGCGATTCATTTCGGACAGTTTGAAACGCGAGGGCCGTGATTGGTACGTGATCTGCCCTCGCTCAAGGGAAAACCTCCAGCTTGACTTGAGACCGCCCCCGTGATAGATAAATGTATTTATAATGAAGGCAGCTGCAATGGATCATTGATCCACCAGGGGGTGCAGTGGGGTTCCACACTGGAGCTCATGTGAAATAAAGTCAGATACAGTATGCTGGATGTACAGCGGAACTTTGTTAAGATCCATATGTCACGGATATCATACTACTGTGCTAAATAAGAGACATGTAATCATTTACAAAACATCAACATGTTGTTATTTAACAAAATAATTTTGTTATTCGAAAAAAACGAACGGGAGGAAATGCAGCCCGGCTCTCGATTTTTAATCCTAATTTAATCATCATCTTCACCACGATCATTTATGTTTATGTTCGCGGAATTGACATGAAATCACTGACACATATGAATATACTGTATTCAACTTCATTAAAACGTTATTAACGTGCCTAAACTCAGTAATTCACCAAAAATATGTATATTTTAATGGAGTTTCGTCGGTCGATCAGGATCCCAAAGTGTAGCGGAGGGATCCTCATCTGGATGAAGGGTGTTATTTTCCCCATAAAGAACAAGTCGCTGCAAATTATCCCGCTTATTACATGGCCACATTCTCAACAAAGTAACGAAATGACTCCCAATATTAATTGAAATGCTTTTATGGATTTAGAATTTTTTTTTATTGATTTAAAAAATAGTTGTATGTATTGATTTAAATTCACATGCATCCGCTAAGAAAAATAGTCCGTTGTTACAGTTTTTTAAACAGTCTGAATGAAACGGCAGCTCTCAGCTGTGTATTTACACAACTAATGGCCCATCAACCACAGCTCTCTCCCCCCCTCCCCACTGATCTTTCTTCTCCAGCAGCTAAATTAACAGTAGGTTACTCTGAGTGACCATAGACTGTATGTGACAAGCTTACAGTTAGTGACGTAACAACACCATAAAAGCTGGTGGGTTGAAAGCAATACGGGAGGTAAAAATAACTACAATAATTGTGACTTATTTATTGTGGCTTTTATGTTTTTAGGTATAAAATATTATGTAATTCAGGCTTATAGTTCACCCTTCTCTAAAAGCCTTCAACAATGACAATATTCATTGTAATTTAATAAATCCTTCCAACACACATTGTAAAAGATAGCCTACTGTAAGTTAAGAAATCATTTCAATATGTACATCTTCTGATGTAACAACAATAACATTATAAATAGTAACATAGCTGAACATGGTATTGCACATTTAGCTTTGAGTGTTACTGACCTGAGATGTTTTTATTACATGAATTAAGGTGACTGAGGCTTTTTAACATACAGGGATGCAAACTCATCAGGTATGAAAAAGGTGACAAGGATCCGAGCCCCCGGCTCCCCCACCCCACGGAATGACAGAGGATTTTAGCAGTCAGAACAACTAAAGCAGCAGTGTTAATAATAACAGAAACGCCAAAGAGTCACATAATAGAAATATATAAAAGCATTTATTTCAAATTGTGGAGCAGTCAGTTTATAATTTTGGCAGCACTGTTGAGCATTTTGAAAATGTATTTTCAGGCCTCTGTGCAAGGCTTAGTCTTTCTATCTTTATAGCCACATGGTGTAAAGTAACTAAGTTCATAAACTCAACAAGTACTATACTTGGGCACAATTTTGAGATACTTGTACTTTATTTAAGTATTTCAATGTTTTGCTACTTTGTTCTTCTACTCCACTACAGTTCAGAGGTACATGGTGTACTTTGACTCCACTACATGTATGTAATACCTTTAGTTACTTCACAGATCTGGATTAATTAAGTGAAATATAATCAAGTGTTAAATCAGACTTTAGTTCCACCTGGAGTAAATCCACAAGCTACCCTGCAGTATACAAAGTCATTCAAACTAGCTGCACCTTTACCAGCTTTGAGGACACTTTCATGATCAATCATTATAAAACACATCATATCTATTATTCTGAAATGGACCAATCTGCACAATGACTACTTTTACTGTCGCGACTTTCACTATATTTTGATGATAATACTTTTCTACTTTTACTTGAGGAACATTTTGAATGCAGGACTTTTACTGTAACAGAGTATTCCTACACTCTGGGACTATTACTTTTACTCAAGTACAAGATCTGAGTACTTCTACTTTTACTCAAGTACAATATATATACTTATACCACCTCTGTTTATAGCCTATGAAAACAACTATTAGAAATAGAAGGCTAAAGCTAACGTTAGCAGATAGTGACAATGTATGCTAGCTAGCTAGCTCAACGATTCCTTAAATAATATTGCCACAGAAAAACTTTTCAGTTCACATCACGCTCTGCCGCTCCGACAGGGAGCTCTGCTCTGAACACCTGAACGGCCCGTTCTAACAGCTGTTCACCAGCGGTCCAGTCTGTGCCACAGTGACTCCGGACGCACAGTTAATATTAACGAACGCACCCGTAGGTAATGTAGCTGCTGAAGCTAGACCATCATCTCGGAGCAGCAGAGCCTTATTATACATCCATGAGCAGAGCCGACAGGCAGGAAGACTCGTGCACACAGCTCGTACTTCATTATAATATATAAAAAAAGAACACCATGCGTGTCATGATGGCACATAACAGCTCACGGCCGCAGATTACTCCGGGTCCCAGCCCCCCCCATACCCCAAAAATATTTGTATTGCAGATCTACATGAATCACACAAACGACTTATTTTGGATTCAAAACGGCGAATTTCGCCGAAAGGTGGCAAGTTTGCATCACTGAACATAGACAGAGCACAACTGAAACATAACATCTGAAACGATGTAACAACATAATACACTTGTGGGGATGCTTGGGATGTGAGGAGTGAGGGACACGGCTTAGAACGGGCGTGTCGCCTGGCAGGACAGGAGAGTGTGTGCACCAGTCTGCCTTGATCTATGAATTCATGTCCGTGACACTCACTGCTGCCCACAGCTGTTTTATAGAAGGAAATTCCCTCACTTCATGAAAGTATTTTAACCACACACACCTCTACTCCACACACATGACGGGTGTTATTTTCCCCATAAGGAACAAGTCGCTGCAAATTATCCCGCTTATTACACGGCCAAATTCTCAACAAAGTAACGACATGACTCCCAATATTAATTGAAATGCTTTTATGGATTTAGATTTTTTTTTTATTGATTTAAAAAATAGTTGTATGTATTGATTTAAAAAATAGTTGTATGTATTGATTTAAATTGACATGCATCCGCTAAAAAAAATAGTCCGTTGTTACAGTTTTTTAAACAGTCTGAATGAAACGGCAGCTCTCAGCTGTGTATTTACACAACTAATGGCCCATCAACCACAGCTCTCTCCCCCCCCTCCCCCCTTGATCTTTCTTCTCCAGCAGCTAAATTAACGGTTGGTTACTCTGAGTGACAAGCTTACAGTTAGACACAACACTGTCATTGCAAGTGACCCTCAGTTAGTTGACTTTTATGTTCAACTGCTAAATTTGTTACTGATAAAAAAAAGGGCTTCTACTGTACCTAATTACCTTAACACTAGAACCGCCAGAGGTTTTTGTATAGGCCTACCTAAACCCGTCAAATCCCGCTATTAGAATGCAATTTTTAACAACAAAGGGTGCTACATAACACACTTTCAAGAAAAGTCAGGGACTGGGAGACTTTAATATTTTATTGAAAAAAGGTTACATTGCACACACACAACAACACATCACACAAATTGACCCGATTGGCGGTTCTAGTATTAAATAAACTCACTAATTAATGAAACCAGTTCAATACGCATTATTCTTATTCTTATCATTCTTTATGAGCGCAGAAATAGTCTTAAAATCAGATCTGTTTTTTAAATGAAATCTGACGGCAGGCAGTTTGCTCTGATCACCTATGACAAATGCGCCGCACCTAATCGCTGGCCATTCAGCCACAGACACTGTTCGAAATGGGGGGGAGCTAGGGGGAGCTTGGCTCCTCCGAAGAGGGAGGGAGCTCCCCTGAAGGCTGACTTTGACATAATTAGGGGGAGCCCAAAACAATCGTGCCTATTTGTGTCACACAGATTAGAAATGTTGAGTTTCTGTAAATAACAGTTCTTGAAATAAATAATAGTTATTGTTCATTACAGTTTCTGAATATTTGTTTTATATTTGTGAATATGTCTGGGTGTTGCCATCTGTATGTGGCGGCGCTGCATTCTTACTTACGTTGCTATGATTATGGCGGTGATGCCGGCGCGGTATTTGAAATGTTCATATTGATATTTTTTTAACTCTGGCTGTGTAATAAAAAAATATGGCAAAACGAAAACAGCCAAGCGTCACAGCTTTTGGATTCACAAGCAAAGAAGCGAAGGAGTCTAAAAATGACAACGTGAACGGAAAACAACTTTTAGTTGGCCGGCTGTAAGCGGCGTTAGGGTCGAGTTTTACAGCTCCACACCGAGGGAGAGGCCTGCCGATGCGGAGCCTGAAGAGGCTTCAACAACGGCCACATTCGCCGGCATAGTGACACCGTCTGTATTAGTAGAAGAGTGTTTTTATAGCAATTGATCGCATCCGCGCTGCTGCGCCAGTCAACAGAGCGTGCGTGTGACATATTTAGTAGCAGGATGTGCTCTGAAAAATAGGGCTCCCCGAAAGCAAATGGGTAATTCGAAAACTGACAGAGCTCCCTCGATACAAATCAAACTGTAGAAGGTGTGAAAGCACCTATTGTTTTAAATAATGGTCGGAATGTGACCTGTGAGCCTTCTGAATTACCGTGGGACAGCACATTCTAAACTAAAATGTTCAATCAATAAAGTAACATCTTATCTTATCTTAATAATATCTTCATATTAATAATAATAATAAATCATACAGTATGTGTCCGAAAGGGAGCAGGAGGAAGCAAACACAAAAATATACTGCATATTAAAGCAAACGATTGTAAAGGTTAAAGTATGAGCATAACAAATAAAGAAGTGTAATGTAAACATTTACATTATAATTATGATTATTTAATATATAAAGACTATATATTATTGAATTACAATTAAGCAATAGCTCACGACAGGCCGTGGTATATGCTCATTATATCACAGCTAAGGGGCGTGGTTCGGCCCGACGCGAAGCGGAGGGTCGACAACCCCCTTAGCTGTGATATAATGAGCATATATCACGGCCTGAAGTGAGCTATTGCTTTTATAAAACGGTTACCAAGTGTGGCAATATGAAAGAAAAATACACACTCTAATTTAAATAGTTTTTATTAGTAAATGATGATGTTTAAAATAAAATAGTCCCTCCGTTGCCTTCTGCACAAAAGGTGGTTGTTATGCAACAACACTAACAGCAAGCGAACATCTTAGACAGAGAGCGTTGATCCATTATTTGGCTGTTTATTTACATTATTGTGTATGTTGCTGTTTATTGTGCATCCACTGAAAAACTGTCCAGCATCAGTAGCATGGCTTACGTGGTCACTTGTATAGGTTGAGGTTGTTCGAGGCTGTTGCTTGGCATGGCGAGAATATTGCTCCACTTTCTCCGGTCCCCGAGATTGGGCTTCCAATAGCTCTGGAGAGAGCTTTCGCACCTGTGGCCACTAACGGTCATAATTTCTCTGCTTTGTTTCAAGACCCGCATCAGAAAGCTTTTGAATGGTGGTACTTTTCCAGTTGGTCTACCTGCTCTTCACGTAGCTCTGCATGTCGTAGTTTAGGTGCTTTTTTTTCTGGAGATAGGCACTGCTCAATCCACTCCTCCATAGTAAGACCCCCCCGGAGTTCGAAGTTAATCTTAAATGTTTCCATTTTATGCTTTGTACGTTTGTTTCGTAACGGAAGAAATTTAAATATATTTATAAAACTGACAAGTCAAATCAAGCAATCTGATTGGTCGATAGCGTTTTTGCGGACCTCTTTGATTACAGATTTGAAAACATCGTTGCTTGCTTTAAAAGTAGCACAATTCATTATGTTAAACCTTCAAAAGTATCTAGATATCCCTGCCCTAATGCCAAAGGAACTGCACACTGAATATCTTTTGCCGTTTGATGTCTATGTCTGGACCGCTGCGTCAAAAAGGAGGGCTTCTGCCCCGTTACTTCTCCGCTGCTTTCTTGTTGCAGTATGAAAAGCCCAACGGTATACTGTTTTTCTCAGACGCGGAGGGATACTGACTTGTTGTGAAAAGTAACTTACAATTCTACCCGTGGTATACGCTCAGTATATCACGGCTAAGAACCAATCAGATTGCTTGATTTGACTTGTCTGTTTTATAAGATTAGATATACTTTAGTTGATCTAAAATATTGATGTGTTAAAATGCTCTTCAAAACACAACTGAAAGTCCATGAAACTTGTCTTTCTGTATTTGTGAATGAAGCGCCATCCCCTGGTTAAAACCTGAAATTGAAAATCTGGCAACGCCCTCTTGGAAAATAGTGGGAGGGCTTAACATTCCTCTATACTGGTCTTTGGCTGGCGGTAGGCAGGAAGCTGTAAGCTGGAGTCCGAAATTCAGTGCTCCATCTGTAGCAACGTAAGTAAGAATGCAGCGCCGCCACATACAGACGGCAACACCCAGACATATTCACAAATATAAAACAAATATTCAGAAACTGTAATGAACAATAACTATTATTTATTTCAAGAACTGTTATTTACAGAAACTCAACATTTCTAATCTGTGTGACACAAATATGCACGATTGTTTTGGGCTCCCCCTATTTATCTCAAAGTCAGCCTTCAGGGGAGCTCCCTCCCTCTTCGGGGGAGCCAAGCTCCCCCTAGCTCCCCCCCCATTTCGAACAGTGTCTGTGGCTGAATGGCCAGCGATTAGGTGCGGCGCATTTATCATAGGTGATCAGAGCTAACTGCCTGCCGTCAGATTTCATTTAAAAAACAGATCTGATTTTAAGACTATTTCTGCGCTCATAAAGAATGATAAGAATAAGAATAATGCGTATTGAACTGGTTTCATTAATTAGTGAGTTTATTTAACACTAGAACCGCCAATCGGGTCAATTTGTGTGATGTGTGTTGTGTGTGTGCAATGTAACTTTTTTTCAATAAAATATTAAAGTCTCCCAGTCCGTGACTTTTCCTGAAAGTGTGTTATGTAGCACCCTATGTTGTTAAAAATTGCATTCTAATAGCGGGATTTGACAGGTTTGGGTAGGCCTATACAAAAACCTCTGGCGGTTCTAGTGTTAAGGTAATTAGGTACAGTAGAAGCCCTTTTTTATCAGTAACGAATTTAGCAGTTGAACATAAAAGTCAACTAACTGAGGGTAACTTGCAATGAAAGTGTTGTGTCTAATTGTAAGCTTGTCACTCAGAGTAACCTACCGTTAATGTAGCTGCTGGAGAAGAAAGATCAAGGGGGGAGGGGGGGAGAGAGCTGTGGTTGATGGGCCATTAGTTGTGTAAATACACAGCTGAGAGCTGCCGTTTCATTCAGACTGTTTAAAAAACTGTAACAACGGACTATTTTTCTTAGCGGATGCATGTCAATTTAAATCAATACATACAACTATTTTTTAAATCAATAAAAACATTTTCTAAATCCATAAAAGCATTTAAATTAATATTGGGAGTCATGTCGTTACTTTGTTGAGAATGTGGCCATGTAATAAGCGGGATAATTTGCAGCGACTTGTTCCTTATGGGGAAAATAAAACCCTTCATCCAGATGAGGATCCCTCCGCTACACTTTGGGATCCTGATCGACCGACGAAGCTCCATTTAAAATATACATATCTTTGGTGAATTACTGAGTTTAGGCACGTTAATAACGTTTTAATGAAGTTGAATACAGTATATTCATATGTGTCAGTGATTACATGTCAATTCGGCGAACATAAACATAAATGATCGTGGTGAAGATGATGATTAAATTAGGATTAAAAATCGAGAGCCGGGCTGCATAACAAAATTATTTTGTTAAATAACAACATGGTGATGTTTTGTAAATGATTACATGTCTCTTATTTAGCACAGTAGTATGATATCCGTGACATATGGATCTTAACAAAGTTCCGCTGTACATCCAGCATACTGTATCTCACTTTATTTCACATGAGCTCCAGTGTGGAACCCCACTGCACCCCCTGGTGGATCAATGATCCATTGCAGCTGGCTTCATTATAATTACATTTATCTATCACGGGGGCGGTCTCAAGTCAAGCTGGAGTTTTTCCCTTGAGCGAGGGCAGATCACGTACCAATCACGGCCCTCGCGTTTCAAACTGTCTGAAATGAATCGCTACATCTGTATGGACGAGGGCTCTAGTTAGGTTCAGGGTCCATAATTGTTTAGTCTCACTGATAAATAATGTCGATTATTACACTGCGAATTAGTTAAAACCTTGAGAGTTCTTCAGAATTGGTTTGGCAACCGCTGTGTCAACTCGTGACACACCACCTGTCTTGTCAATTCTCCGGCCGTAACTCCAAATAAACCGTCAGTGCTTGCCATCAAAGCTCCAGCTCTCCTTGTCTCTCTCTGAGTCCTGTTTCCAATTGCTTCAGAAGTTTCCCCCACAATATCTATTAAATTATAGATCCTACAAATCCACTGGACGTAGATTCTAAAAGTACAATGTATACTTCTCACTAGAAATCTAATCAAAAAGCATTTCAATTGCCAAACTATCTTATAATTTAGGATTTTCCAGAGAGGGTTATTTGTGAATATACGACCCACCGGAGCGTTTGCAATCAACGGGAGCATCAACCCATATCCCGCAAACTGTTGTTTCTTAAACGACCACTAGAGGTGCTACACTTTAAAACGTGACTATAGGTCGTAATAAGCTGCTTAACAATCCACCTATTCGGTCGTTTTTTGTAGGAGGACAGGCTGTAATATCCGAAAAAGGTTAATGAGGGGTTTGGTTAGTGAGCAGCACAGGAACCACCAGAGGCAGAAGACATGTGGATATTCTCAAGTAGTGAGGCGCGCGCACACACACACACACACACACACACACACACACACACACACACACACACACACACACACACACACACACACACACACACAAGGACCACAATGCAAGATAGGGATCTACAGGAACAGACACTGAGGAGTAACCGGGAAACAGACCCTGCATACAGTATATGTTTTCAGTGAACAATATAATCACCAGCATTAGCCAATCAGCTCGTGCTAATTCTGAAAGGCTGTCATCTCCGAGTCTTGAGCATCATTACATCTCAGATTGACTTTTCGATCATTACCCGTCATTCTGCCTGTGTAAGCGTTGGTCAGCGTGGGGACAGTAATGGCTCTGACAGGATGTTAGACGTAATGAGGATCCTCTCTGACAACCTATGTCACAAAGAAGTGATGTCCTGCAGCCTCGCTCGGACTGACATCGGATTGACAAACCCTGGTCTAAGGTCAGAGGAATCAGTACTGCTTATTATCCAAAAGCCTCCGTAGCTCTGCCTCTGCAAGCCATCACAATGTTCTATCTCCCTGAAAAACCTTGCCATGTTAGAGGTGACTTTTCCCCCCATTTGCCTATAGGCGCTTTCACACCGGAGTACTTTTACCGGTACTTTCCCGTTTAGTTCCGATAGGGCCTGGAATCTTGCGTTCACACCAAAAGAGAACTTTGTTCAGAGAACTTTTACACCCATTTTTAGTGCCTGCTAGAGAGGTGGTACTATCCTGGGGGAGAAAAAAGTACCAATTTCTGATTGGCAGGGCGAATTGCAAACCACGGCCCGTAAAACTCTGAAAAGTTTTGTGAAGCCGCCATTGTATTTGTGGCATTAGAATTATTAGCATTAGCCCCGCGCAGCCAACGGAGATAGAATAACTTATGGCAACACAAAAGAAAACATAGGAGCGGTGGAGTGATGAGGAGGTGTCGGCGTTCTGGCGATTTACTTGGAAGGCTTCAGTAGAAGCAGCTGGGAGTCCCAGCAGCTTCTACTGAAGCCAATCCCCAACTCCGGGGACTTCCGGCCGGGGACTTCGGGTGGCAGTATACGCCGTAAAGTTGTTTGCGGCCTGCCAGTAAACCCAAAGCAGAAGAAGAAGAAGTGACGTCAGCGGCTTCATTTGCCTAATCTTCCCTCAGGGAACTTATTCCGGTGTGAACGCGATCCGTACTTAGTTCCATGGGGGTACTAAATGCTGGCACTAAGTGCTGGGCACTAAGTAGGGCAAAATACTTGGTGTGAAAGTGGCTATTGCCAGAAACTCCATCTTCCTCATTGGTACCATAAATCCATCCATCAGATATCCCGCCAAATTCGTACAGGAAAAAAAACGGTACTTGGTAAATTGACTTATATCTAAAGTAATGGTTTGGCATTAACCGAATCATAGGGCAGTACTTTTGTGATGTTAACACTAAAATGCTTCCAATTTGTAGCTGTGTAATAGTTTTATGAAATCCAACAGAAACGAGTGCCTGTTGATAGCAGCCATATAACAACCAAGAGTGTTTATATTCATTACAGCTTAGTGAGTTTTCTGGTGACACCTAACTCAGTAATCACAGCTGCCAGTTCAAACTCCCTTTGCTGCTTGAGAAAATATATTATTTGACATCATAAATCTTACATTTTTTAAACTACTTGGATTTAAAATGATTCATGTTTAGATTTATTTATTGCTTATCTGATTCTGGTTGTCTAGTTTGACGGACTCCTCTCTTTTATAATACTAATGCGACACTATTGTGAGATATAGTATGAAAATCTATTGTAACTAGTCCTATTCATCAGCTCCCTGCGTGACTAACTTTAGACGTAAGCACAATGGACGTGGTTTAGCTGGAAGCAATGCTTCTCTTTGACTGATAAGCTGTTCATGATAGTTGCATTAGCAGACAGCTTTAGGTTGACATTGACTGAGTGTCACTGTGAAATATATGGAAGACACTTCAACTGCCTCAACACTGCACTACATTTTGAGGTACTGAATATTATTAGGTATATTTTATGCTAGTTTATTCTTTGAATCCACTGTGTTCTGAATGCAGATGTATGTTTTTTCTCCACTACATTTATTTGACAGAATACGGCCTCTTTAAGTATTAAATCTGAGTATTTATTCTACCTCTGTCCCTATGGTAAGGTACCGCTTGAACGTAAAACTTCCAATAGCCATTCCAGCGGACACTGAATGTCAGGGGGTTAAGGACACAGCAGACTGAATAGCACAAAGCCACATGAGGAAAACAGTGTAAGATATGTTACCTAACTGAAAAACTGAGTGAGGAAGAGCAACAAGGAAGAACAGTGGGGGCGGTTGAAAGATTTACTCACGATATTCTTTAGTCGTGGTTTGGAAAGCCGCCATGTAGAGAGCATGGGAAGAAGAGAGGAAAAAATGAAAAAATAACTCAGCAACACAACCTATGAAATATTCCACTCACACACCAGAGAGCACTTTATTCTCACTTTACCAATGATACTCACCGTGAGTGGGAAACCCCTGACCTTTACTCTAAATGTCAGTAAATGAGAACAGAATCCTTATCAGTCTAATAAGGACATATATGTTGGAAATGAAGTACGCAAAGGAATAAGACAGATGATGATAATTGGAAAATCCCATCTGATTGGATCACTGTTTATAAGAGTGTAGATGAAGGACCCCAATTCTAATAGGGTGGTGTATGAATTAAATGAATCAGCATTTAACACTTCTGGTTCCCCCGTCTCAAAGTCAGCAATTTTCTTTTAATGGGTTTTTGGTTAGATGCCTAAAATAAGGTATGAGGATAACACAATCTTCTTTGTGTCATAGAAACAGTGGTTCCCAACAAGAGCCTAAATGAGACTGCCAAAAACCATCAAGCTGAACATTAGCAGCTTTAGTTTAGCAGTGGTGATGCAACCATGATATAGTTTGTTAATAGCCAAACGTAGTTTTTCACCTCTGTCGATTGCATTTACGCTTCAAAAATCTAAAAGTGGTGTTAATATGTGGAAACTATCCTACTTAACAAAACATCTACGCTTGTTCATCACAAAGTTTATTTTCTGCATTATTCCAACAATAAGGGAGCCTTGTAATACTAACTTCCGGGTGGGGCTCTTCAACTGCAACAAACCAAATAAGAGAAGTGCAAGACACTGCTCGTTCAAGATCTTTAATATAGGCTAGTGCTGGGTCTATATATCAGTCTGTCACTAATAGTGACACGAATAGACATAAACTGATGGACAAAGGGAGTAAAGACAGGAACTTAGCCTGAGAGAAAAGAGAGCGTGGGAGAGATGAGAGGATGATCATGGTGGGAGAGCTTTGTCTCTGTGTGAGGCTCATAATTATCAGATCTGGGTGAAAGGTGATAATTAACTAGTCACGATGAGTGGAGCTGTGTGTGTGTGTGTGTGTGTGTGTGTGTGTGTGTGTGTGTGTGTGTGTGTGTGTGTGTGTGTGTGTGTGTGTGTGTGTGTGTGTGTGTGTGTGTGTGTGTGTGTGTGTGTGTGTGTGTGTGTGTGTGTGTGTGTGTGTGTGTGTGTGTGTGTGTGTGTGTGTGTGTGTGTGTGTGTGTGTGTGTGTGTGTGTGTGTCTTGGTGTATGCATGCAACACAAATTCTCTACCATCTAACGTTGGTCAATCCCTATAGATTGTTGTCCGGAAGTGATGTTTGGATCTTCAATATGTTTGGATCTTCAATGGCATATCGTGTCAAAAGTACTTGAAATATCCATTCGACATCATTGTTTTTATCAGTGCAAAACGTACATATTAATACTGTTTATGTAATATATCAACTTGACCAGTTTTCAATTGAGTTCGAATTTGTTCTGAAAAAATGTAAATGTTCATGTTTGAAACTGCATGTTTTTTACTTTCTGTATTTGTAAAACCTAATGAAATGAAACATTAAATTACAAGTTTGTTATAAAGTAATTTAAGTGTCATCTGTCAATGACTTCCATAGCTCAGAGACAAACAAAGGGTTAATGACAGAAGCACTGGCTTCATGGTGAAAGCAACAAGTGAAAATGTTTTATAGTAGTAGACTACATTTGATTAGTGATAGTTGGAAAGAAAATGCTGTGTCATATCCTGCCAACACAGTAAGTCATGTGCAGAATGGGAGTGAAGGCGCAGGTCCAGGCCATACTCACGCCTGCATGGTGGTGGTGGCTGTCTGAAAGCTGAACATGTTCTCTTTGGGGAACCAGCTATTAAGATGTTCCTCTGCAAACACAGAAAACAAAAGCATGGCGTTGTATCAGCGAGTGTTCTATATAATTAGCAGAGGACGGTAGTAAATGCATGAGGACAAGAGACCGGAGAATGGGTGAAATAAACAGTAGCCAACAGGTGCACACGCGATACAACATCCCAAAACACGCTGCCGTTTGAAATAAGGTTGCAAATATAAATACACAAATGTGTCAAAACACATGCAAATGAAAAAACATCTTCACCAACCTGACAACACATGCACAGCATTACTAAAAGAGCTGCATAAACTAAACGCTGCAAGAAGTCCAAAACACGACGGAAACCAGGGGACACTAAAAAGTGATGCACTGGTACCGGAGCGCTGTTTGCTGTTCGGGGATCATTAAATTGGCAAACTGTCACAGCTGATGTGCTAGCTAGCTAACCAGCTTACCTAGTCATTTCAAATATACTGACAGAATACTTTTAACTATGAAACAGGTTAACCATTATAATCCCTGAACGTCACCAAGCGCTCCGGTCCCAGGTGTGTGCATCACCTCTTAGCAGGGGCGGATCTAGAAAAATATTCATGGGGTGGCAAGAGGGTGGCAGGAGAATTTGAGGGGTGGCATCCCCTGGTAGAAGTATATGCTGATTTAATCGCAGTCATATCAATTAATGTTAACTTGGAAAGCCACAATATTTATATTTTAACTCAATAACATTAGGTGAGATTATTGTGGCACATCAGTAAAGCCTTAAATATAAATATATAAGGTGGCAGACATAATTGAATGAATTTTAACTGAACAATAACTGAATGAGTTTGTCTCACTCTTAGACCAGTAGGGGTACCAAATCTATGCAGACTGCTGCTATAAGTATATTAATTAACTGTCTCGTCGATGTTTGTCTGAATGAATATGATACTATTAACAATCATATTATTCTTATCAGCTATCAATCACTTTTATGATTCACATATTCAGGGTTATTATTAAATAAACTATATTTTTTGGAGGAGTTAATGATGAATGTTCCTCAAGATGCTTGCTCACCCTCCTTCAAATTTGAAAGACAAGTAATTACTATCATATATAAAAGAATCAAAAGAACAGTTCAGCGCCCCACAACTTAATTGCAAACAGTTACAACCTTGACTTTACATCAGAAAGAACAAACATTAAAGAAGTGACTAACTGCATCAGTTAGGGTTAAAAAACTTGTATTCAGCTAAAACATATACACTTATCCAGTGGAAAGTCCTTACCTACTGGCCTAGTTAAATATAAGTGGTTACTTTTTTTGGCTGGGCCGTGTAGTTTTACACACCGTTTTATTTGACTTTCTCAGGACTTGAAACTGTTTTTTGGGGGCAGACCCCCACAAAGAAGAAAAATGTTATACAAGTAAGGTCATCATCTTAACAGTTTTTTATGCTCATCGAGTCATCTGTGAGCAGAGCATCAAGTTGGCATGCCTATTACAGCTGAATGTGGCGATTACCATCTTGTTCAACAAAACGCCTCACAAACTTATTAAGATTTAAAGCTATGCTGTGTTTTGATTCAATGCTGAGTACAGCCAAACTTGACAGTCTCTTCTCTGTCATAGTTGACCGCAAATACCTCATTCCTTCCGTCTACTTGGATCCGAATGCTTCTCGTTTTGCGCCGTCCCGTTCAAATGAAATCGCCGCCAATCATATTTCCACGCTCGCGCCAGGGCCGGGGGAGGGGTTACAAATCTTGCGTCTTGTGCTGCATTCACTTGCACTCGGACATTAGAGATGTTCTCTCGTAAATGTCCGATGAGCCACAACTTTTATTTCAAAAAAAAGCTGCTAAGTGGGGTGGCAGCTAGGGTGGCAAGACATTTTTCTGAGGTGGCAGCTGCCGCCCCGTGCCATCCCGTAGAACCGCCACTGCCTCTTAGTAGGGATGGGTATCGAGAACCGGTACTAAGTCAGTACCGGTACCTGATTGAACGGTATTGGTATACCGTTAAGCTGCTGGACAAATGGTGCTGCTATCGGTATAGAGAGGCGAAGTCCCGCCCATCTACTTCCAACCCATGGGACCCCGGAAGCGGAAAATTATACATTGAAGTCAATGGAGAGAGAAAAGTCATCTTTCGATCCCGTTTGAATTGTGCCACGAATGACACATATGATGTTTGTCAAATTAAAAGAACATTTTGCAAGTCAAAAAAAAAAAAATGTGTCGTAAAACTGTGAAGTTACACATTTTTTTGTGTGAAACCGCTCAGTGAACTACAGGTCTCTGGTCTCGCACAATACGCGTCACCATCACAAAGATGGCCGTCACGTTAGCAAATTTCACCTGTTTCTTTCAGAATGAGGTGAAAAAGTACAAAACGAGGTGAAAATCACTACAAGTCTGGGCATGTTGAGAGCTGTACATACACGAAAGGGGAGTTAGTCGATTCTGTAAGAGCCAGCATGCGGGACCGGCTTTACAAGGTTTCAGTGAGTAATATGAGTGCAATGTTTAAGGTTAATATCAGCTAGCTAACATTAGCTAACAAGGTACACTAACGTGTTTTGTTTTAGCAACTAGTTTTCTCCTTAAGAACTTCGTGGTCTCTGCTGTGGATAACATTAGTGTTCACAAGAACCAGATACACTCCCGTGTTTTGTTTTAGTTGCTTTTCAGATTGAAGCGGCCAGTTTTATATCGACTATATGTGTGATCTCCTTTTTACATCTCGTTGTGTCATTTGAGTTTATTTGCCTTGTGTAGATTCAAGGATTTTGGTTATCTTGTCAATTTGTTTGGTTATCTAGGCACAGCTGTGTGTGACTCCCTCTGGTACACTGGTAAGTGTTTTCCTAATGTAAAGAGCATTGATTAATTAATAAACTACACACTGACTCTAGATCCTGACCAAATCCTTTTTTGTTGATCAAATGTTTTTCAAAAATGTATTTTATATTAAATAACAGCTGCACTTCACAGACCGGAGTCTCTGCTACTGTGGACCACGAAGGAGGCGATCATCCCCATCCCCAAAGACCCTGCATGGCATGGAAATCTCCTCCTCCTGGAAAAATTCTACACCCAGCATATGCTCCCTGTGTTGGCCAGTAGAGAGGAGGACATTTAAATAAACATACTCTTAACACCCTCGGACTCTGCCTTGTGTTTCGTATGTGTGATAGGGTGTTATGCAGAGGGGAGGAAAACAGGACACAGCAGATTGGGATTGTGGTTGAGATGCTGAGCAGTTATTTAATTGTTGCGTGTAATTATTATTATACTGCGTGCTTCTTAGTTATTCCATCTTTTGCTAGGATCTGTATGTAACTCTATATTTACTTGTTATCTACCACACTTCCTTCTACATCATACACCATCATTATACATGGTGTATATAGGATATATATTTGTATATCTGTAAATTGTATAATTTTATTTGTGGTATTTGGGATTTCTCTTTTGTCCACTCAAATACACTTGCATATTCTGCTTTTCTCATCTGGCTCCCTGTCTGCTCGTCTACAATGAGACAATTATATAATTAATTACTAATAATCATTTAAACCTGTTATTACCAATATTTCACAAATTCTTCATGTAAACTTAAGAGCACAGCTGTATGTTGAGTATGTCAACTTTGCTTGGTTCATCTTACTGGGGGGTAGCTACATGGATGTCGGTGCAGTCCACAATAATTTTGCGGTTGAAGGCAGAATGAATTTATTATTGACTCAGAATGAAGCACAACTTCATGTCATACAATACATTGACTTTATTTGTAATTGTGTACAAAAATAAAGCATTGATTAGCAAGCAGGACCTGCAGGAACAGAGAATGGTGATGGATGGAGCTGGGAAGAGAGAAGAATAAAGAAAACAGATCAACTTTATTATCGGATATTAAAAATTCAATTTCAAAACAAGTTGCCGCTCCTACAGTTTTCTAGTATGTAAAGATGGTGTCACATGACCAATGCAAAATATCACACTCAATACATGTGTGTCTCTGGGGGGTGCATTGTGCCTTTGATGCATATAAATAATATACCATAACCAAATACTATTACATACAGTGGAAATCAGGTTGCCAGAGCAGGTCAGTCCAGTGTGCATGTTCCTTAGGGTCTCAGCAGTTACAGGTGAAGTAAAGAAAATAAAAGAGAAAAAGGTCAGTAACAACACTTTAAAGTAACAACAATGAATTCTCTCAGTAATCACTCAACTACTGTCTTTCCAACAAACAGATTGACTCACTCTCACTATCATCACAATGAAACACGTCCAGAAGAATGTCATGCAAAGCAGCCTGCCTTCCTTCCTTCCTTCGACTCTCCCTGAACTGCCTGATCTTTTAATGTTCAATGTTAAACATTTGTGCAGATAGCATTAAGTAGAAAAGATCGCTGATGCTAATGTGGCGTTAGCCTCCCTCCCGCCCCCTTAGCACCTGGTGGAGGGGGCGATAGGCTACTCTTCAAATGTTTCACAAAATACTTACCATCATGACTACTCTTACTGTTTAACATTTTGGTTTACTTCATGTTAAGGCTAATACAAATGACAAGGCTAAGTAATGTAATGTAATACTAACTAACATGCTCGCTACTAGCTAGGTAGCTAACTTGACTACATATATGTTCCATGCAAAACATGTATATTACCTGATATGTTTGGTCCAACGACTCCTGGTCCTTTCATCAGACGGGAAGCGATAGAACGAGCAAGTGGTATGATCACTTTTGTGATTACAATCTGGTACAAAGCACATGCATCTTGTAAAAGTGAATTTATTGGAGCAATCTCTTATATTTATTGGAGGGAATAAATCAGTCTTCTTCTTCTTCTTTGCTTTAATTGCGAGATCTTCTTCTTCTTCTTTGCTTTGCGAGTCGCAACTAGTCTTGGAGCATTATCGCCTATGACATCACTTACGCGACCCAGAGTGCATTTGCGATTTGTAGTCTTTCTAGTTGCGTATTTTTCATAGTCTTATATTTCAACAGTTTTACGACAAACTGTGACTTTTTTTACATGGAAATTATTGTTTAAGATTGACAAACATCATATGTGTCATTCGTGGCACAATTCAAACGGGATCAAAAGATAACTTTTCTCTCTCCATTAACTTCAATGTATAATTTTCCGCTTCCGGGGTCCCATGGACGCTCCCGGAAGGGGAGGGACTTCGCCTCTCTATATGAATTACGCTACTTCCGTAGTTTAAACGATTCTGGTTGGTTGGGAACCCTCATCCTGTGTGACGTATCCGGCTTGAGTACCACTGATTGGCCACTGTGAATGCCACTCGTCATCTCTCCTAAGAGCGCTCTGATTGTTGTGAGACTCCCGGTCCCGGGGGCAGACCATAGGGGCAGACGCAACATCTTGCTAGAAACAGCGTCTCAAGGCTTCTTAACATTTAACAACCTATTAATGATGCATACCCACTTAACGGGAAAAACTCAGCTAACAGACGA
This sequence comes from Notothenia rossii, assembly GCF_949606895.1. Classification (NCBI taxonomy): domain Eukaryota; kingdom Metazoa; phylum Chordata; class Actinopteri; order Perciformes; family Nototheniidae; genus Notothenia; species Notothenia rossii. The sequence continues at coordinate 40,131,718 of NC_136909.1, read as the reverse complement.
TATTAACCATTTTACCTACACGGAACAGAAGTCCAACACCAAGAGTCTAAATCAACACAAGTAGCAAAACGGGATAACGGGGCTAACAGGGCTAACGGCTACTTTAGCACATAACTGGCAAAAGCGATCTTTTCTACGTCATTTTATCTGCACAAACAACATATCACATGAAAGCTGATAACATTGGTGTAAGTCTCATCACTGTACGACCAAAACTCACTGAACTAGCAGCCAGGAAAGAGCAAGAAAACATCTTCACTTTGCATAGCCATGGTGATAGTTATGTCTTACCTTTGCTGTTTTGTGATCAAAAGTTGTGTTTAAGGGCATAAAAACAGTTAATCCAATGTATCTGTGTAACTTTAAAATGATTACTGATAGTCCATCAATACAGTTATAACTAATAAACACAATATAATGGTTAGTCGACCGGAGTTTCCGGTTTAGGAGGTGTGCACTGCAAGCAGCGTCTCGTTTTAACTGAATAATGGTCATGTTTACATGGATTTATGAACTGCCCCTAATTACCGCCCCCCTTCCAGGACACAGTGTCAAACACACTCATACCTGCTTGGTATGACTTTGAAAAAGTTAAATTAAATAATTAATACAAATAAATTACGATAAAATGTCTGTTGTTTAATCTTCACATTTTGTAATCATGTCTATAATTTTGAGCACCAAATTATTGAAAAGTATCGGTAAGAGTATCGAAAAATACCGGTATGGATAAGCAGTATCGGTATCGATAAAATCCTAACGATACCCATCCCTACCTCTTAGTGTCCCCTGGTTTCTGTTGTGTTTTGAGCTTCTTGCAGCCTTTTTATTTTTTATACCACATCTTATAAACACACCGTGTTTCACTACTGTATTCAATACAAATTTGAGGTACACACTGAACAAATTTAAACATGAACTTTAATTAAATGTATTATGTCACTACATTTCACATAATTGTATTAGGTTTGCTTTCAACTAACTTAATACAATTATGTGAAATGCGGGAACATAAAACATTTAATTAAAGTCAACGTTTCAGTTTTATAAGTGCACATGAACCATGAACATTTTATCTACCCCGGTCCTCTGTGGAGGCTTTGTCCTCGCTGTACATCCTCTCCAGTTTCTTGCGGGACTTCCCTCCATCCCTCTGTGAGGTATCCAGGTCAAGGGAGGGCTGGCTCTGACACGGAGCCCGAATACAGGCAACGCAGTCTGCGGTGTCGTCCCGCGACCCGCCTCTCCTCATCCCCCAGTCCCGGATGTTATTGGTGCTCCCCGAGCTCTGCAGCGGCTGTGATATTGACGCCGAGCCTCCATGCTGCTGGCTAGCATGGTGGTGGTTGCTGCGGTGATAGCTACTGCTGTGATGGCTACCGCGGGCGGTGGAGGGGGGGGGCTGGCTGGTGCAGGATGGGTTGTGTTTTTCAGAGGCAGGGGCCTTCAGCACCTCCAGCTCCAGGCTCTCCTCACTGCCACGGCCCCCCAGGGTCATCCCTCCTTCCCTGGTGATTGTGTACACCCTGGCTGGCTTCACCACCACACTCTTCTGCGGGCCTTTGGCACCTGGTGGTTCCTCGGTGGAGAGACTGCGTTCAGTAGAGAGCCGGCGTTTGGAGGGGCTCGAAGGGGCTTGAGCTTGGAGGGTGTTGACCTGAGGCTGATGGTGAGCGCTAGGACTGGATTGTCTGCCCTGGTTGGGTTTGGCTTTGGGTAGGCAGTGGCTCTGAGGTGTCAGATTGTTGTTATGTAGGCGGCTGACAGCTGGAGACTCGCAGTCCTGGCTGGGGAAGGTGTCCGACAACAGATGATCTGCACAGGGAGAAAGCAAGCTGTCATGGGTACCTGAGGAAACAGGAGCAACCAAAACAGAACAGAACTTCCCGATCAAGACAAACAAAGCCAAATCACCCATGTTGCACCATGGGATTCATAGCTTTGGCAGCAGAGTGGTAAACATTCACGAGACAGAAAAGCTTTTGGGAGCATGAGGAGGTTGCCGAGTGAAAGAGAAGAGCGAGATAGAAAATATGAAAGATTTAGAAATGAACTGATTCCGAAAAACAAACAGAGCCACTTTGTGGATAAAGGCTCCTTCTCTCAGTCATGCCATCTGTGCTGTGGATAAACAAGTCGGTGAAATGCATGTTGTAGAGTGAAGCAGGGGTTTGACTCACATAACAAGGCCAATTATATGTCTTTTATCTCAATAAATGTTTGTATGTTTACTTTTACATTCGATTGGCATGGAATCCGACGCTAGCGATAATACTTAATCTGATGAGTTATGATGTTATGACATCTCTAATATAACTGACACTAACAACCAGCTAAATGCATTTTCCTGCAATTTTGTTGATTAAGTACAGTGGTTTTGGGTTGTAGGAATGGAATGCAAATGTACTCTGCAGCTCTTTGATCATTGTACTTCTACGAGTCAGGCTAAGAACATTGGCGGGACCAACTGAGGAGAAGGTTGGCTTTTTTAGATAACAAATACTTCCACATCATGTCGGCTGTACTTGCTGCTGTAGTAGTAACACTATGTTTTTGGTCTTCCTTCACACAAAAAACTGAAACGTTGAATTTATTTGAAAGCAATAATAATAAGTTGAACCTAATGATTTTTATTAAAACGGAATATTATTGCTTTCAACTAACCTAATACAGTTATGTGAATTCTCTTGACGTAATACATTTAATTCAAGTCAACGTTTCAGTTTTTTCAGTGTTGTTGATGTTCAGCTTAATTAATTAAGTGTTTCACCTACCTGCTCCGTTGTGGTTCTCTGGATGGGTGTTGGACAGGTATTCTCCAAATGCTCTGGCGGCTCTGTAGAGAAAAAGCAGGTGCAGCAGTTAAACCTGAGACACATTGCATAAGATTGTCTCACAAAGAGTCAAGGTTCTCTGCACATAAACTGTCAGCGTTAGTGTCATTGTTCTCAATTTATGCTCTGTACAGTGTGTTCTTATATGCTGACAGGCCCTGGGAAACAGAGCTACAGCTTGCCAGGAAATAAATACAGGCGTGAATACTTTGGCAGCGAGGAACTGGTGCTCAGACAATCTATGGGCAGGCTGTCTCGAGTAGAGAGGACTCTTCCATATAAAGATCCTCCTGCTATCACACTATCGCCAGGATTTACCAGGTTTCTTAAACATCTCAATGACCCTTTTTGAAAAAAACACAAGAGATGTAAATGCTGTCTTGTCCAAAGAAACGTACACAGCCACATTCATTTCCACCATTGGTGAACACAGTGTGCAATGTCTAGTGCATGTGCCCCAACCGACCTCTAAACTTTCCTGTAGTGTAGATAGAGATACTTCTTTGTTTTTTAATTGACCCAAATCGGGCCACTGCTAAGCACTAAGCCCTGGCACACTGGGCACCAAGAACAGGATTAATCAAATGTAAAAAGGAATTCCTTTATACTATCGTCAAGCAAAAGTATTTTTTACAAAGCGACACTGTTTCATCCTCTTTGAAAATGAAAAATGACACAGTTGGTGAATAACATTTATACTGTAATTTAGTTGTTTTGTTTGCTAACACATTCACTTTCCACTTGTCTTTCAATAATAACACTCTAAATGGTTGTGTTACTGACACAAAAATAAGTCAAATCTGAAAATTCGATTCTTGATAGTGCATTGAAGATTTTTCCTGCTGATACATCCACATACTACCCATGTCATAAACAATTTAGGCCACACACACACACACACACACACACACACACACACACACACACACACACACACACACACACACATACCCTCCCCCAGGGCATTTCAATGAGTTTCTCAATGGCCACATTGAAAGCTTGATATGCCACATTAGATATCAGTGTAATTCCTGCAGTCACCTCAGTTTTTAAATGCATTCATAAAGAAGACTTTTTAACACAAAACATGTCACACTGTGAGTCAGGGAGTTTGAGCACATGCATTATACATCCCTGCAGAACCCTGGCCACAGTGCAACCTGTTTCATACTACTGCATGTGTATAGCCATGAGACATGGTGAGAGGGAGGGAGGGGGGGTGATGACATGAGGGAGACATATTTACAAGACCAAAAATAGAAAGTAAGGATTGGTTGGGGAGTATGATGAAGAAATGGAGAATAACAAGTAAGAGGAGAGTGTATGACATATGATCCAGAAACACATATGACCTCCTTCAGTCTGAATGTAGTGGTGATGCACGGTATGGTGCAGAGTATATATGTCATGGTGGAGGGTACAGATGTAGAGGTGGTGCAGCAGGGTGTAGATATAGAGTTGGTTCGGGGTGCAGTAGGGGTGGTGCGTTGTGTAGACGAACAGGGTGTAGATATAGATTGGTGAAGCCTGTATATACAGAGATAGTGCAGGGTGTAGATATAGTGGTGGTGCAGGTGTCGATGGAGAAGTTGTGCAGGATACAGATACTGCATATGGTGCAGCATGTATAGAGGTGTTGTAGGATGGAGGTTTAAAGCAGGGGTGCCCAACCTTTTTTGAACCGAGAGCTTCTTTTAAAGTTGCCAGTCTGCCGAGATCTACCAGTCCAAATAGAGAGGCGTAGCCATTACTGACAGCCTACTACCAGGTAAATACACACTTCTACTTGTATAAAACTGACCTTTGTACGATTAATACTTCATAAAATACTGCAGATCCTTTATCTTACCTCTTTCTAATCTACACACATACAAGTATTTAACTGAAGTTACACAACAGTGTTGTTGATACAGAGTTGGAGTTTATTCACACGTCACATACTACAGTGGGTAATGTTTTCAAGAAACATTGAACAGTGCTGCCACATATGACACAGGAAAAAAAGAAAATATTCTGAACCATTATATAAAAATAGTGTTGCTAAAGTATAAATGAGGCTTACTAATAAGACCACTCAGATCTGAAGCTACACAGGAATCTGCTGCCAAAGTCCAATAAAAAAGACAAAATCAATAGAATCAAACCCTTTTTTTGTTGCATTTTATTATAAAAAGAAATGTTTTTAAAATAGGATGCAAGCAACACTAGTTTCTTAACCTGAATTGATAATAGACTATAATCAATTTTAGTTTGCATTCTTATACCATTTTGTACAATAATTATAATGAATAAGTTCAAACAAACTAAAACTTACAGCTGATTAATAACGGTATCTAACTTAAGTTTTTATTATATCAAAAACCTGTTGAAATGCTGTTATTTTTACTGGCCCCAAAAAGTGCGTCGGCAGCCTCCAGGAATGCTTCTTTCACAACTTTGCCGTCTTTGAAAGACTGCATGTGTTTCGCAAGAACGTGACTGACACGATAAGATGCTATGGTAGCAGCCTTGCTCTTGTTGTTGGGCCTGGTGAAAATGGACTGCTGTGAATTTAGCTGTCCTTTCAGGTCCCTCCCCTTTTGGGAGCGTAGGGCAGAATTAGGAGGGAATTCCGTCTCGTAGCGTTTGTGCACTGTTTTGAAATGCCGCTCCTAAATTACCCTTCTTCGATAAAGCCACCCTCACATTGCAGATGAGACAGATGGACTTTGAATTGGAATAGATACAAAAATAATCATCCTCCCACTCGGAGTGAAAATTATATATTTTGGGCTTTTTTGCTTCTGCCATAATTGCGGTCTTCTGGGTGTGCGGACTGTCACTCCTGTTGACACCAAGCGGCAAACTCTGAGGAAGAGCCGGGACGCCAATACGGAAGTGAAAGGAGCAATTTCCATAGACCCCCATGTTAAAATGCCCAACTTTACAGCATAAAAAAACATGTTTCTACCATAGACTGTATATATAAATGGACGTAGGGTCCGTGACGTCACCCATAGGATTCTACAGAGTTGCCGAGAAGCCCTTAGTAGGCGGAGTCGGACACTAACGGCTCGACAGTGACGTCAGAGTTCAACTCCCGCCTACTCCAGCCTGCTCCAAATAAGGGCAAAGAGGCGGAGCCGAGGCGTGACCTGCTGCCACCGAGCTGAAAGTTCCAGAGCTAGCTGAAGCTACCAAGCTAAGCAAAAATTCTCCCCATCTGCACACTGCTGTGGCATTTTACGTTTCTAAGGTAAGCGGACATGAAACTATTCAGCAAAACTATAAATAATAATCTAAGTTATTGAGTTTTTAGCATACTTCAGAATCTTAAAATCCCTTAAGGTTTGTATGCAATTGTGCTAAATTCAACACTGGAATCAAGCAAATATTAATACGTTTGCATGACATTAGATATTTATATTTTGATATCACTTAACTATACGTTTAATACATTTACGTCAAGCTAAGGTACATGTGATGGCTCTTACCTGTGAGGCCTCCTTCAAAAATCATAAAAACCAGACTGTATCATTAAAACTAAGTACCAGTTCTAGATCCTTGACTTTAGACAAACAATTCAAAAGACAAAATGTATTTAAAGACCAATCTTTATTTTAATGTGCCTCTTAACCTGATATATTAGTTATACAGTAATAGTATTGACAATCTAAAAAAACTGAGCAACTCAACTGTCAACTTTATGTTTCTTATTGTCTAAAGCATTTATTATTTTCATTTTCCCCCTCTCATATTCAGTGTGGACGGATTGAGACAGCGTGGTGTCCAGAGAGCTGCAGAGACTTCAGGGAGAAACCTCCGTGTGATGGACGTCCAGTCTGTTGGTTTGGAGAGGACTGAGGGTCTTTCGTCTGTGAGGAGGACCAGGCCTGATGGAGGAGCCCATGCTGGGCAAAACTGAAACCAACTGCACAGGCCTAGTCTGTCACGTTATTTGACTAAATGTGTTTACTTATACATTTAATAGGTTTACACCTTCTGTCCATATGTGCTTTTTATTTAAAACATTTGATAAAGTTTTGGTTCACATTTCAGTAAATTGTATTTGTATTTGCACTCCTTTTGTCCATTATTCTTACTGAAAATGTTAGATTACACATTCACATCTGACTGAAGATTGGCCCCATTTATTTGTGAAGTTGCAAACTCTGCGGTACAAGGCACAAGTCATGTGAAGCTCATAAAGCGAGGCAAATAGAAATAATCAGCAGATGGAGTGTAGATGTGGAAATAGGTGCATTCGATCAGCTGACTGTTTTTACAATAAAAGTAGTTTCTTAGTGTACTGGTCTTAAAATCTCATAACATCAGCTTTTAATATTCCTCTTTGATGTTCTTCTTGACCCTCAGAGAAGGAGAACATGTTGTGTCTTTCAAGCATGTCCTTTCCTAACAACAATTACAGGAAACATAAAACATATTATTGCAGAACAAGTGTGTTATTTATGAAAGCGGTGTGTTTGTGTGTTTAGGGGCTGTAGATATAATTATTTTGTAATTGTAATGTTTTTTTTTATTTCAACAGTGAAAGACAATCAGATTATGAATGAAAAGTATCAAGTTCATCAACATTGAAAGCTTGCTCTGTTGTCTCACTGAAAGAATAACTGTTACCATGTTTTTTACAGACAATATTGAGAGATACATAGCAGCAGTTCTCACTATGTGTTAAATATCTTTGCCTTTAATACATTAAATTAGAAAGCTGACAAAATCATAGTGCTTGTTAACATCTAAATGTAACTTTTTGCATGGAAAAAACCCTCAACTTCACTGATGTGTAGGTGATCTAGTATTTAGTATTGTTTAATGGAATGTATATCAGTGTATTAAAGTCAATACTTCATTTATTTAAACCAATATCTTTCTTGATTCTTTGTACAGTATGAAAAAAAGTGTCTTTGTACCTTAGCTGAAGTTCACTGCTGTGAGGAGTCCAGTTATGTCTCTCACTCTCTGGTCCAGCCTGTCTGCATCACCTGGACACCTTAAACAAACAGATATATATGTAAAGTACCAGATGTACAAACAATATAACTGATTATCTTCTGTTGAACATGTTGGATTGTGTATTGTCCGAGTCAGGGTCCTTTTTATTTTACTGTAACTTTGGAAGTTTTGTTACCAATGCTTACTGTTTATTTGATACCCATTTGGTAATGCAATTAATAAAAACAACAAGGTTTGGGTTCGTTCTTCAGATATGACTGTGACGTTAACGTATAAGCTCAATAATGAACTCCAGATCAACCAACCATATTGTAATATCTAAGTAATCATCTTGAAATATGACCTTAATAATTGTAATATACACACATCTTATTGTGAGGTTGATTTCACATACACTACTTCGACATTAGCTTGTCTACATACTTGAGCATAGCGAATTTAAATTAACCTTAGCGATGCATACAGTTCCTACCTACATAATAAAATATCTCTCTAAGTTACAAGGATGACCTTATTTTATCAACCTCAAACAGAAGCCGTTTGTTCAACAGTATTATCCCACTTAACGCTTAACACTTGTCTATTTCGTTTTAACCTTTATATATACAGCCTATGATTTTAACTTGGAGGCTACGATTAGCATCGTTAGCACCAATGTAGCTACCACTCGCTTACACGCTAATCCAAGCCTTAACATTCATTACGTAGCTGATTAAAATCATTAACACATAAATAAAGCACTCGAATGTCACTTACCGCAAAACCGCATTCATGCACCGTCTGTTTTAACCGCAGAGCGAGTCACAATAGTCCGATATATAAGCATGAAGAACAAACTACCACGGCCGGCTTCAAGTTGTGTTTCCTGGATGAACTGACCAGGCAGAATCCCTGTAGCTAGCTTCACGGAGCAGGTAGCAGAGAGACAAGAAGCTAGCAGCAGCAGTCACTTCACAGAGCCGTCACTCAATGTAACCATGCCCTACAGATGTAGCACTTTATTTCAGACTCCAGTTTACAGCTTCCTGCCTACGACCTGCCAAAGACCAGTATAGAGGAATGTTAAGCCCTCCCACTATTTTCCAAGAGGGCATTGCCAGATTTTCAATTTCAGGTTTTAACCAGGAGATGGTGCTTCATTCACAAATACAGAAAGACAAGTTTCATGGACTTTCAGTTGTGTTTTGAAGAGCATTTGAACACATCAATATTTTAGATCAACTAAAGTATATCTAATCTTGTAATTCAATAATATATAGTCTTTATATATTAAATAATTATAATGTAAATGTTTACATTACACTTCTTTATTTGTTATGCTCATACTTTAACCTTTACAATCGTTTGCTTTAATATGCAGTATATTTTTGTGTTTGCTTCCTCCTGCTCCCTTTCGGACACATACTGTATGATTTATTATTATTATTAATATGAAGATATTATTAAGATAAGATAAGATGTTACTTTATTGATTGAACATTTTAGTTTAGAATGTGCTGTCCCACGGTAATTCAGAAGGCTCACAGGTCACATTCCGACCATTATTTAAAACAATAGGTGCTTTCACACCGTCTACAGTTTGATTTGTATAGAGGGAGCTCTGTCTGTTTTCGAATTACCCATTTGCTTTCGGGGAGCCCTATTTTTCAGAGCACATCCTGCTACTAAATATGTCACACGCACGCTCTGTTGACTGGCGCAGCAGCGCGGATGCGATCAATTGCTATAAAAACACTCTTCTACTAATACAGACGGTGTCACTATGCCGGCGGATGTGGCCGTTGTTGAAGCCTCTTCAGGCTCCGCATCGGCAGGCCTCTCCCTCGGTGTGGAGCTGTCAAGCTCGACCCTAACGCCGCTTACAGCCGGCCAACTAAAAGTTGTTTTCCGTTCACGTTGTCATTTTTAGAGTCCTTCGCTTCTTTGCTTGTGAATCCAAAAGCTGTGACGCTTGGCTGTTTTCGTTTTGCCATATTTTTTATTACAAAGCCAGAGTTAAAAAAATATTAATATGAACATTTCAAATACCGCGCCGGCATCACCGCCATAACCATAGAAACGTAAGTAAGAATGCAGCGCCGCCACGTACAGATGGCAACACCCAGATTTATTCACAAATATAAAACAAATATTCAGAAACTGTAATGAACAATAACTATTATTTATTTCAAGAACTGTTATTTACAGAAACTCAACATTTCTAATCTGTGTGACACAAATATGCACGATTGTTTTGGGCTCCCCCTATTTATCTCAAAGTCAGCCTTCGAGGGAGCTCCCTCCCTCTTCGGGGGAGCCAAGCTCCCCCTAGCTCCCCCCCCATTTCGAACAGTGTCTGTGGCTGAATGGCCAGCGATTAGGTGTGGCGCATTTATCATAGGTGATCAGAGCTAACTGCCTGCCGTCAGATTTCATTTAAAAAACAGATCTGATTTTAAGACTATTTCTGCGCTCATAAAGAATGATAAGAATAATGCGTATTGAACTAGTTTAATTCATTAGTGAGTTTATTTAACACTAGAACCGCCAATCGGGTCAATTTGTGTGATGTGTGTTGTGTGTGTGCAATGTAATTTTTTTTCGGGGCTCTTGTTTTTGACTTGCCGTTCCTGAGACGTGTCTCACACGGTGGTAGAACCTGAGCCCGGACTACTCTGCAGAGTGCTTCGTGATTCGGTTAAGTATTTGTATGTTTCCATCATTAAAGCAGATTATTGTTTAACCCTTATCCTGGCTGCTTTGAATTTTTCCTTCTTTTGAGAACCCGCTCATATAGGAACGGCGCGGAGCAGAGATTCTGCCCCAACAAATGGTGTTTCCCCGACGTGATGACGTCATGACGTGGTGACGTCATGAGTAGGGTTTTTGAGAGGAAAATCAGCAGCCAGCGGACGAATGGTCCGGAGAAGAGGCCTAGAATAATCTCTGACAACTAAAACGAGGATCCTACAATTGAAAGGTGAGCAGACAAGCCTGTTTCTATCGAAGGTCTGTAATTGGCTAAACTAAATTTTAGAGTTGTCAGAGACATATTCCGGTGTCATAGTTGTTGCGGTGGAATATACAAATACATATTTTAGATAGGTAGGAAAGTTATATAACATAAAAGTGAATCAACGAGGTATGTAAGACGAAGGTGAAAGGCCCCGTACTTTTTTCAGAAAGGAGACGGCTGAAGACTCGTTGGGGGATGTTCAGTGGCTGTTTTCAGACGCCATCCAGGGACAAATCTGAATAACTATTCTTAGGTTCATAGGAATCGAAGTTGAGTTATAAGTAAATCCAAAGGAGAGTAACGCAACCTTCAAAAAGCAATTTTGAAGCGACCGGACCTCATTAATCCTTTGTTCTGTGGGGGTTGAATCTATAAAGCCAAACGTCACGATAAAGAGTTCTGTAAGCCTGGGTTACGACTCCATGTCAGCGTCACATCGTTGAAAGACGGTGTTGAAGCGCGCTGAGAGGCTCGCTAAACTTGTTGGAATAAACATCGGACAATAAAAGCTGAATAGACTGTACGGGGAATTTTTTCTGTGAATATTTACTGGTAACAAAGACAGTAAGTCAGATGAATAGATACGAAGTCATAATGAAGGGAGAATTTGAACGAGAGGAGCGTGAGTTAAGAGCTTACGAGAACAGTGGGTTCAAGCAGAAAAATTGAATAAAAGGATAGCAGAAGTGTTAATTGTTGAAGGAAGCCCCCCTTCTCCTAAAAAGGCTGAGAGCTGCAGCGGGGGGGAGAGGGGGGTGTCAGTATTTGTTTGTGAGACCCCCCCCCCCCTTTTTCCTCTCGAGAGCAGCAGCAGCAGCCCGGAGTGTGTCTGCTTGCTTTTTTCTCTAATGCCTGAAGTTGGAAGGAAATACATTGAAAATGAACAGATCAATGTGTGATTTGAAGTGGTAGATATATTGAAATAAATAAGAAACAATGATTTGCTGCTATTTAAACATAGTCTTTGAGAACTGATTGATACCGTTGCATTGCGTTGTGAATTTTATGGTATTTGTCATTAACTAAGGATTGTCCTTAATTATACTTCAAGGAAAATTATATTACATACAGTCACCTTAGGGTAAAGTAAAAAGAGATTTACTGAGTATATGAAGTACATTAAGGGTAAGGTTTTATTCAAATTAAATATGATAGGTGGATTTTTTCATCTAGAATACGACATGGAAAGAGGAGAATTTGTTAGACATGAAATAACAAACTCATTGGAAGAAATATATATTGTAATGTTATTTAGGAGTTGTATTTATCATATACAGTTACTCTCAGTTGATGGTTGTTTAAAGTAGATAGGAAACTGAAAACGTAAACGATTCACCACAATGGTGTTTTTAAGTTTATGAAGGTTTTTGTAAGTTTGTCAGTCAGAGGGAATCTGTTAATGTTCAAGCATGACAGAGGTGCTGCACGAGGCTAAAAGCCATCTCACACAGTTGGAGAACAAAAGAGGTTTTGATGAGAGAAGCTTGGGCCGGCAGCTGCAGGGCGCAGAGAGGAAGAGAGAGAGAAAAGTCAGATGGTTTGAAAGAGTAGAGAGAGGGTAAATGTTATATAAAGTTAACTAATATTCGGGAAAAGGTCATATTGTTTTATGAGTAACATAAAATAAGAATATATTTACTAGATATAAGAACAACAGGCTTATCTAGGTTAACAGAAAATTGCTATTAACCAGTTTCAGCTGCAACTATCCTGTCTTTGTTCGAAAGAGAACATACGTTGCATTTACAATTAATATTAAGAAAAGTTCACAATTGATACCATTAAAGACCGTTTGGGATTAATAGGACGAGTTTGTCAGAAACATTCGTGCTTAGATGGAATAAAAGTATTGAGATGTTCTCAAAAATGGGAGTTTTCACAATGCTTTTTAGTTTTTATTGAAACAATTAAGTAAAAAGGACAGAAAAATGTTCCGTGATGATTTATTTAGGTTTCAGCTTTAGTAATAATGAAGATTACATTTTGCAATAATTCCTTTATCCATCCATCCATCTTCTCCCGCTTATCCGTGGTCGGGTCGCGGAGGTAACAGTTCCAGCAGAGAGCCCGAAACTTTCTTTTCCCTGGCCACATCAACCAGCTCTGACTGGGGGATCCCAAGGCGCTCCCAGGCCAGCGAAGAGATATAATCCCTCCATCTGGTTCTAGGTCTACCCCTTGGTCTCTTCCCAGCTGGACGTGCCTGGAACACCTCCCTAGGGAGGCGCCCAGGTGGCATCCTAACTAGGTGCCCGAACCACCTCAACTGGCTCCTTTCGACGCGAAGGATGAGCCGTTCAACTCCGAGTCCCTCCCGGATGACCGAACTTCTCACCTTATCCCTAAGGGAGACACCAGCCACCCTGTGGAGAAAACCCATCTCGGCCGCTTGTACCCGCAATCTCGTTCTTTCGGTCATGACCCATCCTTCATGACCATAGGTGAGGGTAGGAACGAAAATGGCGCGGTAGACAGAGAGCTTTGCCTTCTGGCTCAGCTCCCTTTTCGTCACAACGGTGCGGTAAAGAGACTGCAGTACCGCTCCCGCTTCTCCGATTCTCCGACCCATCTCACGCTCCATTGTTCCCTCACTCGAGAACAAGACCCCGAGATACTTGAACTCCTTCACTTGGGGTAAGGACTCATTCCCTACTTGGAGTGGACAGTCCATCGGTTTCCTGCTGAGAACCATGGCCTCAGATTTGGAGGTGCTGATCCTCATCCCAGCCGCTTCACACTCGGTTGCGAACCGATCCATTGAGTGCTGAAGGTCGCAGACCGATGAAGCCATCAGAACCACATCATCTGCAAAAAGCAGTGGTGCAATCCTTAGTCCACCGAACTGCAGACCCCCTCCCCCACGACTACGCCTCGAAATCCGATCCATGTATATTACAAACAGGATTGGTGACAAAGCGCAGCCCTGGCGGAGGCCAACCCTCACCTGAAATGGGTCCGACTTACTGCCAGGGACCCGGACACAGCTCTCGCTTTGGGAGTACAGAGATTGGATGGCCCTGAGTAGAGACCCCCTCACCCCATACTCCCGCAGCACCTCCCACAGCGACTCCCTGGGAACCCGGTCATACGCCTTCTCCAAGTCTACAAAACACATGTAGACTGGATAAGCATACTCCCAGGCCCCCTCCAGGATCCTTGCGAGAGTAAAAAGCTGATCCGTCGTTCCACGACCAGGACGGAATCCGCATTGTTCCTCCTCAATCTAAGGTTCGACAATCGGCCTGACCCTCCTTTCGAGTACCTTAGAGTAAACTTTCCCGGGGAGGCTGAGTAGTGTGATTCCTCTGTAATTGGCACACACCCTCTGATCCCCCTTTTTGAAAAGGGGAACCACCACCCCGGTCTGCCACTCCTTTGGTACTGTTTCCGATTTCCACGCAACGTTGATGAGACGTGTCAACCATGACAGTCCCTCAACACCCAGAGCCTTCAGCATTTCTGGGTGGATCTCATCCACCCCCGGGGCTTTGCCACTGTGAAGTTGTTTGACGACCTCAGTGACCTCCCCCCGGGAGATTGGTGTCGATCCCCCTTCATACTCCAGCTCTGCCTCTAACATAGAGGGCGGAGTTGTCGGGTTCAGGAGTTCCTCAAAGTGTTCCTTCCACCGCCCTAACACTCCATCAGTTGAGGTCAACAACGTCCCATCCTTACTGTACACAGCTTGGATGGTTCCCTGCTTCCCCCTCCTGAGGTGTCGGACAGTTTTCCAGAACAACTTTGGTGCCGCCCGAAAGTCTTTTTCCATGTCTTCTCCGAACTTCTCCCACACCCGCTGCTTTGCCTCGGCCACGGCTGAGGCTGCTGCCCTTCGGGCCTGTCGGCACCTTGCAACTGCCTCGGGAGTCCCCCGGGATAACAAATCCCTGAAGGCCTCCTTCTTCAGTCGGACGGCTTCCCTGACCACCGGTGTCCATCAGGAGGTTCGAGGGTTACCGCCCCTTGAGGCACCTAGGACCTTGAGACCACAGCTCCCCACCGCGGCTTCGGCAATAGAGGCTTTGAACACCGACCACTCTGGTTCAATGTCCCCAACCTCCACAGGAATGCCCGAAAAGCTCCGCCGGAGATGTGAGTTGAAGGCCTCCTGAACTTGGGCCTCCTCCAGACGTTCCCAGTTCACCCGAACTACACGTTTGGGCTTACCAGTTCTATCCAGAGGCTTGCCCCTTAATTCCTTTAAGTGTTCCAAAAATATATTCATTAACTATAGTCAGATTACTTGTTTTAAATATATAGCGCTGAATACAGTTAGTTTTGTATTCTGTTACAAATCTAACCATGCTTGTAACACACAACTTAGATAAACAATTTGAAAAAGAATAGAATAAGCAAGTAGATAAAAGATGAATCTATAGTGGTTAAGAAAGGTGTCTTTGTTTTGCCTATTAACTGAGAACTGAAGTAATGAAGAATAGGAAGAATGTTACCATTAATGGGTTTAACAATCACATGTTTCAGCATTCCTGTTCATATAGACACTCAGCTGTTTTATTTTGTCACCCGCTGGGGGAGAGATTTACATTGAGTTTTTCTCAGTAGCTGATTTGCTGTGATTCCAGCAGCATTGGATAGTTGTGCGCCACCTTTGGGTTGTACTCTGAATCAGTGTGTTGGTGAAAAGTTGCTCATTACAGAAACAGAAGAAGTGTGCAAAGAACGCATCTCTGAGGAGGTATGGACAGTTTGCTTGTGCCTCGTTGTCAAGGCAACAGTGGTGTGAAGAGGTACTGCAGTTTTTGGGGATTTCTGCTGTACAGAGGACAACGTGTGTCTGCTGATTGTATCACATTGATCCAGAGGTCCCTTCCCCCTCAGGACATCCCAATGCCAGAGAGAGTTTCCTTGGAGCCCACTGACCAGGGCCGGTTCTAGCTTTTTGGGGCCCTGCCACTCACTACAGCTGAAGAGGACAATGAATCATTGACTGTTCTCAATATGACAAGATCAAGAGACAGGCTGGTCTCAGTCTGTTCAGACTGAAGAAATCATGCAATGATTTTACAGCATAACTGTGCAAGAGTTTACCAGAAGGTGGTGTAGAACGATATGCTTAGTGTTTAGGAAAGGAGGCTGATTGTTTAATGATGGTCTGGAATGCTGAAAAGATTAAAGTTTAATATCCTTGTTTGGCAAACAAGACATCTGATTATTTTGTCACACATGATAGATCTTGACATAGTGACTAGCTATGGGTAAACGTGTGGACGTTATACCATTATTATCATGAACTAAAAATAAATAGGGAAATAGTATCTGGTTAAAGATGAATGGATTTCATATCCTAGAGAGGGTTAGTTATATTGTGAATACTTCACAAGGTATTTACTAATGTATTTTGAAGAACACATAACAAGAACACAGGTCCAGTTTTGTTTTGTTTCTAGATTAAATTGTCCATTACCAAAACTGTTCAGCTTAGGTCTAGCTTCAGACTTTGATAGTAAAAGAGTATTTAGGCTTATTTTTGTATATCTGACATTTTTTAAATATGTTGGCTATTCACTAGATAGAGAGATGGCATTACTCTCCATTTGTTAAGAACATTTCTGACGATTAAATATTTGTTTCATTTCTAATATTCCTATTTAAGACGTAATTTTAGAGTAACAAGGCTGATGCTGAAATTGGAAAATATGTTAGTGGTTTGCCTGATGTAAACAAAAAAAAGGTTTTGTTTGTTCAACCTCCAGTTAAATCTGAAACAGTAATAATGATTGATTTGGCCAAAGCTTAGTTTAGCATCCTGATGTAACATTATGAGGTATGTTCACTTCTAAGGGTAAACAAATTGATAAAATTGATTATTATTATTATTGATTAATTTGGAAAATTAATTCAAAAGGCCGTTTTCTGCAGGTTCACTTAAGAATGCCTTGCATGAACATTTTTCAGGTATTGTGTTTCCTAGGGGCGGTATATTAATAAAGTGTATTGATCATTTGTTTGTTAAACATCTGAAGAAAATGGTGCTGCGAACACGAGAAAAAACTTTGTTGCATTGGTTGACATCAACACAATGATGTCACTAGTACAACTCCAGCTAGTAGAATATTAAAGTCTCTGCAGAGCACGACACATGGCCAATGAAACTGAGACCAAATGACCTTTGACCCTGACTGACAGTGTGACTTGAGAAAAGCACTATCAATGACTGACTCTGGGGCTGACCGAACTTGACTTTAAAAGCTGACAGTGTGAGTGTGAATGAAATGTCTGCATGTGATCAGTGTAACTGCATGATTCTAAAACAATAACTAACCAAGCATGTTTTTAGACCAACACATTATTCTGGAGCTCCAAGGGAAACGAGAGGTTTCCTAAAAAATGTTGACATGTTTCTAATATTGATTGAGTTATAACAGGTAACACAGATGCAGAATCAGTGGCCAAGGGGCTACTGAGAGAAAGTATTCCAGAATGAGAATGAAAAGGTGAACTGTGATAATGAAAACAATTTTGTAATATTTCAACAGGTATTAAAGTAACTGAGGTTTGAAATGTAGAAAGAACATATTACAGCTAAGTTAAAACATAGTAATGTATTGAGATAGAATTTAATTTAGACAACATCTTGTAACTAGCCTGCTAAAGAAGTAAAAGCCATAGACTTTTTGGTTTAGATCATTATTTGGATGTACATTTAATTTAAATTCATAATAGAAAGACATTTGATGACAGTATGTTGGATTTCTGTATTCATTTTTTCAGCTTGATAATATCTAAGCAGTGACAGGTAGAAGCAGTATCACCAGGAAATTATTCACTTTGTCAGTATCATGAAATTAGTTGTTTTTTAATCCATAACATTAGTGTGTTCCATTACCAGAAACATTAGTAGTTCATATTATATTTAGATTTTAAATAGGATTTCATTTAAAAATAACACAGATGCTTGTCAGACCTTCAGAGCTATTGAAATATGTTACTTAGTTCACCTAAAGATGTTGGGGTTTATTTTGTTGACACAGGCCAAGTATTAAGATTCTGAAGCTGCACTGGCAGATAGGAGGTCTCCAACTAATTTAGAAAACCTGTTCACAGACAGCTGTTGTTTTAAGACACCCCACCAACAGGCTCTAAGCGGCCTACCAGTGGTGGGTCAAACACCTGAGGTCCCAGGAGCCCTGAGCGTAGACTGGAGGGGTGGGTATCAGATTTCTCCACACAGGTTGCTGACGCCAAAAGGGGGACCCGAGGAGCAGGAGGCCGACACAGCGGAGTTTGTCTGGCTGAAGGTCATCAGGTCTAGGTGGCTCAACCCGAAGGTTCTCCGGCCTCTACAGAGTGACCCAGAGGACATCTCATGCCGTCCGCCGAGGAGCAAAAGGGGACATCTGGTACTACTGGAGCCAGTGTGCGGCGAGGAAATCACCGGCTAGGACCATGGAGGACATCAGGACGGACCTGGCTATCGTCAACGAGGACATCCCTACAGCAGACGACTCGGAAGCTGTCATCAGCGGACTGGAGGAGAAGGACCTCGCGGACATCCCTACAGCAGACAACTCGGAAGCGGCTGTCAGCAGGCTGGGGGACTTCTCGAGGTAGCAGAGGAGTCTACTTCTCTCTGATCAGATTAATCAGTTCCACCTTTGAAGGAAAGGCCGCATCTCCCCCTCCCTATCAGCTGCCCTTGTTGGCGTATTCCGCTGAGTGGGGGGGGGGGGGCCCTGAGGATTCAACAACATGCAAGGATGCTGCTTTCTGGCACTCAGGCTCTCACTCTAATAGTTCCTTCACTGACATTGAAAGTTGTGTTCTGTTCCCAAAGGTTTAATGAAGGGGGACAGACACAGTAGCAAAGAATGACAGTAGTTGTGTTTCAAATGTCTTATGTGAGTTGGTCTCGTGGGGTTAGACCAAAAGGGGGAATTGAAGTATTATTTGAATTATTTGAAGGATTAAAGTGTTATGGCAGGAAAGTTCAATCTGGTATATTCATTTTAATGTCACCTTATATAGAATGTGTGTTAAACTTGTGATTTCTGCATTTAGTGACTTCTGCCTAGCAGATACCAAGAAGAGGCCCCTAGGGTCTCTCTGTTAATTATCAATAGTCCTTGCAATCAACAGGGGAATTCCCAGATACATTTTCAGATATAAGGCAGTTAAAGTCTTGTAGAATTAATGTTTATCTCCTACAGACCCCAAAAGAGGCCTTGAGACTTGGGTCACCCAGCAGTAAATGAGATAAAGGTCCTTTTGAGCTTATCAATAAAATGTATTCATTCCTAGTAAGCTGACTTTGGGGTGAAGGGAAGTTCAGGGAAGCCATTAAGCCAAAAGAAAAATTAACTTATGTTGGTTGACTGATGCGGGGACTGTCATGGGACGATGGCGTTTGGATATTTACAAATATGGCTTTCATAAAGAAAAACAGGTGACTGTTGTGTGATAAGATACATGATAGGATGTGTGTGTTGAAGATGTTTAGGGGGAATGAGTATGTTTCCTGTCAAAGAGTCCTCTGTCATGACTCCAAATCATTGATTGGGGGATCTGCCTAAAGGCAGAGGGACAGAAACACACACACACACACACACACACACACACACACACACACACACACACACACACACACACACACACACACATACACTGTGCAGATGGAATCAACAAACTAACTTACTACCTGGGATCCCGCCCAGAAGGGAAACCGACCAATGGAACACTGCCAACTCACTGTCTAGCTCGCTCAGAAGTGAACTCTGTGTATAAATGTTGTGATCATTTTGAAGATCGGGGCTCTTGTTTTTGACTTGCCGTTCCTGAGACGTGTCTCACACGGTGGTAGAACCTGAGCCCGGAGTACTCTGCAGAGTGCTTCGTGATTCGGTGAAGTATTTGTATGTTTCCACCATTAAAGCAGATTATTGTTTAACCCTTATCCTGGCTGCTTTGAATTTTTCCTTCTTTTGAGAACCCGCTCATATAGGAACGGCGCGGAGCAGAGATTCTGCCCCAACAGGGTGCATTTCAATTTAAATCAATACATACAACTATTTTTTAAATCAATAAAAACATTTTCTAAATCCATAAAAGCATTTAAATTAATATTGGGAGTCATGTCGTTACTTTGTTGAGAATGTGGCCGTGTAATAAGCGGGATAATTTGCAGCGACTTGTTCCTTATGGGGAAAATAACACCCGTCATGTGTGTGTAGAGGTGTGTGTGGTTAAAACACTTTCATGAAGTGAAGGAATTTCCTTCTATAAAACAGCTGTGGGCAGCAGTGAGTGTCACGGACATGAATTCATAGATCAAGGCAGACTGGTGCACACACTCTCCTGTCCTGCCAGGCGACACGCCCGTTCTAAGCCGTGTCCCTCACTCCTCACATCCCAAGCATCCCCAAAAAGTGTATTATGTTGTTACATCTCAGATGTTATGTTTCAGTTGTGCTCTGTCTATGTTCAGTGATGCAAACTTGTCACCTTTCGGCGAAATTCGCCGTTTTGAATCCAAAATGAGTCGTTTGTGTGATTCATGTAAATCTGCAATACAAATATTTTTGGGGTATGGGGGGTTCTGGGACCCGGAGTAATCTGCGGCCGGGAGCTGTTATGTGCCATCATGACACGCATGGTGTTCTTTTTTTATATATTATAATGAAGTACGAGCTGTGTGCTCGAGTCTTCCTGCCTGTCGGCTCTGCTCATGGATGTATAATAAGGCTCTGCTGCTCCGAGATGATGGTCTAGCTTCAGCAGTTACATTACCTACGGGTGCGTTCGTTAATATTAACTGTGCGTCCGGAGTCACTGTGGCACAGACTGGACCGCTGGTGAACAGCTGTTAGAACGGGCCGTTCAGGTGTTTAGAGCAGAGCTCCCTGTCGGAGCGGCAGAGCGTTATGTGAACTGAAAAGTTTTTCTGTGGCAATATTATTTAAGGAATCGTTGAGCTAGCTAGCTAGCATACATTGTCACTATCTGCTAACGTTAGCTTTAGCCTTCTATTTCTAATAGTTTTTTTCATAGGCTATAAACAGAGGTGGTATAAGTATATATTGTGGTGACTCTAGTTAACCATAATTCACTTTTGGGTTACAGTTCCTACACGGACCTTGTTTAGTGTAACACCGGGTATTTAGGTTGCCAAGCTAGAGCTAGCAAGGCACTCTAACTTCACTCTCATCACTGAGTACATGTTTGATATCTCTATGGCTTGATGGAAAATAAAGAGTGGAATTCCATCTTAAATACTCCGCCTCCGACTCCTTCTTACCGGCACTACACTGGTGACCCTGCATCTTTCGAGATAGTTTCTGAAAAAAAAAAATCATCGCTGAACGAGATATTTTCGTTAAGCTGCCGGAGTTTTGGGAGCATGCCGCGGAGGCATGGTTTGCACACGTGGAGGCTCACTTCGCTTGCAAGCATCTCCACGACGAAGAGCTGAGATATTACCACGTGGTGGCTTCGCTGGGGGTTTCTACTTCAGCCAGCTTAGTGGGTTTCATCGCAGCATCCCCACGCCTCGGCAATTACGAGGCTATCAAGGCTCTTCTCCTGAAGACATTTGGTTTATCGACGAGAGAAAGAGCCCGCCAAATTATGGACATTCAGGGCCTCGGAGATGGCAAGCCATCTCAGTTAATGGAGAAGATGCTAAGCCTGCTAGGAGGGGAAGATACCCAGATTTTGTTCATGGAGATGTTTCTTCAACACTTACCTCCCCGGGTCCAGACGGCGTTGGCCAACACACCCATCACGGAGCCCCGCGCGCTGGCCGGAGAAGCGGACCGTTTCTTCCTGGCTACACGACAGTCTGGTGCGGAGACGTTGGCTGTGGCGCACAGCGGCCCTTCGCGGCGGGCAAGAAAGCATGGCGGAGGCCGGACACGGCGGCGCCGAGTCGGCGAAGAGATACCGATGAGTGCTTCTACCATGCACGTTTCGGGACGATGGCAAGGAGGTGCATCGCTCCATGCAGCTACAAGCCTCCGGGAAACGGGGGTGCCGACGCTCAGTAGTGGCTCTGAGTGTCGGCGGCACGGGCAGGCTCCTTTTCGTCAAAGACAGTGTTTCAGGGAACCTGTTTCTCTGCGACACGGGTGCGCAGCGGAGTGTGGTTCCCGCGTCGAGAGAAGACATCACTCGAGGCGGGCACGGCCAACGGCTAACAACGGCTAACGGCGGACCCATTCGCACGTACGGATTATGGCTTATGTGTTTGTGCATCGGTGGACAGCGTTTCAGCTGGGAGTTTGTAACAGCGGACATTTCTTTTCCTCTTCTTGGGGCGGACTTTTTGTGTGCTCATGGGCTGTTGGTGGACATTAAAAATAAACGTTTAGTGGATGCCTTAACGTTTTCTTCTCAAGTGTGCACACTCGGCAGCGCGGCGTACGACGGGCTGTCGGGGGAGGACATTTTTCTCAGACTTTTGGCCGAGTTTCCTGATCTGTTGCTGCCCACTTTCTCCGCGCTCACCACCAAACATGGCGTGGAGCACCACGTCACCACCGAGGGGCCTCCAGTCTACGCCAGGGCCCGACGGTTGAACCCTTCTAAGCTAGCCGTAGCGAGGGCGGAATTCGCAACCATGGAACGCCTGGGCATCGTTCGCCGCTCCAACAGCCCTTGGGCCTCTCCTCTGCACGTCGTGCCCAAGCCGAAACGGCGGTTTCCGCCCGTGCGGGGATTACCGCCGACTCAACGATGCCACTACACCTGACCGCTACCCGGTGCCGAACATACAGGACTTTTCAGCGCATCTGGCCGGCACGAAGGTTTTCTCCAAGGTGGACCTGGTGCGTGGATACCACCAGGTGCCCATGCACCCCCTGGACATTTCCAAAACGGCAGTAATAACGTCTTTCGGGCTCTTTGAGTTCCTGCGGATGCCTTTTGGGCTCAAGAATGCCGCCCAGACGTTCCAGCGCCTGATGGATTCGGTGCTGCGGGACCTGCCGTTCGTGTTCGTGTACCTGGACGACATCCTCGTCGCCAGCGTTTCAGTGGAGGAGCACCTGTCTCACCTCCGGGCCCTGTTCACGCGGCTCAGCGAACATGGATTGATCATCAATCCTGCAAAGTGCCAGTTCGGGGTGTCTGACATTAACTTCCTCGGGCACCGCGTCACCAAGGACGGTGCAACACCCCTGCCGGCGAAGGTGGAGGCTGTTGCGGCTTTTCCTCGCCCGCTTACAGCCCGGTCGCTGCGTGAGTTCCTGGGGATGGTGACTTTCTACCACCGTTTCATCCCCCGGGCCACCCACATCATGCGGCCATTGTATGAGGCTCTGAAAGGCAAGACCCCCGTTCAGGCGATCGACTGGACAGCAGAGGCGGAAGTCGCTTTCACTGAAGTTACCGCTCGCCTTTTTCAGCAGGCAGCTGACGCCGAGGGAACGCAAGTACAGCGCTTTTGACCGGGAGCTCCTGGGTCTTTATTTGGCTATGCGGCACTTCCGTTTTCTGTTGGAAGGCCGTGAGTTCACGGCGTTTGTAGACCACAAACCGCTCACTTTCGCCATGTCAAAGGTGGCGGAGCCTTGGTCGGCACGTCAGCAGCGGCAGCTCTCCTACATTTCGGAGTTTACCACAGACATTAAACACGTGGCTGGCAAGTCGAACTTGGTTGCCGATTGCCTCTCCAGGGTCGTCATCGGAGCCGTCCAGCTGGGCCTGAATTATGCTCGTATGGCGGCAGACCAGGTCACCGACTCCTGCGTCCAGAGTCTGAAGACGGAGAGTGCTGGGCTGCGCCTGGAGGACGTGGTGTTCGGCGACGCGGGCATCACCCTTCTGTGCGACGTCTCTACGGGCCTGTCATGACCGGTCGTCCCCGCCAACTGGAGGCGTCCTGTTTTCGAGGCGGTGCACGGCTTGTCTCACCCTGGCGTTAAACCTTCGGTGCGCTTGGTGGCCGCGAAGTTTGTCTGGCGTGGGCTGAAAAAGGATGTAAGAGCTTGGGCCGGGGGGTGCGTGGCTTGCCAACGCGCTAAGGTGCACCGCCACACGAAGGCCCTTTTGGAGTGGTTCCTAGTGCCAGAGAGGAGATTTGATCATGTTAACATCGACCTGGTAGGTCCGTTGCCCTCCTCTCAGGGTTTTTCCTACCTCCTCACCATGGTGGATAGGACGACCCGTTGGCCGGAAGCGGTTCCTCTTGTGTCGACTTCAGCCGCTGACGTGGCTAGGGCTTTTATTGCGACGTGGGTGTGTCGTTTTGGCACCCCGTCAGACATTTCCTCGGACAGGGGCTCAGAGTTCACTTCAGGGCTCTGGGGCTCGGTTGCAGACAGTTTGGGGGTCAAACTGCACAGGACAACCGCTTACCACCCCCAGGCTAACGGCCTCTGCGAGCGCTTCCATCGCTCTATGAAGGCGGCGCTTAAGGCCGGCCTTACGGACGGTAACTGGGTCGACAAGCTGCCCTGGGTGATGTTGGGCCTGAGGACCGCGCCTAAGGAGGATTTGCAGTGCTCCATGGCGGAGATGGTTTACGGTCAACCCCTGATCGTCCCAGGGGAATTCCTACCCAAGGCAGCAGTTCCTTGGTCTCCTACGGCTCAACGGGTTTTCCTGCAAGATGCGGCGGAGGCTTTCGTTCCGGTTCCGACTTCTCAGCAAGGCGCGCCGGGTTCTCAGGTGCCAGCTCGGCTGGGCACGTCTTCATCCGCCACGATGCGCACAGGGGCCCCCTACAGCCCCCTTACGATGGGCCTTTCCGGGTTTTGGAGCAGGGGGACAAGCACCTGGTGGTCGACATGGGTGGCAAAGCGGAGACCGTCTCGGTGGACCGGGTGAAGGCTGCTCATTTGGACTTGGAGCAGCCGGTGGTGTTGGCCCGTCCACCACGACGGGGTCGACCCTCGTCTTCGATTCCCGCTACAGGTTCGTGTCCTGTGGTCCCGGTTCCCACTTTGCCGGGAACCGCACGTTCAGGAGTTGTGTTGCCTGCCCCCATACTCAGGAGTAGAGGGGGTCGGCGTGTTGTTCCTCCCCGCCGCACGGACTTTGTTTATCTGTGAATTCTGGGGGGGCTTGTGTGGTGACTCTAGTTAACCATAATTCACTTTTGGGTTACAGTTCCTACACGGACCTTGTTTAGTGTAACACCGGGTATTTAGGTTGCCAAGCTAGAGCTAGCAAGGCACTCTAACTTGACTTTCATCACTGAGTACATGTTTGATATCTCTATGGCTTGATGGAAAATAAAGAGTGGAATTCCATCTTAAATACTCCGCCTCCGACTCCTTCTTACCGGCACTACAATATATATATTGTACTTGAGTAAAAGTAGAAGTACTCAGGTCTTGTACTTGAGTAAAAGTAGAAGTACTCAGATCTTGTACTTGAGAAAAAGTAGAAGCACACAGATCTTGTACTAGAGTAAAAGTAGAAGTACTCAAATCTTGTACTTGAGTAAAAGTAGAAGCACTCAGGTCTTGTACTTGAGTAAAAGTAGAAGCACACAGATCTTGTACTAGAGTAAAAGTAGAAGTACTCAGGTCTTGTACTTGAGTAAAAGTAGAAGTACTCAGATCTTGTACTAGAGTAAAAGTAGAAGTACTCAGATCTTGTACTTGAGTAAAAGTAATAGTCCCAGAGTGTAGGAATACTCTGTTACAGTAAAAGTCCTGCATTCAAAATGTTCCTCAAGTAAAAGTAGAAAAGTATTATCATCAAAATATAGTGAAAGTAGCGACAGTAAAAGTAGTCATTGTGCAGATTGGTCCATTTCAGAATAATAGATATGATATGCTTTATAATTATTGATCATGAAAGTGTTCTCAAAGCTGGTAAAGGTGCAGCTAGTTTGAATGACTTTGTATACTGCAGGGTAGCTTGTGGATTTACTCCAGGTGGAACTAAAGTCTGATTTAACACTTGATTATATTTCACATCATTCATCCAGATCTGTAAACTAACTAAAGGTATTACATACATGGAGTGGAGGAAAAGTACAGCATGTACCTCTGAACTGTAGTGGAGTAGAAGAACAAAGTAGCAAAACATTGAAATACTTAAATAAAGTACAAGTATCTCAAAATTGTGCCCAAGTATAGTACTTGTTGAGTTTATGAACTTAGTTACTTTACACCATGTGGCTATAAAGATAAAAAGACTTAAGCCTTGCACAGAGGCATGAAAATACATTTTCAAAATGCTCAACAGTGCTGCCAAAATTATAAACTGACTGCTACACAATTTAAAATAAATGCTTTTATATATTTCTATTAGATGTGACTCTTTGGCGTTTCTGTTATTATTAACACTGCTGCTTTAGTTGTTCTAACTGCTAAAATCCTCTGTCATTCCGTGGGGTGGGGGAGCCGGGGGCTCGGTCACCTTTTTCATACCTGATGAGTTTGCATCCCTGTATGTTAAAAAGCCTCAGTCACCTTAATTCATGTAATAGAAACATCTCAGGTCAGTAACACTCAAAGCTAAATGTGCAATACCATGTTCAGCTATGTTACTATTTATAATGTTATTGTTGTTACATCAGAAGATGTACATATTGGAATGATTTCTTAACTTACAGTAGGCTATTTTTTACAACTTGTGTTGGAAGGATTTATTAAATTACAATGAATATTGTCATTGTTGAAGGCTTTTAGAGAAGGGTGAACTATAAGCCTGTCACGATTCTCATGTTATGTTACGTTTATAGTTTTGTAGGTTTTTTTTTTGTTGCTGTTTTCCATGTCATGTTTTCCTTTGGGTTATTGTCTGGTCCTTTTCCCTGTGTTTTCCTCTTGTCATTAGTTTCCCTGGTGTGTCTAATTGTCTGATTATGTTCACCTGGGCCCCTGTGTTTTCTCCTCCCTCCTCACCTGTGTCTTGTTGTGTGATTGAGTCTTGTGTGTATTTAAGTTCTGGGTTGTCTGTCTGTCTTGGTCGGTTCGTCTTGTTCCCTGACTAGTTCTGCGGTGAGTTTCTGTTTTGTCATTGTCTATATAGATCACAGCCTTGAAATAAAGGAAGTTTCAGTTTAAATCTGCATTTGGGTCCTGCTTGTTTCACAAACCGTGACAAAGCCTGAATTACATAACATTTTATACCTAAAAACATAAAAGCCACAATAAATAAATCACAATTATTCTAGTTATTTTTACCTCCCGTATTGCTTTCAACCCACCAGCTTTTATGGTGTTGTTACGTCACTAACTGTAAGCTTGTCAAATACAGTCTATGGTCACTCAGAGTAACCTACTGTTAATTTAGCTGCTGGAGAAGAAAGATCAGGGGGGAGTGGGGGAGAGAGCTGTGGTTGATGGGCCATTAGTTGTGTAAATACACAGCTGAGAGCTGCCGTTTCATTCAGACTGTTTAAAAAACTGTAACAATGGACTATTTTTCTTAGCGGATGCATGTCAATTTAAATCAATACATACAACTGTTTTTTAAATCAATAAAAACATTTTCTAAATCCATAAAAGCATTTCAATTAATATTGGGAGTCATGTCGTTACTTTGTTGAGAATGTGGCCGTGTAATAAGCGGGATAATTTGCAGCGACTTGTTCCTTATGGGGAAAATAACACCCTTCATCCAGATGAGGATCCCTCCGCTACACTTTGGTATCTTGATCGACCGACGAAGCTCCATTAAAATATACATATTTTTGGTGAATTACTGAGTTTAGGCACGTTAATAACGTTTTAATGAAGTTGAATACAGTATATTCATATGTGTCAGTGATTTCATGTCAATTCGGCAAACATAAACATAAATGATCGTGGTGAAGATGATGATTAAATTAGGATTAAAAATCGAGAGCCGGGCTGCATTTCCTCCCGTTCGTTTTTTTCGAATAACAAACTATTTTGTTAAATAACAACATGATGATGTTTTGTAAATGATTACATGTCTCTTATTTAGCACAGTAGTATGATATCCGTGACATATGGATCTTAACAAAGTTCCGCTGTACATCCAGCGTACTGTATCTGACTTTATTTCACATGAGCTCCAGTGTGGAACCCCACTGCACCCCCTGGTGGATCAATGATCCATTGTAGCTGGCTTCATTATAATTACATTTATCTATCACGGGGGCGGTCTCAAGTCAAACTGGAGGTTTTCCCTTGAGCGAGGGCAGATGACGTACCAATCACGGCCCTTCAAACTGTCTGAAATGAATCGCTACATCTGTAGCTCCTTTAGTATTTATTGGTAATTTTTTTTGTTTCACACTAAAGCCAATTAGGGGCCGGTGTAGGAGCCATTTTATGGGTGTTGTTGGTGTCTCAGTTTACTTTATTTATATGTATACTGCAATATTATTTTTGGACACTTGGTGGCGGGGGTTAGCTGCACTGGGTGTATAAAAGGGGTCATAGGTGACCGGAAAGGACTAGGACACAGGAGGAAAAAGCATACCGATTATATAAAATCATAAAAAAAGATATGATGGTACCTGGGGCAAAACGCAACATCTTGCAAGAAACAGCGTCTGAGGGCTTCTTAACATTTAACAAACTATGAATGTGTCATATCCACTTAACGGGAAGAAACTCAGCTACTGTATCAGACAATATTAACCATTTTCAGCTAAACAAAACACAAGGGTAATACCAAGCCTCTGAATTAGAACTGAGCGAAAAAATGCTAACTCACTGTAGAAATATTGTATTACTTATCGGATCTGCACAAACAAGACAAGATATCAGATTAAATATGAGATTCCACAGATTCTAGAGGTATGAGTATCATCAATGTGCAACCAAAACTCAAGGCAGCAAAGGCAAACCCAGACAACACATAACGTAGCTTTACGGAGCCAAAAAGGCAAATATGTCTTACCTTTGCTGTTTTCTGATCGAAAATTGTGTTCAATGGGATTAAAACAATAAAAACGCTGCTGAAGGTTAATCCAATGTGTCTGTGTCACTTTGAAATGATTACTGATAATCCATCATTCCATTTTTGTCAAAAACTGTGATGTCATATAGTGTGTGAGAGCAACCCAGTTTACAGTTTTGGGCGCGCTGGCATGCATTTACCAATGGTAATATTTAGATGAATTTGAGGAACTTCCCCTCGATTCTATCGGCTCTAAAGGTTCAAAAGAGGTGTCAATCATCAAAATCGGCCGAGGGGGGCCAGAGATATGGCAAATCCACCCAAATGACACCAGAAGTGTTTTTTGTTTTTTCTAAACCTCTCTAAAAAGGTCAAATATAATGTCACTTGTTTTGCATCAATCTTGATACAGGGTACTTATTATATGTTATAGTTTAGATTCCTAAAGCTTTTAGTCTATCCCATAATTTAAGGGTGGTTTTCACTATTAGTAATGGGTTTCTTTTGGACGGACACTATAATTGAATTTGTTTTACTATGTTCAATCTGAATTTACATTAAAATAACAAAAATTCTATATTGATTCTGACTTTTCTACTTCCAACTCACAGGTTTATCGTTGCTTTGAGAAAAAAGATTATTAATTTACCCCTTTTAGAAGTGAAGATAATAGTCATTTGTTCTGGGAATGTCATTTTCGAGCCTGAGACCTGAAAAACAGGCTTGGGGCTTAGCTGGTTAAATGTTCCTTTCTTCATAACGAGTACTTTTACCTTTGAGACTTAAAGTATGTTGATGCTAATACTTTTTTACTTTTATGCATGATGTACAACTTTTAATGCCGGACTTTTACTTGTAACTGAGTATTTTTACACTGTAGTATTTCTACTTTTTCTCAAGTCAATAATACTTCTTCCACCTTTTCAGCATATGTGTGTTTGTTGAACTGCGGAGTGGCTTATGCTCAGCACGTAGGTGTGCGCACATGACTGGGAACAGAAGGCTCCTGAGGTCAGCAGGTGGGCGCAGACTGCAGAGCATTAGTCATCCCGCAACCTTCGGACCGACAACACACTGATCTGACATCCCTGACACCAAGACCTTTCAAGACTCATACATGCAGGGCTTAATGTCATGAGAATTAGTCAAAGTCCATCACAGAGCTCAGCTGGGAGTTGGTATAAGGAGAGTAAGGAAATACTTGCTCAGGCTGCAGTGGTGGGTTAAAGTGCATGGTGGTGGTGAGGGCTGTTTGTGTAACACCCCCCCCCCTCCCT